>NC_133666.1:406156620-406756620 GCF_037893015.1 Macrotis lagotis
CAAGCCAAGTTTTGGCTTTGTATGCATAATGCAATTTTTTAATGAAAATAAAATTCTAAAGGAAAATTTTGTATCTTTTCACTAACCCTTAGCTGTTTTAATAAAGACCAATTTAGCTCTCATCTATTTCCCAGATTTTATCATATTTATCCTATTTAACACATTTATCATTGAGATAATACAAAACAAACTAGCCCTCATTGAAAATAGGCCTGGTTTTGGCTGCAACACACACACACACACACACACATATATCTATCTATCTCTCCATATATACATATATATGTATAAATATATATATATACATATATATATACATATATATATATATATATATATATATATATATATATATATATATATATATACAGAAACCTAGATCTCAGAACTAGACATGAATAAAGGATATTATTCTCCCTAGATAGAAAAAAAATACCTTCATATATACCCTGGTCTTAACATAAAATAGTGGTCATACATTTTTACTTAATATATTTTTAGAAGTATTTTTAAAAATTCCTGTGGGACATGGATTATTGTCTTTTAGAGAGGAAGGTACTTTAATAATCAAGAGACCTGGCTTTTCCACTTATTCGCTTGGTGATTGTATTGGAGGGCAAAATTATGTTAAATGTTAAAATCCTTTTGATGGAGCCATAGGAAAGTCCTCTGATTTGTTGAACTCATTCCATGAAACCAAGCATGTCCACTTTGATGCCACAGGGCTTTAGGGGACACAAGATCCAACCTCTTGCTAAAGGAAATATACTATCAGAAACTCCTCATTGGTCTCTGTGGCTAGAATTGTGTCAGAAAAAAAATAAATGCTTGTTTACCCAGAAACTGGCTACCAAGCAAGGAGGAGCCCCTCATTGAATAGGCTATAAAAAAAGATACAGAGATTTTACTCTTCCTCAATTTTGAGCTATCAATTGAATGTCTGCCAACTCTCCTTTGAACTTATAGTAAGGGGAAAGAAGAATATTCCTCTCTATTTCTCCCTGGTAACAAAAATCATGGCTATTCACATATGGCAGCAGGAGTATGTACTTTCTTTCATAAGTGAGTCTGATGTGGCTCTCAAGTTCTGAGCTGTCCCTTCAAGTTGTTTTTACTGAACACAGAAGATTTAACAGAGAGCCTTGGTAAAGACCTCAGGAGTTTAAAAATCCATTTAATCAAATGTTAATTGCCCGATGGGTATTGCTTTCTGCAACTATAACTTTCTCAGAGAAGATCACCGCCAAGAAGAGGATGAGCCACTCATGCCTGGAGTCCAGAAGATGAGAATCTTGAGTGAGCTGGTCAGATATCACAGATCTTTGGTGAAAGTGAAATATTCAAATGAATCAAATGACCTGTTTGGTGTTATAAGTACTGAACTCCCAGAAATAACACCCACACACACCCACTCCACAAAGGAAGAGTTAATATTGTTTGCATCTCATAAAAAAGAAACTACCTGAAAAGAAAGTAAGAGAGAGATGAACACTGCCATCTCTTTTTTTAAAATCAACTATATGAAGTTTTTTCCTAGCTCAATATCCAAATCTTTATTTTTGAATCATATTTTGAGATAGTTTTTAATATTCATTTTTGTAAAGTTTTTCCCTCCCACTTTCCCTCTTCTCCCCACCCCCAAGATAGGAAGTAATCTAATATAGGTTATACATGACCAATCATGTTATACATATTTCCATATTAGTCACGCTGTGAAAGAAGAATCAGAACAAAAGAGAAAAACAAAAAAAATAAATTTTGAAAAGTGTAACTATTATGTATTGATATACATTCAGACTCCATAGTTTTTTTTCTGGATATAGATAATATTTACCATTACAAATCTTTTAGAATTATATTTGATCGCCATTTTGCTAAGGAGAGCTAAGTCTCTCATAGTTTATCATAACAAATTGATCCTGTTACTGTGTACAATGTTCTCCTGGTTCTACTCACTTCACTCAGTACCAGTTCATGTAAGTGTTTCCAAGTTTTTCTGACAGAGGTATCAAATTCTTGTCTGATGATTGACCTGCAAAATTCTAGAGTACTGCCTGAACCAGTTTAAAATATACTTGGGAAATGTTTAACAAAATACATAAAAATATGATACAACATAGATAATGGTAAATTGTGGTTTTCATGTTTAACATGTGGCCCCAGGGATCAAATTCTATTTAAATTTGACATCACCAAGATGAAACACTATCAATGACATATATGACCAGAAATGAGAGTGAGCCTTTAATTAGAAAGAGAAAAGGATTAAAAAAAGGATAGTATTACTGAATTCACACTTAAGAAAATATCTAGGCTAATGAAAATCCCAAAGGAACACCAAGGATAACATAACTAGTATATGATCATCAAGTTTCCATTTGAACATCTACAATTCCGGGGAAATCAATATTTCTTGAATCAGTATACTTGTGGACGATTCTCATTATTTAGAAGTTTGAAATTTTTTCTCCTGAAGTCAAATGGAAAATTTACCTTTTTGATTCTTTGAGTCATTGTTCCTGGAAATTCCTTCTGGGTTACACATTCTATATGACAGTCCACATAATGGAACACAGATATTATGTCCTGCTTGAGTCTTTTCTAAGCTAAACACCTTTTGTTGTTATTGAGTCATTGTCAATCATTCTAACTTTTCATGACCTTATTGGGGTTTTCTTGGCAAAGAAGCATCTGCTAGACTGATTTGTCATTTCCTTCTCTTGCTCATTTTAGAGATAAGAAAACTGAGTTAAGGAGGGTTAAATGACTTTCTTAGAGGGTCACAAAGCTAGTAAATGTCTGGGACCATATTTGAACTCAGAAAGATGAGTCTTTCTGACTGCAGGTCTAGCACTCTATCTACTGTACCACCTAGCAACTCTAAAATTTAGTCAATTCTTATTTGACATGGAGTCTAAGTCCTTCACTATCTTGATTACTTCGCAGATTATCAATGTCCTTTTAAAATTGTGATTTCCAGTGATTAGTTCCTTAACATATAATCTAATGGAAGATTATTATCTTTTTCCTGAAAGTGCATTGTCTGTTTGAGCTACTATATGACACGGAAGGTTCTTATTGGACTTGTTAGATCCATGATCTTTTTTTAGACAAAGTCTGTGTTTCTCAATCTATGTGCAGTTATATTCTGAAATCAAGTAAAGGATTTTTGAATTTATTCCTGTTAAATTTCATCATCTTAGATGCTGCCCCCAAAAATATTGTCTTGACCTTTTCGTGTCTAGTTTGCTAATTCTTCCTTGAAAATGTATGTCATCTGCAAATTTGATGAAAATAAACTCAAGATTTTGGAAGTAAAAACTGAAAGATGCTTTCACACATAGCTAGGGGAAAACAATTTAAAATAAAAAAATATATAAATGGAAAAGATTTGATGAGCACACTATGTATGCCTTTAATCTTAATAAAAATATATATTTTTTTTTAGGTTTTTGCAAGGCAAATGGGGTTAAGTGGCTTGCCCAAGGCCACACAGCTAGGTAATTATTAAGTGTCTGAGATCTGATTTGAACCCAGGTACTCCTGACTCCAAGGCTTGGTGCTTTATCCACTACACCACCTAGCCACCCTTAATAAAAATATTTAAAATGTCTAGGCTAGAGATAGATCATTGAATCACTCTACTGGAGACCAACTGGCCAATTGACTTTGAATAATTAATAACTGCGTTTCAAATTCAGGCATTCAACAAGTTCAAAATTATATACATTATATATATATATATATATATATATGGTATATTTATAGATATTTCTTCATCTTTTCTACTATGAGATATTTTAACCAATCTTTGCCAAATGCTCAATAAACTCCATATGCATTACTCTCCTAATATTCTTTCATAAAAGGACATATTCTGTCATATCCTACTCTTGAAGCCATCCTAGTACTTTTTAATTAATGCTTCTTTCACTAGATTTTCACTACCTAGCTAATGATCTTTTCTAGAATTTTTCCTAGGAACTGAATCGAATACTAGATTATTATTATTTGCAGATTGTTTTCTACTCTCTCTTTTTTTTTTAGGTTTTTGCAAGGCAAATGGGGTTAAGTGGCTTGCCCAAGGCCACACAGCTAGGTAATTATTAAGTGTCTGAGATCTGATTTGAACCCAGGTACTCCTGACTCCAAGGCTTGGTGCTTTATCCACTACACCACCTAGCCACCCTTAATAAAAATATTTAAGATGTCTAGGCTAGAGATAGATCATTGAATCACTCTACTGGAGACCAACTGGCCAATTGACTTTGAATAATTAATAACTGCGTTTCAAATTCAGGCATTCAACAAGTTCAAAATTATATACATTTTATATATATATATATATATATATATATATATATATATATATATGGTATATTTATAGATATTTCTTCATCTTTTCTACTATGAGATATTCTAACCAATCTTTGCCAAATGCTCAATAAACTCCATATGCATTACTCTCCTAATATTCTTTCATAAAAGGACATATTCTGTCATATCCTACTCTCGAAGCCATCCTAGTACTTTTTAATTAATGCTTCTTTCACTAGATATTCACTACCTAGCTAATGATCTTTTCTAGAATTTTTCCTAGGAACTGAATCGAATACTAGATTATTATTATTTGCAGATTGTTTTCTACTCTCTCTTTTTTTTTTTAGATTTTTGCAAGGCAAATGGGTTTAAGTAGCTTGCCCAAGGCCACACAGCTAGGTAATGATTAAGTGTCTGAGACCGGATTTGAACCCAGGTACTCCTGACTCTAGGGCTGGTGCTTTATCCACTGCACCACCTAGCTGCCCCTCTAATCTCTTTTGAAAGAATTTGAAAACTGTTTTTTTCTTTTTGAATTTTTTAAAAATAAATTACCCCTTTTAATATTTGTCCTTCTTCAAATTTGTTGCACCCTTTGTCTTTCCTCCATGATCTTTCAAATATCATTGATGAGTTCAGAAAACTTCAAAGATAATTCTTTCAGTTCCTAAGGATGTAGTTCATCTGAATCAGGTGATTTGAAATCATCAAAGACATCTAGACGATCTTTTGCTATTTCCTTTCTTATCTTGGCCATCAACTCTATATTAGACATTTTTATTCTGTCCTTGGAAGAGAAAAGAGATGCAAAATGACATGAGCATTTCTGCCTTCTCTCTGTCAGGATCAGTTATTATTGGTCAGCAGTGACCATCTTCCCTTTAAATCTTTTATTTTTTTCAATGTAACTACAACTCCAATCCCTCATAGGTTCAGCTTCTTTTGAACTGCAACATTTTTGCAATTTTTATATGATTGTGCCTTGCTTTTGTATTCATTTTCTATTAACTATCCTTACTTCCAGCTTCTACATACATCAATGAAATTCTAAGATGATTGGTGAATTCTCCAAACATCCTCATTATTTTCCTTTGATAATGTTGACTTTTTCTTCATTGATTTTTTTCCTCCTGTCTTTGGAATTTCCTTCTTGAGTGTTTTCCATCTTTTCTGAATGGATTTTAGAATTTTAGTTCATGGGAATCCTATCTCTGTTTTTTTTCTGAACCCTTTGAAATAGACTTTCACAAATCTTTCATGCACATCAGACCTATGTTGAACTTTTCTTCCCCTTTATTCCAAAATCTATGAGAGAATGAACTTGTATCCTAAAGGTTTCCCAGAAAATAACTCCCGACCCTATTAATGATAATCAGATACAAATTGAGAATTTCCTCTTGTGAGTCCTCCAATTGTTAAAGAATGAAATTACCATTAACTTTTAAATGGAGAAATTATTAGCCACTCTATTTTTGATAAAGAAAGATCACCAGTAGATATCCAGATAAGTGACTTACTCATCTCAACTTTTCCAAATCTCTGAGTCAAACTTGTTATGTTTCCCAAATTTCTCATCTAGTTTCCCTTTTAGCCCAGCTGGTCATTGGCATATTCTGATGACAATACAACTCCTCTTTCTCCTTTTATTGACCTTCAGTAAAGTCATTATTTACTGAGTACCAGCACTGTACTAAATTCTACGAATACAGATATAAGCAGAAAGAAACACAGTTACTACCCTTAAGGAACATATTGTCTCGTGGAGAGGAAGAAAACTTATAAAAGGAAGATGAATGTGTGGGAGGAGGAGAGATACATGTAAGCACTGTAGAGAAAGTCCAAAGAGTCAGTAGTGTAGTTCGAAGAAAAATAAAGCCATGGATATCCTCATTAAAAATGTTTACAATTTCTTTATAAAATAATATACCATATTAATATAATGTACCATACTTTACCTCTCTATCTTCTGGAGTCCTTATATGAGTTACCTTCTTAATACAGGTCTTTATGCTTCATTGATATTAATATAATGTTAAGAGAAGTCCCCTAGACAATTATTTGTTCAATACAATGCCAGGTATGTGGAGCCTTTCATCAATGATTTCACATTCAAATGAGGTAAAAAAACATTCAAACAATTTTGTATGTACTAGATACATAGTGTAATTAGGACGTAATCTCAAAGAAAAAGTACTAGCAGTTGGAGGCGGGAATGTGAGCAAGGAAGGCTTCTTGTAATCAATAAATAAGGGGGCAGAGGAGAGGAAAGAAAGTAATACAGGAATGAGAGACAATCAGTGATAAAGCATGGAGAAGGAGACAGAGTGTTGTGTACAAGGATCAGCAAGAAGGCTTGTGTATCTAGATCTTAGCAAAGGGTGCAGTGAAGGAAAGGCAGGTGAAGCAAAGTTGAACCTCACCTCTATTGGTAAAAGGTTGAGCTCATACAGCTAGCTCATGCTTAGTGTATGTGCAAGGTGTACATACTCAACCCTTTCCAATCAGAGACTCACCTGCTGCCCCCTCACTGCACTAAGAAGACTAGAAATAAAAGGAGGTACAAAGTTGTTAAGGGTCTCTAATTCCAAACAGCTGATTTTGTAATGGATCCTGAAAGTAATAGTCACTGGAATTTATTGAGTAGGGGGAGGGGTAACAGTCACACCTTTACTCTAGGATCATAACTTTGATAGCTAAGTGAAAGATGGATGGGAGTGAGAAAATGAGAGACAAGAAGATTCAAGAGATGGCTCTTAAAAAACTTCAGTTGTGAGGTGATAAGATCTTGGAGTCATGTGATGGAAAGAAGGTAATATAAAAATGAGAAGGTATGAAGGTTACAAGTTTGGCAAAAGTTTAAATATGTGAATTGAATTTGAGTTAGTAAAAGACACTGAGATTCCAAGAGTGGAAAACATTATTTTTCAAAAGTAATTGAAGAGTTGGAAAGAGAAGGTAGTTTGAGGGGGTGTGAATGGGAGAAAATAAATTCTCTTTTGGGCAATTTGATTTTAATCTACAAAGAGAAAATTCAATTAGAGATGTTAAAAAAATATTGAGATATTGGTGATATATGACTAGTGGTCAGGAGAGGTTAGGTCTGGATTTGAGACTCATGTGCATAGTAATGTTCATTGAACCTCTGAGAGCTGATGAGATCAGTAAGATAGTATAGAAAAAATAAAAGAAGGTTCAGGACAGAGTTTGGAGTTCTAATTAGTGGATATCATACAGAGATATAGCAAAGGAGACTGAGAAGGAAGGGTCAGACATGTAACAGAACCAGGAGAGAGTGGTGGTGCAAAAACTTAGAGAAGTATCTGAAACTGGATGCCCAGTTGTATCATAGCCAGCAAATTTGGGTTAGCTGCTTTGGAGGTAACTATTTATAAGCATCACACCAGATGAAATGTCATAAAGGGCTTATGATATTCACCACTGAATTTTCTAATCACATTGATGAAGTTCAGATATATTAAAGTTTCTTTGGATTCCTATACCATGGGTTCATAGCCTTGAGTGATAAATTTTGTTTTACAAATACAATACACACATACATACATATAAATGTAAATGCTACTTTAAAATATAATGTTTTCTTTGTAATCCTAAATATTTTATTTTTTTATTTAAAATATTTTTTTTTTCTGAGAAAGGGTCTATAGACTTCATCAGACTATTAAGGAAGTATATGATAGAAAAAGGCTAAGAACTTTAGTTCCCCACTTCCTCTTATAGAATCTTCTGGATGAAGAAAATTAAAACGAAGATGTGAACTGTTTTAAGGAAGAATGACAAGTTGAGTTATAGGAGAAACAGAATAAAAGACATAATGACTTAAGGCTATGCCTTTCTTCTTTTCTCCATATCAAAATTTCTGGTGGTTCTCATCTCCTTAAGTTTTTTGCTGTTTGACTAGGTGATGTTTTCAGGAAAGGCAGTGTCTCTAAGATTCAAGACTAATGATATATATGCATTTACAAATGATGTTCAATCATGAAAATTCTATAGTCTTTCCAAGATGATAACACTACAAATGAGGCCATTGAGATTCTAAAGTGAAAAAATAAGTAAATTAAATGAAAAAAATGAAGAATGATTCAGGAAAAAAGATAATAATCTGTTGTACACCATATCAGAGATATAAGATCAGTTTCCATTAAGAAGACCAAGATAAATTATGTTATTATGCCTTTCACCCTGTGGGTACTCAATAAAAACTAATTTCATTAAATTGGTTTGAAAACTGGACCATTTACAATACTGAATTTTTTTAACTTAACCAAATGTCAAAATAAATTTAATGTTTTTCTCCCTCAACATTTCTGTAAGGGGGTCCTACAGTCCTTTATAGATGCAGTTGAAAGTTTAAGCAACATATTACCCAAAGTCTGTAACTGGACTGGAATTGGAATTCCCTTTGAGTCAATAAATAATCAATTCAATTAGCATTTATTAAGCACCTATTATGTGCCATAAATTTGTTCTAAGTGCTGAAGTCTTGCTAGCGGGTGTTTTTTTTTTTTTTGATTAAGTTGTATTCCTAGGCTAGAGGGGTGGAAAATCAGCATAAAATAAAATAAAAGTCATTTTAAAACCCAAAGATGGATATGCTTAAAAGAAAAAACAAGTAGGAAATCAAAAAATAATGAAAATTATTTGCCTGTAGCATCTTTGTGTAACTCTTAGGTTAGTCTTCTCTTTTTCAACATTATTGTATTCATAAGTTGGAAGTGATAGCAATGTGAGGCATTCTATTTAAATAGTTTTGAGACATTGCTTTTAAAATTCTAGATACTAAATAAGATAATTTGGATGAGTCCTATTTTAGTGGAAAGTGTGGAAGTTGTGTGCTGACAGGCAGTTAGGTGGCAAAATAGAGCACCAAGCTTAGAACCAGGAAGATTCATCTTCATGAGTTCAAATTTGGCCTCTGACACTAGTTGTGACCCTGGGCAGGTCATTTAATCTTGTTTGTCTCAGTTTCTCATCTATTAAATGAGATGGAAAACCACTCCAGTGTCATTTCCAAGAAAACCCCAAAATGGGGCTTCAAAGAATCAAACAAGACTTAAGTGACTCTTCAACAAAAAATATATCATAAAGGGAACAAATTCTCTACTTTTTGATTTGCTCAAAATATTATAATTGGGTTTGCATGAAATTATTATGACACAGTAGGAATTTCTAGATTAATTTCTTATGAATAAATATAACTCAGTAGTCTTTAAAAATACTTAAAAGAGCAAAAACCATGAAAATTGAGCATGGTTCATGTTTGGAGACATGATTTTTAATTAGCCTTCTTTAAAATGCACTAACAAAATAGTTATGAATCTCCAGGAAATTAAAACATTTGTATAAATGTATATATGTATACATATTTATATAAGCATACATTTAGACATTATATATGTCTATAGACAGACATATATGTGTCTGTATATGACACACATAATTTATTAGAATATTCTAAAACCAAGAGAAATTCATATGTATAAAAGCAAAATAAAAATCTTAAGCTCTAATATTATTTTTTTAATTTAGACTCCCCATTCAGGTATCATATCTTCTCTTTTTTGAGAAATGGACTTCAAAAACTAAGGCAATTTTTTTAGCTTAAATGTTTAACTTCTTTCCTGTTTACTTACTTTCTTTTGAGTGACTCTCTCTCTCCCTCTCTCCCTCTCTCCCTCTCTCCCTCTCTCCCTCTCTCCCTCTCTCTCTCTCCCTCCCTCCCTCTCCCTCCCTCCCTCCCTCCCTCTCTCTCTCTCTCTCTCTCCCCCCCCCCTCTCCCTCCCTCTCTCTCTCCCTCCCCCACCCCCATCTCACACCTCTCCTTGAAGCCAGTACTCATGGGGAAGATGCCTCTAGCAGGGACAGGAAGGAAAGTGAACAGCTTTCCCATGAGGTTAGGCCTAATTGGGGCTTTATGGATCACTCAGCAGGGGTTCTCTTGATAATAGTGTCAATAGAATTCTCCTCTACCAACTGTCTGACCTTTCTATAAACTGTTTGTTTTTCCTTCCACCACACAAAATAGCTGTTTATATGTCATGCCATTGTTTATCAGATCCATATATTTAAGTTTGTTACTTATTGAAAGCTTATCAAATCAGAAAAATCAAATAATCTTAAATCCTTGACATTTAATTCACCACCTTTCAATATGCCTAAAATATCATTATTGGAATTTCATAGAATTATATGTCACACAGTAGGGATTTTATGAGTCAGTTCTAATTAATAAATATAAAGCAGAAGCTTTTAAAATTTCAGAATTTAAAAGAGCCAAAACCATGAAAATTGAGCATGTTTCATATTTTCAGGCATGTTTTTTAATTTGCCAACAAAAATCTTTAAAATGCACAAACAAAATAGTTATGAATCCCTAGGGAATCTGCTCCTTTTATTCCTTCTCTGATTGACTTTGTAGCTAATTTATTCAGAAAGAAACCCTAATTTTACTTCTTCCTAATCTCTTAGACTAATTAATGATGATGCAGGGTCTAGTTTAATGTCATTGTAATGCTTTTATGTAAAAAATATGTGCCCATTGAAAGCCTAATATTCCGCCCCCCCCCAATTTCAACCTCTTTAAGTATCCAAGGACAAAAAAGTTTTAAGCTTTATTTACATTTTGTCTACCTCTTTAAGTATTTATATAAACAAACCAAGACTGTTGCTTTCATTAACATGTAACACAGGGTCCCATTTCCTTACCTCACAGAATTTTACTGAAGTAAAATTCAATGGCCAAAGGCAACTTGATCTCCTACATGTATGATTCTAGATAAAACTTTACAGTACAGAAAAAAACTCCAGATTGTATAGCTATTGACAGTGCTTAATAAAAACATCTAGAATAATGGTGCTCCTGGTTGTGTTTCCAATAGGGATGTGATTGCAGTACACTGTGGATTAGGTTACCAGTCCTTTGAATTCTGACCTTCTGTCTAAAACAGCTTTAGAGGTTACTTCCCCCCCCCCATTTGAGAGATTGCAAGGAAAGGTTGGGGAGGGGGGACATTAATGCTGCTTGAAAGAAGAAAAAGTTTTGATTAGTTTGTCAAGATTTGTACCATGGCAGTCATTTTTTTTTTTTGCTACAACTATTGCTTTCCAGTTCTGAATATTTAAACTATATGCCAAAATCTGTCATGTGACTTATACAGCTTTACAAATGTAATTACTTCCTTGGTGAGCAAAAGATTTGTTCATGATGTAACTGCTATTAAAGATCAAAGCCAATCACTTCAGTTTAATTGAAATTAAAGCAAGCAATAGGGAAGCAATTGATGGTACTATGAAACAAGTTATCCATGAAATTGCTTCTTGTAAACTCAAATATTCACTTTCTCCTTTTCTTTCCAAAATAGAAAATTTTTATGAACTACAAATATTTATCTATTCTTGATCATCATTACAAAGTGATTTTATTAAATGCTTCAAATTAAGGATACTTATTTATATTATATTCAGCTTAATCAAAGATTTTTTTTTAAGAAAGTTATAAACCAACCCTTAAAATATGCTTAGGAGCAATATCCCTAGTGATTGGAAATAGTTAACACCCTATTTTCTTTGAAATTTCACAAATTTAAGCATTTTAGCTAAAAGACTGCTACTTTTCTGGATGTATTAAATTTTGCATGTGTTACCTTTCAAAAAAGAATGGTACAACCCTTGACTCACCTAGGTTGCCTAATGACCCAGTGCTCCATCTACTGTTGAATAGTGAATTTAACAGTGTTATTAAAATGGGGTAGCACAACAATGTAAATATTTAGGAAAAATTTTAAAGCAGAATACAAATAAGCTGTTCATAACCATGCTTGGTTGAGATGTACATTATTTTTGAAGAAGTTTTTCAAAACTTTTAGTTGGGTTGTAATTCAAAACTGGGATACAAAAAAGCAAATTTCCAGCTTTTATTACTTTTTGTGAGAGGAGCTGCCAAGATTGGTTTTGCCCATGCCAGGGGAAAAATGGTGGAAAAAAAGATCCCCTCAGTCTGCTAGGCTGACTCATGTCAATATAAATCTAATATATTATGTATAGTGGACAAATTATCTCATTGCTGTGACCAAACAGCCCATGTGAACCAGTTTGATTGTAATAATTTAGAGAAAAGAAAGAAAACTAAAGGAACTTCATAGGGTGTAGTTCTCTTTGTTGTTTTGGAGAAAAAGTAGACAATTAGTCCTGTCAAATGCTATCATTAATGATAGGTTAAAAATGTTAACAACTTTTTCATTCTTCCATTAAAATTTTGCTGCTATTCTATTATTAGCCATGAATAGATTTTTAACATGTTCACAATTTATATTAACAATTATTTTTAAAAACTCCATAGATAATCATTGTTGAATTTCTGAATTCATACTCCATAAACATATTATGTTTGACAATAAATGATATGCTCATTAAGGATTCAGGAAATGGGCTGTGTTTTCATATTGTGGTGTCCTAAAAGCACCAATCTAATTCATCACAAGTCATTTTCCTTGGAAGTTTATAATTTTCTCCCTGCTAAGAACTCTTCATGGTAGAGGCAACTAAAAGACAGCTAAATACTGTTAGATAGTTTAGTCAATTTCATATCATTCTTAAAATATATTGTGGATGTTTTCCTTGGCAGAGTTTCAGCAGCAGTTATTGGGAATTTAATTCAGGATCATAGTACTGGATTTTGTAACTCTTGTGTCAATGGAGAAAGAATAATTCACGTAAGTGACAAAGGAAGCTTCCAGGAAGCATGGCAAAATCTTTAATTACTTCATGAATTTTTCTACCAGCAGTTACTTAGAATATTCAGAAATATGTAGTCACAAAACAAATCATGAAAAAGATAAATGATAAATCTGGAATTAGTCTGATATTCTATTAATTTTGGATGATTTTGTTATTAAAATGCTGAATACTTCAAGGAACAATTGATATAAATAATATGAAAGAAACAGTGCAGTCTTTGATTTATACATGTTTCCTTTTAAAAAAAGCAATTATTAGTCTCTAGCTGTATTTTTAAATTGGATGATACAGTTTGATATACATTTATTCTCAAAGGATAACAATGTCACATGCATTAAAGATTCTGATAGGTTAATGGATTATCCTCACAGGTAACACAATGCATATTTAATTCTGAAGTATTTAGTTGCAAGGTTAAATAGGAAATATAAAAAAAAAGCTAAAACAAATGTTTCAGTGAGATATGTGTGTGTGTATATTTATGTATATATGTCTTTATAAAGGATATTTTATACTCCTATGAAAGTAGTACTATCAAAACTAGAAAAGATCAGTATCTTTCAGCCCTTAAAGATTTCAGTTTGTTGTTTTATGTTCATTGTATTTGAATTGAATAATCTAATTTTAGAAAATATACAATTACATTTGTGCATTTTCTCATAAAGTCTCCTAAATCTTTTTTTTCTTTTAGAATTTTAATGGAAATAATTACTTTTCTTATCTTTGTAATCAGTACAGATTGGTTCCTTCTTTAATCTTGAAACACTAAGAAAGCCTGTCAAAATTTCAAACTTTAGTAAAACTAGGCATGTAGCTAAGCAACAGCTTGCTGTGTAAGATAAAACCTGTTTGGAGATGCAGTATAGGGAATAATATTATGCTTTTTATGGCCTTCAAATATTATGCTATAGTTTGATATTCAAAGTATTTTGCTTTAGCAACTAAAATAAACTTTTGAACATAATATTTTTTAATTGGGAAATAAGCATGATACTGATCTCTCTATGCCTCTATTCACATGAATTTTAATACTAGATTGATGCAACAAATTAACATTCATTATTCCCTCTTACAGCACCTGCCTTTATTATCTGTATGGTATGTTATTTAATTTTCAGGAGTTAATTTCCTAAATTATGCCATTGATAGGCAGGAAAGTAGTTTATACTTGTATAACTTCATTGATCAGTTAGAATTTCATGATAAACACACAATTTTTCTAAGAGATAATCCAAGTGCAAGTATACAATGAACACAGTACATGCAGGATGTAATAAATGATGAACTGAGTTGTTTTTTAATACTAATCCTCCCTTCCTTCCTCCTCCCCTCCTCCCTCTGTCTGATCTACTAGAAATCACGACATTTAATTTTTCTTAATTTATATTTAAAGCTATGAATAATAAGTTCAAAAAGATTCCAGTGTGACTATACCAAGCTGTGGCAAATGTTCCCTTCATTGTGTTAAAATGGGTATTACTTGTTTATTCAGATGACTTGAAGTATTTATATTGATAAATGCCAATCTTTAGCTATACCATTATGCCAATTAGTGGCTGCTGTGAATGTATCATACTTTTGGTACTTTTCTTCATAATTGCACTCAATAGGTTGTTTAAAGATAGCTCACTTAGCTGTATAAGAGCAAGGAATTAAATTTTAAATTAAAAATGTATCATGTAAATATAATTCAATCTAGTTGAATGATTTTCTTATTTGTGACCTCCATTGCATATCACATCTGCTAATTATTATCTTAAATGGTTAGTGTTTCCTATATTTACCTATTACACATTTTTATAAACTACCAAAAAAATTTGGAGATTTTGAAGTTTGGTTATAATTTTTAATATTATATGGTATATAGTTCAACTCATAGATTTTTATTGGAATAACTGAGATGCTATATATATATATATATATATATGGCTAAATAATTCAGTTATCAACTCAATTTTAAAAGAGATGGTGTTTTAAAATTTATCTTTGGTAATAGTTACAATTTAAAAGTAATTACATTTTCATGATTGATAGATTAAATGAATAATAAGTACATTTTATCTGATAATACTAAAACTTTCAATTACAGTGATATAGTTTATGAATTGTTAACTTTTTTCCAAATAATATCTGTTTACAGTATAAGAAATAGTAGGTAGCAAGTAAAGTAGTTCTATATCTGTTGGGGATATGGACAGGTCCAATAGAAATTTATTTATTTTGAATGGCTTCCCATATATCCAAGATTCCTTTCTTGTCTGTACTACATAAAATAAAATCTTAGGTGACGCTTCATTACAGGTTTGCCAAAGCATTCTCTTTTTCTGAGGAATTTAACCTGGCATCCTTTCGGGTACAAAAAAAGGTCATTGCTTGTATTTCATAAATAGAAGCTATTTCTTGAAACAGCTGTCATTTATACATAAATAAAGAAAGGTAAAAAATAAATCTTATTAATCTGTAGAACCAGGTTGGTGAAAAAACAATACTGTACTAATCGATGTCCTCAAAGCCTAATTCAAACATCACATGATTTACCTGTAGCAACCCAATTTTAACAAGGGCTTCTTTATAAATCATTACCATGTCTTTTTTTTTAAATGGACTTTGTTTTTTTGATAGAAAGGTCTTGGCACCCAGAAAAAAGGTTTCATATAATAATAAAAATAGTTGGAAAAAACACCTTAATATATAACAGAAAGGAATTTATAAGAATTCCACTTTATTTTTTTATAATATAAAACTTATGATGAAAGTGGCAAAAACACAGACATTTGTACTTAGACTTTGATCTAGGGCTTGTCATGTGAAATATGTGCTTAGATTTTTTATTAATGGGTTTAAATATTTAGAATAAATATATTATTAAAATCAATGACTTTCAACTTCAGAAGTCATTTGATAGTATAAAATGTAATGTTAAGAAATTGTAAAAATGCAGTTTTAAATTATATTCTTAATTATAATATTCACTCAAAAGGTATAGCATTCCATAGATTCTGTGTTTAGTTACAAGTATCTCAAATAGCAAGCTGCAAAGCTCCTAAGTATATGAGAAGAGACTTTTCTCCTAAAATGGATTTTAAATTAGAGTATTAAAGACTGAATCCTATTCATACACGTGATAATATAGAACTTTATGAAAAGGTAGTGTTCTAGGAATGTTGGGAAATGCCTTTATTACAACTCCAGTAGATTGACCATAAAGCTTTGAGTTAGAATTTTGTTCATTTGTAAATTAGACTTGGGTTTTTTTTTGTCTTGTTACTTACTAGAAGTTAGCAAAAAGTAAACTGACTTCCAAACCTGTAAATCAGGTAAAAATTATGGGAAAAGATTTAGAAAGCATTGGTTCCACTAGTTTCCAGAAGGGACAACAATAACCACAATAAAAATCTTTGGAAAAGTGCTTAAAAATCGGTTATACAGCAGTTCGCCAAATAAATGTATTGGTAGTTGCTGCTATTACTGAGGGTGTGCTGACAGAGTGCTCCCACCAAGCAATTCTCACACAACTGTTTAATCCAGATAGCAAGAGACTCATTCATTTACATAAAATAAATTTTTCTAAAGAAGCAAGATCGAGTCAGACAGAAGAGTGCCCATTTCAATTGTTACATTTAACCAATAAGGTTAGGACAAGAGAATAGCTGTGGTTTGCGTTGCAAAAACAAAACCAAAAAAAAAAAAAACGAACCCTTAGGCTACATGGGCAGACCTACAAGACTGAGCAAACAAATAGGAGGGATGAAGATTCTGCTGTTTCTTTGTCTAAGGATCTTAGATATTATCTACTGCTGTTTGGTGAGGGGGGAAGCCCACTGCTCAAAGCTGTGACTAAAGAGAACAGTGGGAGCTGATGGCTCAGGGGTTGGTGCTAGATACAAACTCTCTAGTACCACTTCCGACTTTAAGTCTTCCTGTTAAAGTCCACTGTGGTGGTTTTCTTCCTCGAGGAACAGTTTTCTCACAGACACTCAGCAGTCAGAGCCTCCAGCAGCAATCTGGGAGCTTTGCCTTTAGCTTGGGTTTGCCCTCCAGAGACGCTGCACTTCTGTTCTTAGGCTCCACTGAAAACTTTTAAAAATCACCCTCACAGTCGTCAGCACAAAACTATACCTTCCCCCAGGAATCTAAATATGCACAGAACGGAGATTTGTTAAACCAGAGAACGGGAGAGGAGGACGGGAAGCTAGTGGATGCAGCAGCAGCAGCAGCAGACAGGAGCTCTGTAAGTACAAGCTGGTTGTTGATTGTGGAGACTGAACAAAACTGTCCTGTGGGCAAAGTCCCAGATAGATAACAGGAGGGATGAGATTGTCCTTCCCCCTCCCTCCCCGGTAAAGGGTTTTTCCTTCTTTTTAAACGCAGAACAATACTTAGACCTGGCCAAATTTGTGAGGTAATTTCTATTGCTTCATTTATCCTGATGTGCCATTCTAAGTAGTCTAATTATTTACCTACAAGCATGATTCTAATAGTTAATGATAGATCATCCCCAAACTTTTAAGTTAACATGTATTCTATCTTTACACTGTAAATTTAAATAGGGGAAATATTGCTGGGCTGTAGTAATTTTTCACGGACACTATTTGGCACTTCTATGATGAATGTCCTCTCCAAGTTAATTTGGAATGGAGAAAAGTGCTTTTATGCATATGTTCTATTGCTTATATGCAATAGCAATAGCAATATTTTTCATTGCCTTACTCAAAATCAATACCTGAACATGAAGAAAAAAAGGTTAAAATTTGGCAGAATGCAAACTAAAGATAAGTTGGTAGCATATTTTAGAGGAAAGGCATTTTCTTTAATATGTTTAAATTTTCCCCAAAGATAAAAACATGTGAATCCTCAGAAAGAACTTTTTAAACTGGGAATATATGCATTTTTATGCAAATAAAATCCTTGGCTTTCATTGACATCTCATTTGACTTATAGATACAGATCTATCACTTTGAAATCAAGCTGTTGATTTTTAAAAGATCATTTAGCTTATTTCACATCCGAAGTTAATACAAGAATCACCAACTATTTGTGAAAGTATATGTCCTGGAATAAGTATTTTAAAATAGAATTCAATACAACAGTTCATGAACTTAACAAAATTTTGATCTGTCAATGTATTTAGTAGGTTTTCCTTTTTCATGTTTTGACTCCTAAGTGAATGGCAAGGGCGAAATAGGGGAAAAAAAGTTAGTGATAAGTTACAGTGTAATGACCTTAAAACTTTGTCCTATAACTTTTTTGCAGATATTACTTCATACTATTCATTTTTGGAAGCAATATACTTATTTAAAAACAGTACTCCTATGTTGTCAGATGCTTGATATTTGACTGCCTTAACGGCTAAGGCCCAGTGTACTCTCTGAGTGAACAGCCGTAGATTTTCAAACCTGAAAATACTTTGCGGTGACAGACAGGGAAGCCTAATTGAGCCACTGTTCAACATTAGGTTGCCTACTATTTAAGCATACAATTCCAAAGGAAAGACCAGTCTTATGTGTTAGATAGATATAATATATTTTCTTAAAAGAAAATTACCCCTTGGAATTTTTTGAAAATCAGTGGTATTTTCTAAAAATCAGGCTTCATTGGAAAGGTAATATATACTCAAAGAACAAATCAGTTTACATTTAGTCAGATGTCAAAAGTATTTCATTCAAAGTTTACATAAATGTTTCTAAGTCAACTAAACTTTGAAATTTCTAGATTCTACGCAGATCAATTATTTAATTATTCCTATTACACAAGAATTCCATTTCTTTATTTGCTTTGAACTATGTGACCAAGTCAAAAATATAGTTTGTCAGATGAAGAGAAATCCAAAACTAATTCTATTTGAAAACATTTCATTTACAAATCACATATAAAGGATTAGAGAATAAAATTAGTAAAGTGTAAAGGACACATGTCTGCCTAGAGATGCTGTTGAATTTGTGTTTTTGCTTTTTTACAATAGAGTTGCTGTGGGTAAATTCTGATTGGAGAAAACTTTTAACAAGAAAAATATTCTGCTTGGAAAGCAGGATTATCATTAAGACAGGTTTTCCCTATGAAATAGTCTGATAAAAAATGCCATTGTCTTTCGGATTTTGTGGCTGAACAAAACTAGCTTGCCTGCCAGCTCTATTTATTTGGATAATTTTGGTACTTTCACTTTGAAAATTTCTTTTCAGTTAAAAAATGTTTTGAATTACAGTCATTTTATAAAAATTGCTTTTAGCAAGCAAAAAAAAACTATGGAAAATCCATAATTTAGACAAGTACCTATGTTTTATTTGCTCTGTGCTGCTGAGATTTAGAATCCCTTACCATTTACAGTTTACTTTTCACAGAACATTATTAACTTTTTGGCTTCATACATGATCTTCTGTCAGATGCTTTTGATTTGTAATTTAGCAAAGTATAATAAACAGTGCAAAAGTCATGAATTTTCTTCTGCATCCCTAGCTCTGTGGTAGGGAAAATGTGATAAAATGTATACCTTAAGTCTTGTTTGATGATCTCTCAAAGCAAGTTTGCCTTCTGGAAATAATTTCTGGGGTTGAAGAGCATGGTATTAACAGATTTAATGTGGCTATTCAATGGATTGGTGAAGTACTCTGTGAGGTTTAACAAAATGAGAGAGACAAATTGAACATCAACAAAACTTACATCTGTGAAGAATTATAAATTTAATTAGAAAAAAAGGCAAACTTAAAAGACCTCATTAACTAATCAGAAGTCAATGTTACCCGTTTGAGTTTCTTAAATGTAGAATTCTGTGACTTTCTTATTGATTTTATTTTCTTTTATAAAAACCTCTCCATCAGATATTCCTATTTTGTAAATAAAAGAGGAAATGCTTTAAAATTAAGCATTTGAATTATATAAAACTATGTGTGATACGTTACAGGAAATACATATACAGAAGTCACTCAAAACTCCAAATAATGACGCTACAGAGAATATGTTTTACAAATATATAAAGAAATGTAAATTTGAATTAACCAGATGCCTCACTATATCTCTAATGAAGTTTAGTGAAATGTGTGTGTTTTTTCTACATCCTAATGAAAATAACCTTAATCAATTTTGGAAGGTACTATAACTTAGAATCTTACTAAGTATAGCAACATTTATTAAGAGTAATGCATCATAAGAGAAAATCAACACCACACAGAAATAGGTGTCCTTTTGGATAAGTCATTAGAAGCGTATATTTCCTTACTGTATTGTAATGTTAGGCTACATATAAAAAACTAAAAGCATGTGAAGTGTAGCATTTTGTAAACTGTAACTAATTTTGCTCACATCTGTGTCTAATTGTTGTCTGCATTCGCATTCTTGAGAGTAGATTTATTTTTCCTGGACCACTATGTGGATTCAGCTGACCAGCCTAAGTGAGGATTAGTTGTTTTAAAGTTATTTTGATTAAAGAGTCATTTTTAAATACAGTAACACACAACACATGGTTTAAATAATCCTTGAGACACAAAGGAATATATCTGAAGTATACTTAATGAAATGAAGATCATGGATGTGGACTTTCAGAAATGTTAGAGTGTAAAAAGTACAGTACATGATAACTTGTACCAAGTTCAATGGAAATAAGATGTAGTCTTGAAAACACCTTTAAGTTGTTTTTTTCTAAAAGAGAGTGTTTAGATTCATTTGTGCTCATATTAAAATTTCCTTTAGGGTTAAAGGCATCTAATTTTCAAATTGAAATTCCATAAGTTAAATCTCAAATATAAAAATATAATCATTTCAAATTATTTAATACCAAAGTGATTACAAAGATATCTAGTAAATATATAAATAGAAATATCAATAAAATAATTTTTTGTAATCAGATAGTGTCATCTAAATAAGCTCCCATATGACTCAACCAAGATTACTTTTAAAAGAGTTCTCACCTATAATATATTCCAGATATATAAAAACAGCAAGAGGAAAATATATCTTTGAGGCATATTGCTGTACTTTCTAATCTTTTTATCTTGAGCTTAAGCATTTTTAAGACTTTTAATTTCTAGAAACATGTCTCTGCTTCCTCAAACTGATTGTTTATTTGAATATTTTAAAATTTTATTTCTCATCTAATCCTTGACACTTAATTTTTGAATTAAGGTTTTTTTCCCCATATTTACAAAATAGAAATGCATTCTTTGAAATAACATCTCATGTCAGACTTTGAGAACTTAATTCTTACGCAAAAATTTTCTTAATTTTAAAATTAGAAATAACAAATTTCAACCAATTATGTTATCTGGATAATATTTATACGACTTAAGATATTTTACATTTCTTCCCTAGTCTGTAATTATTAATGATAGCAGTTCAAATTGAAGGAAGACACATAAAAAATCTGGAATTAAGTAGCATGGAAATAATAGGTAGACTATATATACTCTTAACTGGTGAAGACTTACCTTATGCTTCCAAATCAACAGCTAATCTTCACCTGAACTTTTTCACCTGCTGGCGATTTTCATTGTCCCTGGAAGAAGGACTGTGATATCAAAGACTGCATATTAAACTATTCATTGCATCCTAACTAAAGACATCTTAGTAACAAAAGGGGCCTTCATAACACTGTTTCATCAAGGTGTTAAGTTGATTATTGAAATACTAAATATACAGATCTTCTAGTCAAATCTTAAAAACTGATAATTAACTTTCTGATTCTGAAGATAATGAAACAAGATTATTTTCACATGAGAAAAGTAGCATGGCTTGTATGTGGAATATGCCATGGAAAATACATTTTTCACATTTTAAGTCAGGCTAACATAAAGTGGAGTTTCCCAGAAACTGTTTTTGTTAAGGTTAAAGGAAAAATAGTAAGAATAGAAAAAAATCAATGTGATAATGATAAGTAATTGCCAAGACTTAAAGGGGAGGGTGGTAAATTTATTTCAACCAGTGATAGCAGAAGATGAAAGATCTTTTAAGGATGTTGGAGGGTTAATGTTTGAACTATTTGTGTTAACCGTGTTGATTGGGTGAATAGCTACCTTTCCTAGGCACCCTTTCCAAGCTGCCTTCCCCAGGCTGCTTTGCATGTTGATTGGGGGGAGGGGTAATCCAGTTTGCAGCTGTCATAGGCCAGTGATGAATCACTATCCCGTCATTTGGCTGCCTTCCCCTTTACACAGGGTGGAGGATAGACCTGCAAGAGGAAACAACAGTTAAGACTTCAACTTATAGACAATATGCCTTTTACTGCTGCACGATTCCCCCTTTTTTTCCCTTTTGGTTAAAGGCTATATTGTCATCCTCAGCCATGTGCTTTGCAAAATTAAGCCTGGACACTGAGGCAGAATAACAACAGCGTCTAATTTTTCTCCCTGACCACAGGTGCAAAAATCTCAAACCAGTTCAGATGTTGCTGTTTCCTCAAGTTGCAGGTAAGGGCATTACTGACACTGGACTTTTATTGAGGAGGATACTTTATAATCCCCATCAATTTTTACATAGTTTCTTAATTTCTTACTATTAATAACAAAAATTTTCATTGTAAACCATTTAGCAGATTTCTGTGCATGTAAAATTGTTGTTTGTAAGAAGGGATGGAATAAGGAACTGAGCTTGAAAAAAAGTGTTATGAACCAATAATCATTTTACCAATTGTAAATATCTGGCAAGTCCATAGAATTAAGTATCTGCTGAAATAGATCAGAATTCATTGCATTTAAAGGAATTTATGGTTAGAACTAAGTAGTGAAGGTAAATTTGATTAGTTTTAAAAGGAAAAAAAATAGAAAGTTTTTAAACTTCTTATTGAAATATTAAGAATATTTAAATAACCCTGCATAATTGATTCAACTGAAATATTTAACTTAAAAATTTAAATTTAATAGGTTTGAGTTAGAAGGTGAAGAGTAAAGTATACCACCTTATGTGAGTATATGTACATAGTTACATGTGCAAGTTGTCCCAAAAGTCTTGTTGCAGTTTTAAACTATTAAAGTTAATGTTTATTTAAGTTATTAAAGTCTAAAACTGCAGCAAGACTTTTGGGACAACTTGTATAGCACATAAATGCATGATATTCATGTACTTCTACATATATGTATTTATAATATGTACAGCCTCTTTTGAGAAAGACAAACTTTAAGTTATTAAAAACTTAGATGTCCTGGAGAGTTAGAAAATAAAGCAACATGTAACTATGCTTTTTTGTAGCAAAATAAAACCCCTCTCCTCACCCCACCCACATCTATTAATAAAAACAGATTACAGAATATAAAATGGCAATTCTATTTGGTGAACATGACTAGTGACTTCTGTACCTTTAAAGAATAATTAACTGTTGAATATAAGAACTTTCAGAGGGAATTTCACTGTTTTTATATTATTAAAATGTGAAGTTATAGCATTGAAGTAGAATTGTTCTTATTTCCCTGACAGCTGAGGTACCAGCAAGTGCTAAGGCAGCCTAATGCCTGTATGGATTCCCTGTAAGTTGGCCTTATCCCTTTTCAATTGGGCACGCTGTATATAATCCACAAAGCAAACAAGTGAGCCGACATAATAATGTTTTAATGCTGCATTTGTTTCAAGGGAAACAGAGGAACAATTAAGTAGTTTGCCAGAGTAAACACATGCATCAGGAATATCTCATTCCCTGTCACTAGACTGTAGGCTTCAAGTGTTTTATTTGGTTTGGAGACTCATTAAATTACAATTGGGTGGTAAATTCTGAGGGAATACACAGTGCTAATTTATTGCTTCTTTGGAGCATACTCTGCCATAAAATGATAGTCCTTTAAGTTATGTATATACATAGGTAACTTTTCTGTTGCAAAAAGTGTTTTTAAACATTTTAACAAACATTTTAAACAAACATTTAAACAAATCCTGTTTCGTATTTTTGAAACATGATTGTAACATACATATGTGTGTGTGTATTTTTAAATCATGCTATGATCTTTGATAGATATAGGCTTTGCTATCTCTCATTAGTTCTTAACATATTAGGACTAGAAAAAGTCAACATAAGAAAATCATTTGGATCACAAAAAAATCCAAGAAAAATTTGTACAAATATATTTCAAAGAAGATATCAATTAGAGAGCACATTAAGTAATGGTGTTATAAATTTAATACATCTGTCAAATGGAAAACTTCTTGTTTTAGGTCTATGGAAATGCAGGATCTAACCAGCCCACATAGCCGACTGAGTGGTAGTAGTGAATCCCCCAGTGGTCCAAAACTTGATAACGCTCATATAAATAGCAATTCCATGACACCCAATGGCACAGAAGGTGAGTGGTTTTTTTTTTCTTTCTGATTATGATTTAATTATTATTTTCATTTCTTAATGTGGAACTCTTTTTTTGAAGATTGCTATTGTTTGAAATGATTATATTCATGAATGTCACTATTAGTATTTTATTTCCATTGCTGAAATGATAATTGCAAATAATTAACTTTCTATGTTATTCTAAAATGAATTATTTTGTGTTTACATACAATGAAAAGTATTGCTCTTGATTATTGTTACTTATATCCCATTTTTCTCCATTCTTAAATATCAATAACTGGTCATTGATAATTTTTTCAATTAAATGAACAATAAAAATGCCTAATTATCTTCTTTTATGCTACTCTTCAATAGACATAACTAACTTTGGTAAAATGTGAGATTTCAAAATAATAAAACATTTTGTTTATGTACTGATGTTATTCAAGCCATGGCTATATTGAAAAGTCAAATCACTGGTTTATAAAAATTTAAAATAATAAAGCATCTTAGTATTAAAATAAGTAATTCATCTTAATTAAATTATGTTGTGAATATATTTTTAACTCATTTTTATAGTTTCTAAATAATAGGTTTAATTCATCTATAGAGTTCCATATCTGATTGCCTATTTTAGATACCATGTATTTGGGTATTTTTTAAACTTATTTACATAGATGTAATTTAGAAATCATTAGCTATAATAACATGAATCATGCTTGTCTCTGCACAGAAATACAGTATCTTTAGTTTGATTACTCCTGGTCCTAGAAGAGCAGAGACAGCGAACCACTGCAATTTCTAAAACTTAAAATTTCTGTATACTGGGAAAGAGATTTTGTTTCCAGTAGAACTTCAGGAAATTGTATCTCCTATAAGTCATTATGATAAAAAATAAGATATTATATAAAATAAGCTGTTTTTCAGATAATTTGAGATTTATATTTTTGTACTCAACAGAAATTTTTAGTAAGATTTTAAATAGCAATTGATCCTGTAATTTATAATAAAATGATGACATATTAAATTGGCTTCCATTACTTCAGAAAGAAATTATCTTCTTTAGAAATAATGAATTACTATCCAAAAATCTTTTTCTTCACTTACATTAGAAAAAAATACCCAAACTTTATTTGAATTGTAGGAATATAGAAGAATTTTTAGATTTATGTGACATCTAGCACAAAGTCGAACAATTCTTGTTTTCTTTTTGTTTTTCTTTTGGCCTTTCTCTTCAGGTGACAACATGACTCTGCTCAACACTGCAGCCTGGTTTTTAAATATGAGTACTCAGACCACTGCAGGTTTGTGTGACTGTGGTGAACACAAACACACAGGTGTTAGCGGACATTCACAGATCCTGGCAGAGAGCTTAGGAGAAGTGTCACAGAGAAAATAGGCAACCCTTCCAAAGCTTCTTGGTCATTTCAAACACTGGGGAAACCACCTGAGGGTCATTGTGTAGTATACTAGTGGATGATAGACTTAAAGACAAGAAGATAGCTTCAAATCATGCCTCTGGCATGTGTGACTAGGGATGTGTCACCTCAGCTTTCTAAGCCTATGAATTATAGACTTGTGGTGGCTCAGCAAATAAGAAACAATATATTTAAGTTTGTTAAATTATTCATCAATTATTTTGCTCATAATCCATTTTCATTTATCAGGGAAATGCCTCAACCATAAGTTGAAGTGGTTTTAACAAATGAATTAAGCATAAGTAATTAAAAAAAAAGCTTTCCTACCCTTTTATTGAACATAATCTTGTTCAGTATGGAGCCATATCATTTTGACATATCTTAAGTGTGTGATAACTTTCTCTTTGGAATGCTGCTTTGTTGTGATGTGTGGTTTGTTATTTTTTCTTGCATGTGGAATGGTTAAGCTTCTTTAAGCATACACATTTTACATCAGTTTAAAGGTGATTTGGAACAGTGTAGTTTTGTAAATTTTGTATATCAGGAGATTATTTTTGTTGTGAGCAGTCAACCATAAGAATCTAAAATCCCAATTCAGTCAACAGGCTAAGTGGACACTGCTCTATAACCTAGAGAGCCTAAGTTCATTTCCAAATTTCCAAGCAGAAAAGGGAGATGACAAGGGAGAAGCATCTGCCATATAATGGCTATATCAAGGCGGCTAGGTGGAACAGAGGATAGAGCACCAATCCTTAAATCAGGAGAACCTGAGTTCAAATATGACCTCAGACATTTACTAGCTGTATGACTCTGGGCAAATCACTTAACCCTGATTGTCTTATAAAAGGGGGATGGTGGCAATAAAATGACTATTATAAAACTTCATATCACTTATCTGGCTCAACACATTTCCAGACATGTATTGCACTGATGTAAAAATGGAATTTTTTAGATTGATTTTTGTATATCATTATTGCAATTTTTATATTCTTGCCACATATAAGGATTTAGTTAGCCTACTGAACTGTGTAATTTTATGTCCTTACACTGCTTTGAAAGAGTAGACCTTGTGTTTCAGAATAAGCCAATACCAACCTGTTCTTTTTGAAATGATAGGGTTTAATTTATATTTAATATACATAAAACTATTCAGAAATTTTTGGAAGATTCGAAGCTAAGATTATTATTATCCAACTTAGGCTTCAAATTAATTGATTATTGTTCCTATCTCTTCCTTTATATGTTTCCTTCATAGAAGAATGAAGATTAAGAGATGCTACATTACTGTTGCCCAAGAATCCTCTCTATGATCTTGTCATTAATGATATAGATTTTTCCTTGTTACATTTACCTATTTCAAAACAAATAAGATTTTTGCAATTATCAATAATAAAAATAATAGCTAACCATTATATATGAGAAAATATTTATAAAAGTACTTAGCACAGTGCCTGAACATATAATATGTGCTACATAAAATTTTTTTCTTTCCCTCATTCCTCTTTAAGGTTTGCCAAGGGGTTTGCAATTATTATCTCACTTTTATCCTCACAACAAATCAGGCAAGTCTCTTGTGGATAATGATGATATGGAACACTGGAAAACAAAACAAGAAAACTAAATCTTAAACTCTTATTACTAGAAACAAGTCAAGATGTCAACCTCTGCTCTTCACAAAAACAAAATATTGATTCAAAAGAAGGGAGAAGCCAATGATCAACATAGTTTTGTTTTTTTAGAAATTTAGGAATATAATTGGAAATAGTTTTATTAATCAGTTCCAAAAATCATTAGACCAGCAGGGCCTATATATTTTTATACTCACTTTGCCCACATTCTTCCTAGCAATCTTAACACTTCTTCTACCTATTTTAACTTATCACTTCTCTTCTCCAAGAAAAAGAAAACACAGGGATTTGTTTTCAGGAACATCTACCATCACTTCATCAGAAAAACAAATGGGGGGAATGTAAAGGAAACACAGTGTGTCACATTGTATGTGTAGCCTCTGGTTATGAGGTCAACACATGTCTTTTATGCTCTAGTACACAGGCCAGTGCCTATTTTCATGGTCAATCAAAAAGATAAATAGAAAGAAGACATGCAACCATGATTTTAAATACTGTGCTTTTCCTTTCTAGTCTCATCTTATTTAGAATAATAAGTGCTGATCTCTTTGTAATAATAATAATAATAATAATGATAGTTTTTATGCAGCGCTTTAAACTCCACAAATCTAGGCTTATAAGGTTGATAAACATTTAATTTTATTGTCAGTACAACCCTGGAAGACAAGCATTATGATTATCCCCAAATTAGGAACTTGAAGAAAACAGAGGTAAAGTGACTTGCCCAGTGTCACAAGGCTAGAGTCTAAGGTCATATTTGAATTCATATATTTGAATGTACTTGACTCCAGGCCCAGAATTCTAGCTATTGATCCACGTTACTGCCCATATCTTGTGACTAATTCTTTAGATTCGTCTAGTCCTTGCAGTTCCTAATTTTTTCTGAGTGTTGCTTATTGTTATTGTCATTTCTGTCATCACCATTATTATTTTTCAGATTCTCCTCCTGATTGTAGTTAAAATAAGGTAATAAATAAGGACATGTGTTAGCCATAGAGAAAAAAAGTCAAAGTGGAAGAAATAGAATAAAGGGAGGAAATTGATGAAAATTTTTAACACAATTTAGACTTATGTACACACATATATATTTCATAGTTTTTTTCATCAACACAACAAATATTTTAGTTTTGAAAGTACTATAGTCACAGGGGAGGATCAAGGCAACTTATAGGGAAGACTATCTTTCTCTATACCTCTTTATATTCTTACTTTCTCTACTGTTATCAACATCACATTTAATTTCAAGCTGGAAAGAACCTTAACTTTTTTTCCAGTCTCATCTATGACTTTACCTCATGATGTAACTAAGACCTAGCCAATTAAAACAAATTTGATTAAATCTTGAATTTCCTAACTTGTTATTCAATGTGTCACATTATTCTTTTGATGATCTTGGTGGACTTGGGGAATTAAATCTAAGGAAGCCTTTAATGATTTGATGTGAAAACTTAATTTGTAACTTCTCCCAAGAATAGTTGTGTATTAAGAAAGCAGCCTAAGGAATGATGGTCTGAGAGGGATGCTTTGATGTTACAATAGAAAGAAACTGGAACTTAGGAAATGTAGGTGATAGAAAAGATTTAAAAAAAGAAGAGTGAAAGTGGAGAGTGAAAGGACCACAACTCCAATACTCTGTCTTATTCTACATGCATGACTCTGGGAAACTCACCAAACATTTCAGAGCCTCGGTGCAACTTTCCTAGGCTATGTTTTCTTCATCTGCAAAATGAGATTTCTGAAGACCCTTCTGGCTTGAGAATTCTATTATTATCCTAATTTTTGAGGCAATAAGTCAGTTTTTTTCCTTTAGATCTCTGGTTGTCATTCATCTATTTGGAATTTAGGTTGAACATTTTTTTATTATAGGTTTTTAGGTACAATTTTTGAGGGGGTGCTATTTACCTTAGAGCTATAAGTATTACTTTTCACTTCCCCTATAAACATTAAACCAAATTTAAGAAAATTCTTATTTTTTTTCAACACATCAATTGACTGTTTTATTTGAGAGAAGCCAAATTAGATGTGATTAGAATCTTCATCTGCTACACTATGGTTTGGATGGCAATTTAAAGAGCAATTCTGAGATGATAACTCATATTTATAATATGATGCAGAGAGAATCTTAAATTAAGTAGTTGAATTGTATAGATTTTGAAATGAACTTTAGATATGTTTGCGTTTAGAAGGAATGATTGGTTAATTTAATTTTCATGTCTTTTCTTTAATTATAGAGGATATATTTATGATATTGTTTTTAGGCTTTTTTTTGCAAGGCAAAGGGGGTTAAGTGGCTTGCCCAAGGCCACACAGCTAGGTAATTATTAAGTGTCTGAGACTGGATTTGAACCCAAGTACTCCTGACTCCAAGGCCGGTGCTTTATCCACTATGCCATCTAGCCACCCCTATTTATGATATTTTTAAAGATATCTTAAAGATGCTCCATATTTTTCTCCTTCTTAATATGGTTTAATGTAGGTTGCTAGTAACATATGTGTTTTTTCTCATGTGTTCTATTATTCTAACAAATAATACTTCCATATATGTGTGCTTTCTCATTTACCTATGACCACACCAAGAAATAAAAATATTTAGATAGATAAATGAATGGATAAATAAACAAATAAATACATAAATAAACAATCAAATAGTTTAAGGGTAGGGCAATGAGTTGGCGCAGTGGATAGAATCCTGGACCTAGAGTCAGGAAAATTCATCTTCCTGCATTCATATCTAGCCATAGACACTTACTAGCTAAGTGACCATGGGCAAGTCACTTTAGCCCTGACCTTGGTTTCCTCATCTTTAAAATGTGTTAAAGAAGAAAAATAGCAAACCACTATAGTATCTTTGCCACAAAACCCCCAAATGGGATCAGGAGGAATTGGACATGATTAAAAAACAATTGAAAACTACTAAAGAACAACTTTTCTTGCATCTCAGGATAATTCATTCAAAACATTTTAAACATTTTAAAGGATTAAGATGTTTAAAATGTTTATGATTAAATATCCTGAAATACAAGAAAAGTTGTTCTTTTTCATTCTTGTTCATCTATTTATTCTTTGTAAAATTTAGTGTTTGTGGACTTGGAATAAACACATTGCAGGTAGAAATATTTCTAAAATGCAGCATATTAACTTGATTGCTTGTGATTGAACTATTGTCCTTCTAGGAATATTTCTTCAATATTTAAAAAAATAACAAGAGGCAGGAAAATCTTTGTATAATTTTGATGTTAGTGTGTATTTTGTAGTTTAATATCTTTATATAAAGAAGATTTAAAACTTATTATAATTCACTGATGCTTTAGCAATACCATTGAAAATCAACCCCTTGTGCTATAGAATATAATTCTACCACATAAGACAAATGTATATGTGTGTGTGTGTGTATATATATATATATATAGCATTCAATCCATCCACTGACCTCTAGAAGCCCAAAGAAACTTTATTTTTTTCTATTAATCATTTCCATGGTATGAAACCAAAATATAGTTGATAATGAGGTTCCATGGTACTACTTACACAGAGTTCAAAATACAACAGATGTGTAAGGTAACTTTCTTACTAACTTTCAAAGTATCAGTTTCATTTTAATTAACAGGCTCAGTAAGAAAAAGTGTGATTGTCACCTTTTGATCTGGTCTCGTTTTCATAGTCTTGTTTGTCACTTAATTGAATTTCTGATTTCATTAGTATGTTTACTGCCATATTTAATAGATACCTATTCCATCTTTTCCATATTATTTAATTCTTATTTCTATTTTCACATTATTTCTTCATAAAGGGTTCTGTTACCAAAACAAATGAATATCTTTCTTTTTTTTCCCCTTTTAATGCCATGGTGGTGGGGGGGGGCAGAGACACCATTTGGGCTATATCTGTTGACCTTCTTTCACTATATATTACCAAACTATCAATATAATATTCATGGCAGGGAGGGCTGTTTTTCCTTTTGTGTTGGGCTAATAATAATATCGATCACTTCAGTACTTGAAAAGATTTATTATTTCATCAGTTGTTTCATTCATTATAGCATTTATAAGCATTTATGTTTCAGGCATTGTGCTAAACATATGGGATCCAAAGGCCAAAGTAAAATAGTCCCTACCTCAATTATTTTTCAGTCAACCAGGCATTAATGTAAATATAAAATAATTCTGAAGCAAATACTAGCAACTGTGGAGATCAAGATGGGCAGGAAATAGAGGAAGTAGCACATGAATTGAGCCTTAAAGGGGACTAAGAATTCTATAAGGCAGAAGGGATCGGAGTGCATTCCTGGCTTGGAGTCAATTTGACATTCCAAGACATAAGAGAAAGAAGATGGAATGGAATGTTTGGGGAGCAGTTATTAGGCCAGTTTGTAGAGTATATCAAAGAGAGTAAAACACATCAAGTCTGGAAAGGTCAATGGAAGCCAGATAATGAAGTGTTGTTTTGAGTGACAAGCAAAGGAGATGATTTCTTTTTCCATAAGCAAGTCTCTGCCACTGGTGGAGAAAGTGGATTGGAGAGGTTTGAGATCTGTTAGGAAACCATGCAATGGTTTAAAACAGAAGTGGTGATGTCTTAAACTAGGTTGAGATCATGTGAATGAGAAAAGACAGATTTGAGACAATTTGTGGAAGTAGAATAGACAAGATGGGACGATTGGATAAGAGGGACCAAGAAGATTGAAAAATTGAGTATGTGACCCTGACTGACTGGAAAGACAGTTATGTCCTTAACAGAAGTAGGAAAGTTAGGCAAAGGGGAAAGTATGGGGACAAAGATAACGATTTCTGTTTATTGCCATGATAAACTTTAAGACACTTATGAGATATCTAGTTGTTAGTTACCAATAAGTCTAATACATGCAAGCTAGGAATTTGGAAGTGCACCTAGGTTTGCATGCTTTTGTGCATGTGCATAGATGCATGTATTTGTGTATCTAGTTCTATCTACTGGGTGTATTCATATATATATATATATATATATATATATATATATATATAAAAGGATATATTTATATACATGTATCTATAGTTATTCATAAAAATAAGTTTTTATGTAGATATAGAAGAATTTATAAATATAGAATTTTTGCCATAGAGAGGATAGTTGAACCCATCATAACTGACAAAATTACTGAAAAAAGATATAAAGAAAAAAGAGAGCCTCTGACATAACCCAGGAATATATTCATACATACTAGGTAGAATCTGGACTGTAATCCAACGGAGATGCCTGAAAAGATTCAGCATGATAAGTAGGAAAAGAAATTTTTAAAAATCATACCTAAGACAAAAGAGACAAGGGGCAATGTTAACTCCTAAACTCACAAGGTAATTTAGAGATTGTGGGTAAACTTGGAGAATATAAATTGCAGGTGAGCAATGAGGTCAGAAGTTAGATTACAAGGAATGGAGAAGAAAAGGCAAGGAGAAAGAAATGCCCTCCATTATGAGTTTAACAATAACAAGAAGAAAAGATATAGAATGGTATCTTGAGATTATAGTAGGGTCAAATAGTTGTTTCTTTAAGAATGGGGAGAAATTGAGTATGTTTGTAGAAAATAGGAAAGGAGCCAGAAGATAGGAGCATATTTAAAATTATAAAGGAATTGAAATAATTGCAAGGTTAAACTTTTAGGGCAGACAGAAGGAAATAGGATCCAAGATATAGGTAAAAGGGGTAGACCTTGATAAGGACTAGGTGTCTTTTTTTTTTTTTATCAAAGATGAGACAAAGGAAATAAAATTATTAAGGTTTATATCAATGATAACAGATTGAGGAAAAGGAGCTCATGACAAAGAGTCCCTATTTTCTCAGTGTGAATTATGAAGATATCTCCTTTGTTGATCATGAATTGATGTCAAAAATATTTATCATTTGGAGTCAACTTTCTTAATGAATTTATAACTAGAGTGGGTTTCAGAAGATAGACTGATATCAGGACTTATACTTGAAACTTTTAGCACTTGATAGGATTTAAGTAAAGTATGTTCTGTACTGGTACAAGTTTAGAGAACCTTGGTGAGTCATAGGAATTGGGCTGTAGTAGAAATATTATGCATTAAGAAGGAAATTTTGATAACACTTTCAAAATTCTTTCAGTCTCAGAAAGCATTTCAATTTAAATGTTAAGTCGGTTTGCAATTTCCCCTTTTGAGTTTTCCTTCAAGAATTTTGTGAAGTTCACCAATAAATCAGATTTAACAAACGAATTAAGACTACTCCAAGGACTATTAGTTTTCTTACAGGAATCATAGATGACATAAGACATCACATAAAGATGATGATAAGGTATTCTCCCTGAGTGCTACCAACACAATATCTTTGAATCCTTGAAAACAAAATTCCCTTTTCTTGAGGATTTGTTTATTAATTGGGGAAAATGAGACAATGTCTCTGACCAATATGATAATTTTAAATCCTATCCCTTCAGGAATATTGCTAAATTCTAAGGTATAAAAAAGCCATGCTGAGATATATATGCCTAATTACATTTTTAATGGGGATTTTTTTAAGCTTGTTATCTTAACTTGATTTATTGCATATTGTTATTCTGTGATGTAGTAAAAAGAAGGCTGGAACAAGACTTAGGAAATCTAGATTGAAACTCTAGTTTGATGAATACATTATAAGTTACATGATGAAAAACAAGCCATTAACTGGTTTGACCTTATGTTTCCTCATCTATAAAAAGAAAGAAACTCATATTTGTATTGCCTATATCCCAGAGTAGTTTTAGATAATTTTCTTTGTAGACTTTAATGCCCTGTAGAAATGTCTTTTATTGTGATTTTTATTGATCACAATTCTGAAGGGGAATTCTGATAAACTCCTAATTTGTGTCAAAAAAAACCTGTAATGCATTTTCAGACAAAAAGTAACTTATAAAGCATACTCATTTTTTCATTTTAATCTGCCAGGCACAGTAGAGAGGGTCTTCAATTTTTATTTCAGTCCTTTCCTGTTACCACTCAGGGAAACATTCTAATGAAATATCGTTCATGATGATTATGATGATATATACAAACACACATTTGCACCCATACACATTTCATGCTCTTAAAATCAGTTTAATCCAATAAAATATGAATTAGAAATGTTTATCCTATCACTTCTTTTGTTAATGAAGAGGCAACACAGCATTGAAAATTCCTACTATGTTGTATTTATATTGCCAGATTCAAAAAATATTTTGTCAGCATTTTAAGATAGCTAATATTTTTAACGTATCAAAAAGAATGTTTGGATAATGATAAAATTGTGAAAATTTATTTTTATTCTCTAATTCCTTAGTGCTAATTCATAAAAGTGATATTTCAAATATAAAACAACTTTACAATTTTCTATACAAAACTATAACAGACTGTCTTAAGGCTCTCAAGAAATTTTTCTAAAACTTTGAAAATAGCTATTTCCTCATGAACTTATGTTGCATTTATTCCATTTAATCAAAGTTAAAATTTGAATTTTTATTCATAAAACTGTGTTCATATTTATAACTGGATATTCCATATACTTCTTTTTCATATCTGCTAGAACTATACCTATGTTAGCAATAACCTTGAGGTTTCTAGGACATCTGAGGATACTGTATCTTTCTATTGTTAACAATTAAGCAAAAATATTCAGGCTGTATTCACAGCTGAAAATACAGCAAAAAAAAAAAAAGCCAGACTCTTCTAGCTTGGATAATAAGGGAGAAAAATTGGAAGAGTACATTATAAGAAAAAGACACTAAGGGAACAAGAATATTTGGACATTTGGAAGTAGAAGGGATACTTGGTATATGTTATAAATAACTAGGACAACAGAAATTTGTGGATTTTTTCCTATATAAAATTGAATCTGCCCAGTGACCTGGGAATTGGGCTTCAGGATGAATGACATACACTTTGATACTTGAATAGGTGTTTGATCTCATTGGTGTGGGTCCCCTTCCAGTCCTATACATTACAACCTATCCAAACCTTTTAAAATATTTTATTTATATATTTTAATTTTATTTTTTATTATTTATTTATATATTATATATACATATATTTAATTTTATATTTATTGTTTATATAAATAGGCATCCAGGAAATATTTCTCTCTATCCTTCCCCACTTCTAGCCTCTGTCCACATTTTTTAAAAAGCATAATTAAGAGAAAAAGTCAGAAAAATATATCAACACCCTTAAAAAACAATCTATACATGGGGGAGGCTAGGTGGATAGAGCACTGGCCCTGGAGTCAGGAGTAATAATTACCTAGCTGCCACTTAACCCCATTGCCTTTCAAAAAATACATACATTATATAAATATAATTTTATTCCACATGGACCTCTCTGCAAAGGAATTGCTAGGAGGGGAAAGGTATTTTCTTTGGGATCAAACTTAGTCTCTTTATAATTTTACAACATTCTTTTTATTGTTTTGATAGTTATTCTATTTTCATTGTAATCATTGTGCATTTTGTTAATTGTTTATGCTTACTTCTCTTTGCATCAGTTCCTACTATAAGTTATTCCATGCTTCTTTGTATCTATTGTTTCCTACATAAAATTTCACTACACATTCATGTGCCATTTTTCTTAATTTATTCTCTAATCACAGGGCATATATTTCATTCGTATTTCTTGCTATTATGAAAAGTGACACTTCAAATATTTTGTTACATATGGATCCTTTCCTTTTTTGTCACCTCCTTAGGACATATACCTTGCAGTGGATTTTTCTGTCAAAGGGCATGGCCATTTTAGCATTTAGTTTGAATAATTTCAAAGTAACAGAATTGCTCTATCAATTTACAGTTCCTCCCAAAATGCTTTAGTGTCCCTACATTTTCACTACCTCTTCAATATGGCTCCATCTTTTGTCATTTCCTATTCACACCATCTGACCTGTATGACTTCTCTTCATCTTCCAGTAAATCCTCCAATAAAAGCTCCTTTTACTAGTGGTCCACTTGATATTCTAGGGACCTTGCTCTAGACCTTTTGACATTATGTGATACTAGTGAATTGTATGAGTCAGCCTTTTTGTTAATATATCATCCTCACTCAATTGATTCAATTATATTTAGCAAGTATTTATTAAGAATCAATTGTATATTAGGTACCCTGCATCAAAAGACAAAAACCCAGCATTCTCTGACTTTGCTTATATGATGTTAACCCACTTCATTTTTCTGGCCATATGGCTCTTTAATGACATCTTTATTGCTGCTTCCAATATTCATTTCTCCATGGCAACATATCATAGTTTATTTATTTCCACCATTTATCACCTTAAAAGAATCTTAACTCTCTTGAAAAAGTGTTATGTGATAAATGGACATCCTTCTGTTAACATTAGCCTCCTGTGATAGATTGAAAACTTATTAAGACAGTGATCATGTCTTCTTCTACTACTTTATTCTTGTACTACATCAGATGCACAAAAAGCATTCTAATATTGTTGAATGAATTATGAACTATTTGATGAATTACTTACATGGCATATTTTTTTAATTCGTCTGGGTAGATGTAAATGGACAAGAGGTATGTATGTATGTATATTTGACTAAGGGTAGAATATGTATGCATTTTGTAGGCTAACTAAAAGATCTAATGATTTTCTTGACTCATTTAGTTGATGTTCTAAATCATGAGCAGGTGATTATCTACATTCAATTTTCACTGATTTCATGGAGATTAGAACCATATCTTGATTTTCTTTAAATCTCTCACAGTACCTAGCATTGAACTTTGCATATAGTAAGGACTAAATAAATGGGTGTTGGATAAATGTATTAATTGCTGACCAGTTGGACGAATGAAGAATTAATATAAAAGCTACTTTGCTATCTAATCCATAATATGTTTAAAAGTTATAACTATCAATGATTCAACTATTTTGTGTTCCTTTGCTTTTTTTTAACTTTTCTTTTTTGCTGCCTTCTATTTGAATTATAAGTATTTTACTAGAGGGGCAAAGAAAGGAGAGGAAACACTTCTCAATAAGTTTTGTTTGTTTAATTTATGTATACTTTTTCCTATAATCCTTAATTAGTCCCTAATGATGCCTAAATCTCTAATCCATCATAAATTGAGAAATGGTTTTATCTGAATGCATACAATCATATAAGTATTTATTGAAATTCTTTTTGCCTGCCTTACAACAGTTTTGACTGTTATTGATCCCACTAAACCCATGGATTTTTCTTTTTTACAAAAACTTTGCTATGTAATATAATTTCCTTTTTAAAAATCCCAATCAGAACTGTACAGTTCTTTCTATGCATCTTCATTCTCTTTGTCCCATAGTTCTATACTATCTAGATTTTTTCCATATTTCAGCTTGGTCATCCAACATGCCTTTGTTACTTGTCACCTGAAAATTTGATAAGCATAATTTTTATGGCTTTATCCCCATTACTGTTATGGTTGAGCAGCGCAAGGTAAAGGACAGAACCTGTAACTTATGTAGAAACTTCACCTCAAGTTGGTCATCAACTAATTAATACTTATCCAACTATTTTAAAATACCATTAAGTCTTCCATTCTGAATTCTTAGTATTTTTCGTGGTCCGTTCTTACCCTTCACCATTTTTATGTTCTGTTACTAAAGTCTAAAGTGATCTGAAAGTTGTCCACCAATGTTGTTGTCCAACCAATAGCACTGAATTTCTGGTTAAGAATATTTAATACAGAAGTATAGGAAAGCTTCTGAAAAGGAAATGAAAAATTCTTATAATGGAAATAGTTTTGTCCTTATTCATTATCATTTAAGAAATGTTGATTTGTTCTACAATCCCTTGGTTATTTTCTCTAAGATTCTGAGATAAATCTATTCCTGTTTTCTTTATTGTGGTCCTAGAAAGGATACTAAATTTGATGTAGGCTGTTACTGGAGATTAGGGTAACCACAAACTTTTTTCTTCTAAGGATATTCACCACTAAACCTGTATTTTAAAACCTAAAATATGGTCATAAAGTTGTTTGTATCTTTTCTTTCCTAAATTCAACTTGAATCAATAAAAACTCTCAAAAAAAGTGTATTCTACACAAGGTAGATAGATGATCGGCAAAATTCATGGTTAGAATAAAGTCATAGATAGCTGGTATCTTAAATATTAACAATAAGGAGTACCAGTGTATTTTTAAGCAAGGAAGTGATATCATTAGTTCAATGTCTTAGAAGTCTTATTTCAATATTTGTGTCAAAATATTGCATGGGGAAGAACATGGAAGCAAAGAGACTAAATTAAATGCCATTCTAACAGCTCATGTGAGAACTCCTCTTAATTAGGGTTATACTAGTTGATTGGTTAAATGGGAGCAAATGTGAGAGAGAAATCACAATATTTGACCACTGATGTGAAGAAGAGGGAAGAATCAAAATTTGAGGTAGATTCACAAATTTGAAGATCATCAGTGTAGAGATATTTATTGAACCCAGGAAAGATAAATGAAATCACCAGAAAGACGTTCAGGTAGAGGTGACAAGCAGTTAGTTGGTAATGTGTGACTACAGTATGTGTTGAGATGGAGACTAGATATATGGTTTTGGATATCATCACAAAGAGGATAATTGAAGTTCTGATTGTGAGTTTATAGAGAGAAGGCTAAGGAAAAAACTTGTAGAAGCTAATTCTTAATGACCACAGTCAGACATAAAAACACTGGTTATGCTCAGCATATTTTAATGTTTAATTTTGTTTGTTTTATTTTTTAGGTTTATATATTGAGGTTTAATTGTTAATTTTAAATTTGTTTAATTGATTTTGCTTTATAAATAAAAATAGTGTATTTCTATTTTTCATTGACCATTCAAGAAATTTTTACCTTAAAAATTACCCCAAAATTTCCTAGGCAAGCACTATAATGAAACAGACTATGTCGATTATTATTTTTCAAAATATGTTAGAGATTTGAGAGGTCAGATAGGAGAAAAAGCAGATAGCAAAGTAGAATAGCAAGGAGATATACTAAAAACCAGGATAGAGAGAATATCAAGAAGGGTGAGGTGATTGCCAATGAAAAAATGTTGCAGAAACATCAAGCAGGATAAAGAGTGAAGAAAACAGTCCATTATTTTTGGCAGTTACAAATGGATAGTCCTATCATGAGAAAGAAACATTAGACTTGTTTATGCTTAGCTCCAGAATATAGAAATAGAATTAGTGGGTAGAAGTTACAAAGAAGCAGATCTAGGTATGATGTACAGTAAAAAAGGAAAAGGGGGTAATTCCTTAATAATCTGAGCTAATTCAAAAGGGAATTGGCAGTCTATAAAGCAGTGGATTCACATAATTGAAGAATTTTAAGAAGTTGTAGGAATACTTCTTAATGGTCTTGGGCTCATGAATTTAGAACTGATCATCTAATTCAACTGTCTTTTTTTTATAGAAGAAGTTGTAAGAGGTTAAGTGACTTGCCTATGGTTGTATAATTAGAATGTTTCTGAGATTATTTTTCTGACTCCATGTTCAATACTGTATCCACTATGCTGTGTTTCCTCTACGAGCCAATTCATTTATTTTCCTCTCTGAGCCAATTTATTCATTGACTTGGTAATAAGCAAGTGAAAGCAGGAAAAATGAATTATTATACATAAGATTTTAACAGATAGAAGCAACAGTTTGAGAGTATGTCAGGGAAAGGATTTTTATAGGATGATCATGTTTGTAGGCAAAAAGTAATGAGCCAGTAGAGAAATATTAGAAGGAGAAGGAATTATCTATTTATACAAGTTCCCTAAGGATACTGAAGGAATTAGATCAAAGGCATGGATGGGAAGAGGGAAAGGGACTTACTCTTTTGTAAAGAAAAGGACATGGTCACCCTTTAAGCCTGGAGGGAAAGGGAATTAGGTAGGTGTGGATAGAGAGGTTTTTGAGATGTGAAAGAGTTGAATGGAGGTACCTCACTTATCATAAATCACCCTAATCTCCTGTGTAAAGTAGGAGATGAGGTTATCTGTCAATTAGAAATAGAATATATAGAATATGTGAAATCAAATAGAGTACTAAAAGACCAAATTTCTATGTGAGGTCCAAGGAGAGAAAAAATATTTTCTGCTGAAGTCTTCATATGTTTTGAAGGATCCATAGGATTTCATCAGGTAGAGGAAGGAATTCCAAGGATGGGAAAACAGCATGAGTGAAGTTGTCAAGGTGGGAAATAAGTTATGTGAAAGAAAAGAGAGTAACCCTTTAACTGAAACCTGGAATGCTCGGAGGAGAGTAGTGTGAAGTCTAGTAACAGTTTGTAGAAAGTCTTCATAAGACAGGGGGACATAATTGGATGTTCATATGAAAAATTAACTTTGTAGCAATGTGATTTATGAGTTGCAGTTATCAGAGACTAAAGAAATTATTACAGTACAGGGGAACAGTATGGTGAAGGGGATCTGTAGTTGTCTGGTAGTGGTGATGAGGGAATAAGAGATGGATATAAAATATAGATGAGTAGGATATTGTGAAGACAACTCTGAATTTGGATTACTGGTTCCTGGCTCTGGTAATTAACTATCTATGGGACTTTGAGCAACTCAGGTTGCCTAGGCCTTAATTTTCTTTTCTATAAATTGAAGGAATTGAACTTGGCCTTTGAGAGCCTTTGCAGTCGTAACAGTCTATGGTTCTAGATACAATTGATAGGACTTGACAATTGCTTGGATATAGGTCTCAAGGGAAAATGGTTGAAATTCCAAGATGGTATGCCTTAAATGACTCCATCATTATTCCCACACCCATTGTAGAATCTGAGACTGTTCTCTCCTTATGTTCTTCACAGGCCAGGCAATGGAAAGAGAAAATTCCGCAGCCCTAAAGCTCTGAGGATGATTTCTTTAGCCAAGGATAAGGGTAAAGATTTTAGGGAAACAAAGAATCAGGAAAATGAAGTTGGGAAAGGAATCATGTAATAAAGAAAATCTTTTCTATGACGGTTCGTTTTTCACTTAGAACCAGCAATAATAATAATAATAATAATAACTAATTACATTTTAAGGATTATAAAGCCCCAGCTTAAAAAGAATGCAAAAATTAGAGAGATAGAGACTTGTTGTGTGAAATGGATTATAATTCAAAAGAGTTAACAGAGAAGGAGAGTATAGATAGAAGACAACCACTTGAGCATGTCAGGGAAAGGGTTTTTATAGGATAAATGAGATTTGATCATGTTTGTAGGAAGAAAGGAAAGAGCTAATAGAAAAGGAGAAGAAATGATATATTTATACAAGTTCCGAAAGGAGCCCGAGGGAATTAGATCAAAAGCATGTATAGCAAGAGGGAAAAAGGACTTAGTCTTGGAAAAGAAGGACAATGCCACCCTTTAAGACTGGAGGGAAAGAGAATTAGTTAGGTGTGGATAGAGGTTTTGAGATTTGAATGAAGCTGCTTATCATATAATGACTTGAGAGTCATCAGTCTTGAGATAATAGTCAAAGCTATGAGCATGGAAGGAGAAAGTATAGTAAACATTCTTTTTTTGTTGTTGCTGCTGCCAGATCAAATCAGATCAAATCAGTGTCAAAGTTGAACCCAGCTCTTCTGACAAGCAATCTTAGAATTTTTCTATGACACCATATGAATGTTATAACTTTGCTCGTTAAGAACAAAAGTGAGATTCATGTCCTTTAAAAAGGGCAAGGTTATTGCAGTTCTGGACATTTACTAATGTGCACACAGACGGTAACTCTTGGGGGGAAGAAAAAGATTGTCTCTCTGTTTGGGACCAGAGAGTACTACTTATGAGATCAGTCCTGGATCAGTAAACAGAAAATGAATTGAAAACAATCATAAATAGAAAAGTAATAAAAAGAGTAGAATGAAATCCAAAGCCAAAATATGAGAGAAAAAGAAAGTTTTTGTGGTCATTAGCTATTCCTGGAAAGATGAACTGAAGTCAGATTGTAAAGGTTTTTTTAAATATCAAAAAAGAGAAGTTTGTATTTTATCAGAGCTTCTTGAGCAAGTAAAATGTCAGACTCAAATTTTAGAAATACTGCATAAGTTTGGCAGCTGTGTAAAACAGAGTTATCCAACATGCAATTCAACACACTCTCAAACTTGGCCCAAAGCAGATTAAAATGAAGTTTTTTTTTTTTCTAACTTTAATGTGTTGATGTTTTAATGATATATAGATACATATGCACATATGCTAGACAGAGAATGAAAGACATGCGATTTTCAAAGTCAATATTCAGACTTCAGTAATCCTTATTTATTGCTTAATAGTCCTTGTTCTAGTTAAATTTGACACCTCTGGTATAGAGGATGGGAACCAACTGAATGCTTGGAGATATAAAAGTCTAGATTTAGAATATTTGGGTAGTAGATATATTTAAAAATGTAATATATATATATATATATTTTAAGTATTTAGAATTTAAATCTATATTTAGGTTATTGCTGAAACCTACCTGAAAGTATATAAAGAAGGAAGAATTTATTAAACACCTCTATGTGCCAAACACTATTCTGTTTCACAAGTTTTTCTTGTTCTTACAACAACTTTGGGAAGTAGGTGCTGTTATTATCCCTACAAATTAAGCACAACAATTTAACAAGCAAACATACAGTTTCAGGGACTGTTTTTATTTAAAGTATATATTATCTTATTTGATACTGGGGATATGTAATATTATTATAATTTTTTACTATTGAAGAAATTGAGGTAAACAGAGAATAAGTGACTTGATGAAGGTCAAAGAGCTAGTAAGCCTTGACACCCAGGAATAGAGTAGATAGATAACAGTTTTGTGAATGAATAAATGGCTGTTAGGGCATTTATTAAATGCTGTGTAGCAGACACTATACTGAGTGATGCCATATCATTGAATAGCTCTGATTAAAATATCTGATACTTGAGAGGTATATGTTATATACATATGTAAATATAGAAAATTAAAGAAAATATATAAGATCAAAAATTAAGTCTTGAGATAATCTACACAAGAGAATAGATATGAACAAAACCATTTTCAAAAGAATAATGCAAATTATTAATAATCATATAAAAAATCTTCCAAAACACTAATAAAAATGTAAATTAAACATTCATATTTCAAATCATACCCATCAAGTTGCAAAAATGATAGAAGACATTAGTTCAACTATCTTGTTCACAGCTCTGCCAGTGATGTATCAATGTCTCAATCCTCCCACAACCTCTCCAACATTGATCATTTTCCCTTTTTCTCATCTTAGCCAATCTGATAGGTGTGAAGTGATATCTCATAGGTGTCTTAATTTGCATTTCTCTAATCAGTAATGATTTGGAGCATTTTTCCTTTGATTATATATAGCTTTAATTTCTTCATTTGGCAATTGTCTTTTAATATCCTTTGACTATTTATCAATTGGGAAATAGTTCAACCATTCTAGCAAACAATTTAGAATTAGATGAAAAGATATACTGTTATTCATATACACTGGGCATATGCTGGGCATATACACTAGGATTCAAAGACTAAATAAAAGTCCTATATATACAAAAATAGTCATCACTTTTTGTGATAACAAAAGGGAGGGAAAGTGCATATTCATCAATTAAACAATGGATTAAAAAAACTTGTGGCATAGGATGTAGTGAAATAGTATTGTATTATAAGAAACAGGGAGATGCTGATAAATCTAGAAAGTTTTGTATGAATTAATACAGAATGCGTTAAGCAGAACTAGAAAATCAGTATGCACAATGATTGCAATAATGTAATAAAAAGAAAAAGAAATCCAAATCTTTTTAATTATAATGGTCAATTTGAGATAAGATGAGGAAATGCTTATTCCTCCCACATGTATGATTAGTCCATCTACCTTATTATATTTTTCTAAACTTATTTGAGAGGTTATCAGCCATTATCTGTTCCCTATGCCTGTTCAGTCTTCTCCTTTGTCATCTTTTTTATGTTTTCTTCTGGTGAACTACTATAATTTAATGTATTTAGTTATTAATTTCATATAGATGACTCCAGATCTATGTATGTAGACCTAATATCTCTGCTGAATCACAAACACATTTATCCAACTGCTTCCTGGAAATGTCTTCCTGGTAGACCTGCCAGCATCTTAAACCTAACAGGTTCAAATCTGAACTCTTTTTTTCACCAAATTTGCCATTCCTCCAGACCTTCCTATATCTTTTGATAATATCACCATTTTTCCCAGACTTAAAACTGCAGTCAATTGTTTTATTTTATATTTTCAATTATTTTTTTTACCTATGGGGAAAAGAAAAAGAAAACTCTTTTCACACACACACACACACACACACACACACACACACACACATATAAAATCAAATAAAACAAAATCCCACCCTGACCATAACCAAAAGTATATGCCTCAATCTGGAATCTGAGTCCATTATCTCTCTTAATCAACTTTGACTCCTCTCCATGTTCAGTCACTCCACAAATCCTGTCATTTCTCCCTCCTCAAAATCTTTTATATTGTCTCCTTCTCTCTACTCCTTTGTTCAGGATCCCATCTCTTAACACTATAATTGTCTTTAATTGTTCTCCTTTCTCAATTATAACCAGTCCTCACAGAATAGCAGAATAATCCTCCTAAACCACATCTGTCCACAATCATTACCTTGCTTGAAAATTTCATCTTCATCTTTTGAATCTAGAATAAAATACAAACTGTAGCATTGTATTTAAAGTTCTTTATGATCTACATCTAACCTTTCTTTATAGATTTACTTCCTAAGTCCCTTCACATATTTTATGTTTCTGTCAAATGGAACTACAAGTTATTCTCTAAATCCACAAGCTTTGTTCTGTCTTCATGCATTTATACTTATTATCCTTATTCCTAGAAGATATTCCCTTGTTATTGAAACCTGATAAAACCTTCTCTTCCTTGAAGCTTAAACTCTGGTATTTCAAGGACCAGACTTCCAAGGTGCCTTCCAGTTATATTCCATAACCCTATAATCTTCAGTATAGCATTCCCTGAAATCTCCTTTCAACTCTGCTGGAAGTATTTTCTCCCTAAGGTATTTTGCATTTCTGCTTCATCCCATCAAAATCTCCCTGGTAGTCTACTTATCTGCATATTTGCTGTATTTCCCTTTTTAGAATGCAAGATTCTCAAGTACAGGCTCTATTTTTTTTTAATCTTTTTATTCCTCAATGTTGAGCATAGCCTTTTGATGAACCCTGGGAGCATTTATCAAATGAAACATGTATGTAAACATAACACATATGTATGCATGTATGCATATATATAATTATATAATAATGACTCTTTATTGTCATATTTCTAATTCTTTCTCCATGAGGAAGGTACTATAAAGCTATAATGAAATAAGCAAAAATGTACCTAAGAACTAAGCAAAACTGTTTTGCCTACATTTCAGTTGGTATTTGTAGTATTATTCTCTCAGAGAAGATTTTATGTTCTAATAGCCTAGTTATTTGGAGGAGAGTAAGAGAGGATTTAGGAGATAGGATGGAGAAGAATGGCATTGGGTGAAGGGAGCCAATGTGAACTTAAAGGTCTATAAAACATCTATATCATAAAGACTTTTGGAATCACTAACTCTTCACAGGAAAAGCGACCTTAAAACTTTTTTTAGTGCCTTCTAATACCTTTTACAATTTATTTATTATGTATTTTATTGCCTATGCTTGAATAAGCTACTACTTTGTAATATGTTACTTATATAGAGTAGAAAATTGTCTGCCATTCATTGGCCGAGGACATAATTACAGAGTTTCTAAGGTACACTCCATAAACTTAAATCTCCCAGTTAAAAAAAATACACCCCTAAGTAAACAAGTAATTTGCAGTTAAATTCTTATACCTCTTTCAATATTTTTTTAGAAACTGAGTAGAACAAGATTGACATCAGAAGACCAGAGTCATGTTATCCTAATTTTTTAAAAAGTGAATATAGTACAAGGAGTCTTGAGAAACTGAAGACCAGTGAGCTTGACATTTCATCTTTGTCAAAATTCTAAAACTAATTATTAAATGGATGGCATGTCAGCACTTAGAAATTGGAACAATGGTCACTAATAGTAAGCATGGCTTCAATTGACAGGTTTACTAGACAGGTAAATCAGGATAACTTGCAGACAGAGTATATCTGGGATTCATTAAGGAATGTGATCATTTTTCACATTCGTTTGGACAAGATGGAGATAGGTGGACTGGGTGATTAGATTTTGGTCCACTTCATGTGTAACTGCTTAAATTACCTCACCCACCGGAGTGGTAATTAACACAAAGAGAATAGAATACAAAGAATCAGTCTAGAAGAGATTTCTAATAACATGTCACATGACCATGTCCTCAATCTTGAGGCAAACAGGGTTAAGTGACTTGTATTCCACTGAGTCAACTCATAATGCCTGTAAAATTCCTGACCAAAGGGCCCTTTCCTTGGCACCACTTCCTTATGTGTATTAATTCCTCCTATATAATTCCTTGGGGGCAGGGACTCTTTTGCTTCTTTTCTATTTTTAGTCCCAGTTCTTAGCACAATATTTAGCACTTAGTAATGACTTCATGATTATCTTTTCATTCATTCATTCAGTTAATTTATTTTCATGCTAGGACAGATTGGAGCTTTGAATTAAAACTAATAAGATAGCATTCAATGAAAATAAATTTAATGGCTTACATTTGAATACAAAAAAATAAACTTCACAATTACAAGATGGGGAGGAATTTTTCTGAAAAAAAAAGTGAAAGTGTAGATTGCAAACTCAATATGGCCTACCAGTAGAATGTGATAACCAAAAGAGTGAATGTGGTATTGATTGGGCTGTATTTAGTATAGTTTCCAGAAATAAGCAATGATAGTACCACTTTCAGACATCATCTGGAGTTTTTTGTTTGGCTGTGATAGTCATAATTTCAGAAATAAATTGATTGGATACAGAATATCTAGTGAAGTATCCTGTGAAAATAGGTTGACAGGACTAGTGCAGACCTGGACATGTTCAATTTGAAGAAATAAATTTCTAGAGGGAGAGAGGGATTAGATATATTCTATGTGGGTTTTCTTTCTTTTTTTTAAATTTAACTATTATTTATTTATTTTTCTAACTATATGCAATGCTAGTTTTCAACAAACTTTTTTTTTGCAAAGTTTTGAGTTTTACATTTTCCCCTTCCTCCTCTCCTTCCCCTCCTCCCCATATTAGAAAGCAATCTAATATAGGTCATACATATGTAACCATGCTTAAATATAGATCTTGATGATCGATTTTTGACAAACATGTTCTATTTGACACCAGGGGATATACAGTCAGTAAAAAAAAATGAGTTAAAGCTGCAAAGAAGCAAATTTAAACTTGATGTGAGGAAAAATTTTCTAATAATTAAAATGGATAGCAACAGACTGTTTTACATGGTTGCATCCCTCCTTTCTTAAAACTCTCCAAGCAAAGGCTAGATGACTGTATTTTGGGTTTATTTTAATGGGATTTCCTTTTGTGTATTTTTTGGAAAATGTGACTTCTTAGATCCCTTCCAATTCTCAAATTCCATGACATGCGTATATACACCTATTCTTCTTGTAATAAAAACAAAATTTCCTCAAAAAATAGATGAGAGAAGCTTAAAGAGAGATTAGTTTGAGATCCAGCTAAATAAAATTATTCCCCAAATGCTCATAGATGCAAGCAGAAGAAGGCAGCAAACTGGCGTCTAATAAAATATGTCTGCCAGGATTTTTATGTGATTTATTTTCATTGGCAACAATAGTGGAACCACCACATTTGGACTCAACCCAAAGTATGTACTATGTTGAGAAGTGGCAAGTGCACATAAGCAAGTGAAGCATTAATTTTAAAACTTTCAAGGATTGAGCTTCCTAAAATCTCAAAAATAGCCAAAGAAATGGAAAAGATAAAAAATAATTCTGTTATTTATTATGATTTCTACAACATCTTTGGAAATGTTCCATATAGCATTTAATTTAAAATACTCTTGATTTAAAACTTTAGAAGGGAACATGTATATTTTCCTAAGAAATTATATATATATATGTATATATATATATGTATATTTAGTATATATAGTTTTTTTGAATTTTTTTATTTAAGGCAATAGGATTAAGTGACTTGCCCAAGGTCACATAGCTAGGCAAGTATTAAGTGTCTGAGACCAGAGTTGAACTCGGGTCCTTCTGACCCCAGGGCCAATGCTCTAACCACTGCACAACTTATCTGCCCCAAGATTTTATTTTTAATCAGACAACTGACTAAAGCATTTAGAGAATATAAAATCCTGATGTGTTTATTGTAAATAATTTTTAATGAGTAGTGCAATTTATTGAAGTAAAATGCACTAATGAAGACTCTACTCAGTCACAATATTTTTCACATGTACTTCAAAATTATAAATACTTTATGACAAGACACTACTATAAATAATGTTGCGTTTCACTGTTTTCATAAATATTGATGTCAAGCGAAGTGCTAGTACACTCTAATATCATGGAAGCAATCCTGCACAACATCCAATGAAAATAATGGCATTTTGTTCTTGGCAAATTTCTCCAAAATGTCTCTGTTTACAAATTTTATTGAGCAACTATGAAATTCACAGTATTGATCAATAGCTGTGTTTGATCATTTACACCAGAATAATGAAGTGGATGAAAAAAAAAGCATTACAGGCATTATGATGTTCCTGTGGACTTTCAGTCCAAAAATTAATTTATTCATATTAATATTTTAGTTAGATTCTTGAAACAAATTCCCAAAACTGAATAATAGGAAATTGCCTGGATAATATTGAGAAATTGTTTGATATTTCCAATACTTCTAAGGTTCTTAATGTTTCAAATATCCATCTCTTTATCAAAATTATCTTCTATGTGTCAATAATTAAACACTATGATTTGGGAAAAATGAAGAGAAAAATATTTGTTAAACAAACTTCTATATGCTTTCATGATTTTCATTCAGCCAGTAATAGAAAGGACAGTAATGAAGATATTAATAATTAGAAAATAATTTGATTTGGATAACTAACTAGAATGATAGACAATGGGAGAGAATAGGAAGACTTTTGAAGTGATAATACACACTAGATCATAACTTTGTCCATCTCCTAACCCCTCACTATTTGACAAGTTGCTCCCATGCCTAAAAATTGTGGTCCTTCTTCACTCCTGTCTCTTAGAATCCTTCAACTTCTTCAGAGCTGAAGTACCTCCTCCTACATAAAATATTTCTGGATCCCACCTAAGTCAATTGTTAGTGTCCCATTTAATCTTTGAAAACATACAGCAAGTTGGCTAGTGCATATTAAGAACCAAATAAATGCTTCCTGATAGATTGATTGCTCAAGAGAACTCAAAAATTAGCACATTATGGGTATTTGTGGTGAACTAATGGAGGGAAATGAAATAGAGTCCACTGAATGGGCAGACATGGATACATTATAAGCTGGATCATTGGAGGGAATATTCACATCAATAAGATCACGATCACAGATCCATAGAATGTATTGCCTCAGATAATTAATGAGAAATTTACAGTGTGTATGTTCTTATAAGAGGTTCCTATTGTTAATCATACAAATGATTAAAAATCAATTCACTTCTAAATAATTTATTATATTTGCAACATTAAGATTAAAATATCTTTAACTTTTGGTTTAAGTATAAGAAGATATTATATTAGGAATTGTATGACTGATCAACTTTTTTAAAGAATTGTCTACAATAGTTTTTTTCTTATATTTGTTAAAGTAATTTTACTTATAAGTGACATTAATAAATATTATTGATGCTCTCAAAACTGCATTTAATTTCTCCAAATTCTCCCACAAGGGAAGGATAGCATTCTCTTTTTGTTTCCTATAATTTTGATAGCTGATTGTGGTTTAGATTTATATACATGTGTTTAATGTGTGTGTATGTGTGTGTAATACACCATGGCTCTCTAGATAATTCATAGATATACACACATTATATAGGCTATTTCTTTTTTAGTTAAAACAGAGCCAATGAGCAGCAGTGAGATTGCTACAACAGCAGCAGACGGATCTTTAGACAACTTCTCAGGATCAGGTATGAAGCTTAGTCCTTGTGCCAAATGCTCTTTCCTCTTCCTTTCTACTCCATTAAGGAACAAACTCCTTTACTCATCTTGAAAATTTTATGACCTCATTTAAATGATGTGATTTATTGATAATTTAATTATTATAATATCATGCCTAAAATCTATCTATGGGCAATTCAACAAAAATTAAGCCAAAGAGGTTTGACTTTACTGATGGCTTCATGAAAAATAGTATACAGAAGGGAAGACCCTTAAATAAATATAAAGAGCATATAACTAGTGGAAACAGGTACTTTTGTGGTAGAACATATATATGAATATATATATATATATATATGAAATAGGAAGTGTTTGTGGTAATATTTATAATAGTTGCAAAGAACCAAAGAAGTATGGACTTGCCACAACAGCATCATAAACCAAGATGAGACATAATTGATGTTTGATTATGAAGCATTTCAGAACTTTTTCTGGGAGAAAGGTCCTATGCTAAAGATGCATTTATGTTTTAACTGCCTTAGTATGTCCATCTAGAAAAAATACATTGATTAGAGATATAACCTTTCAAAAACATATAGAATCAGTTATGTGTGATTTGAATGTTTTTGATTCTTGCAGTCTGAAATATATTCATTCAATCACTGAATTTTTGTTTCTCTCAAATGTTGAAGAATACAATATCAAAAGAAATAAAAAGCTTAGATTATATATATATATATATGAATCTTAGCTATCATGTTTTTGAGTTATTGTTGACAATTGATAATCTATAATTTATATATTATATATATATATAGTATATATAAAATGTTGTTTTAGAGCTAGAAACTAGTCAATGTTTTTATAGTAATCCATTTCAGAATTAATGTATTCTAATCTGGGCCTAGAAGGTAATTTGGATAGCCTGTTATGTCCTTTTTAAAACAATTTGTTTCCTCTGCTTTTATTACATTCCCAACAGTAGTTAGTTTTGTATACATTTGGAATGTATATAGAACATAACACTGTTCTAACAGTCACTTAAAAGTATAATAACAATATAATTCTGTCCATGTGAAGTGTTGGAAATGCTTAGTTAACATTTTAGATGGGTTATTTTAGGTATGTAGAAATCTATATTACTGTCCATATTTTCCCTTCTTTTCTAGCAATTGGAAGTAGTGGCTTCAGCCCAAGACAAACACATCAGTTTTCCCCACCACAGATATATCCTTCCAAGTAAGATGTATTTTCTCTTAATAAATATTTTAATAAGAAAAGTTTTGCCTAATTTCAAATCATAATTGGTTCCATGTGTGAAATCATAATTTAAAATCAAAACTTGTTCTTCAGGGAGCTTAATATATTTACTTCTCATTTAAAGTAGGTATTTGCTTTAACTATTGTTTAGAAGGTTTCTTTTCTATAGAAGTGTATTACAATGTCATATAGCAGAGTTATGATATAATTGTTACTCAGAAACCTTGCATGTTTCCATCTAATGCATGGGCTTTCTATTTTCTGTCATTTTTGACAAATAGCAGACCATACCCACATATTCTCCCTACCCCTTCCTCACAAACTATGGCTGCATATGGGCAAACACAGTTTACCACAGGAATGCAACAAGCTACAGCATATGCCACATACCCACAGCCAGGACAGCCATATGGAATCCCCTCATATGGTGAGTACATTATTAGCAGCATTATGTAATATTTTATGCTTGTGTATTTAAGATTCACTTGATGGAGCCTTAGTAAGACTCAACTCTGAACCAAATTTTCAGAAAGTATTTTCTTATCCTTTGGTTTCCAAATTCCCCACAAGATTGAATATATATGTATCTAGCATCGGTGATAGGTTGCATATTCTACATATACTTTTTAAATTTTAATACTCTTTATGTTAGCTATTTAATTTTTTTATATTTTTACACTCATAAAACATCATTTTATGCATTTTTTTCTTAGAAAAGAATGAGTGAAGTTTAGTATTGGGACAGTTTTCTATTTCTCAGAAATCCAGCATTTCTCAGGGGAAGTAGAAGAGAGAATTAACAAGCTCTCCTTATGCGCTTTTCTACGGCAATATTGTTGAAGGTCAGAATAATCAACAGTCAGGAGAATGAAACAAACATTATTTTCTATAATGGGTTTTGGGTGAAGGCAGATCAGGAAATATTTGAAGATCATGTATGCATTCAAAATGTTCATATTTGGAGATTTATGGTTAACTCTGGTCTGAAAAATATGGATCTTGGAATTCACTTTAGCCCATATGAATTTTAAACTATCTTTTAAAGTCATATGACTTTAGAGCAAGCATTCAATATAAAGTTTTAGTCATTTGAAGAGTGAGTTTTTGGCCATTTTTCATCATGATTATTTTAAATAGTGATCACTTCAGTTTATCCATAGGTGTTGCTTTTATTACACAAGTGAGATGAAAGGAAGGAGGGGAGGGGAACTGTACTCTAATTCAGTGTGGTTTCATCAGGTTTAAGCATTAGAAATGAAGATATCTAAGTTAAAATTCACTTCATGTGCTTTATTCTTCAATTGTCTTGAGTTTAGTAACAAATATTTTGCTTTCAAGTATTTTTTAATATTAAAACTGTAAGAATATCATTTAAAGACACAATAGAAATTAGGATAGGGAGTTCTGTTCTTAATCTGTTTCCTTCAATGCCTTAGGAAACTTCCTTGATGTCTTTATAATTTAAAAATTCGCCTAAAAATGAAATGAGAATAACAAAGATATTGTGCATTTTAGATCTTAAGAGCAGTTTTTTTAAGTATCGAAGTAAATTTTTTCTTTTTAATTTCCCCCATGTCCTTCCTTCTTATCCCTCCCCCTAAATACTCAAATAGTTATTCAGAGAATTATTTTCCTGTTTTTTCCAAGCTGGAATTAAAACACTTGCACATTTATAGTTATTTTTAATTATGGTCCAGATGTAATGACTGGATCTCTTTATTACCAAGTTCTAGTCCTGACCTTGGGAACCTTAGCATTGGTAAATTTTAGCATTGGGAACTGTTTTATGATGTTATAAATGCATAGAGAGGCAACATGATGTAGCTAGCCTCAATCTTAAAATTCCAAAAGTATGAGTTTAAGCTCTGCTTCTAACAAGTTAGGTAACTAGGCAAGTCACTTAACTTTTCAGAGTCCTAGGCCACTCTTTAAGACTTTAAATAACCAAACAGTTGTTGATCTTAATTGATAGAGTTTTGTTAGTGAGATTTATTTTTAACAATAAGGGAATTTCCAACACCAATGAAATCAGATCTGAAATAATAACAAAAGGGTCCAAAGGATTCAAAATTTCCATTTTATAATATTAACTATGATTTAAACAAAAGGAGGAATTAAACATTTGGAATACATGAAACCAGTATAAAGAGGGGGAAAAAGAAACTGTTGACGAACATTGTGTATTTTGTATGCAATTTTTAAAATAGTGCATTTTGGAGAGACAGTAATATGATAAAGAAGCCTTTAAATCAGGAAGATCTAAGTTTAAGTTCTTCTGAAACATACTACTTCTGTGACCATAGAACACAGCCATCACATTTCTCAAACTATTCTCTAAGGAAATAATTCACACAAGAGTTGTTGATATGGACTGGGAGGAGATTTCACAATTGGACATAATGGATCCAGAATCTCTATTCTCCACCCCCCCAAAAAAATTATAGATAAACATTTTTCTTCCAAGTTCCCTCTAACCCATCATTCATCATGATTTGAATGCTATAAATTTGTTCCAGGAAGATATCAAGAGGCAAATTGCTTCCCTTTTTACTTAATTCTATGCCTGACAAAATTCCCATTGACTTTAAAGAGAAATATTCTGGTAGAATCACATTTGTTGTGAACAGAGAAAAATGGAGCAATCTTGTATACACATTAGATCTTAATATCCATTTTAAGAGTTGGTTGCTGAGGCAAAGCCAACAGGGGTTTCAAAGTTCCCAAGTGCTAAGCTTGTGGGCAGCTGGCAAGAAGCAAAGATGACATTTTTGTGCCCTGTTTAACCCATGGTGACAGTTGGGTTTTCATTTTCAGCCTCATCCAAAATCTCTTATTGAATAACACAGATAAAAGAGAATGATAGGAATGCACTATCCCAATTCTTTGAAAAAAATAGTCCATATAAATCAAATTTCATCCCTTAGTGTTATTACTTGCTTTACAAAAAAACAGAAGTATGTATAGTTAAGATAATTTTTTTTCTAGATGAATGATTTGGGCAGAAAAAACTTGAACTTTTTTTATATTCCATTTTAGAATAATTCTTTATTTGAACTTGAAGGTTAATGATAAAATATCCTTGTAAATTTATATTCCCTTGTTCTTAATAAAAGTTTAACAGCTAGTTGGTTTGTGACTAAATCATTGCTCGTTGTATGCTATTATATTTCTACCAATTTTTGAATCTGAACAAATAGATAAGCTATTACTAACTGATTTAGGTGCATTGTGGGCAGGCATCAAGACAGAAGGTGGATTGTCCCAATCACAGACACCTGGACAGACAGGATTTCTAAGCTATGGAACAAGCTTTAGTACTCCTCAACCTGGCCAGGCTCCATACAGCTACCAAATGCAAGGTCTGTATCTTTTTTTGGCATTATATTTTTCCCCTGATTTCATTTACCAAGGGGAATGGGGAAGAAAACCTTTATTATATACCTATGGGCACTGTGGCAAGCATTCTACTGTTAATCTCATTTAGAATACTAAGCTGAATTCTGTAATAATAATCATGTGCCCATATAGTATAAAGTTACTGAATTTGGAGAAAGTAGACTGATTAAATGGAAAAACGTTTTAGAATATTTTAAGTGTATTGTTTTCATGCAAAGGAAATGCTTTATTATGCAATATGGTCATGTCCTGTGTTAACAACAATAGCAGCAACAATAACAATGACATAGTCTTGCTGTTTAAGAGGAAAGGCTTTGTAACTGGAGCCAAAGTACCTGAGTTTGAATGTCATCTCTGCTCTTTTATGTGTGACCTTAAAAAATCATTTAACTTCCCTGGGTCTCAGTTTCTTTATCTGTAAGATGAAGCATTTGGTTAAGACTAAATGACTTCCTTTCATTTCTAAATCTATGATCCTAAGAAGTTCATCAATGAAAAATAAATGAGAAATAAATGAAAAATAAAAATAAATGATTTGTTCATTTGTTTTTTAGGGATATGGTATTCTACCTTCCTTGATAGGAATAGTAAATGTTAACAAAATATATTAAACACAATCCTGAAAATAAACACAACCTTTTAAAATCAATACCTTTCTTTTTCTTTTTCATATACCAAGGTAAAAATGTTTCATGTCCCAGTCATGGACTTAATATCTTGCTGTGTATCAACTTTGTATCAACCTTGCTGTGACTGGAGAAGTTCATCACCAGATTGACTGCAGGGTGATTGATTTTTTTTAGTCATGACAATCCCCAAAGGTCATCTACTAAGATAGAGAAGGAGTACTCCACACCATTGGTTTCCATGTCTTTAGTGGTTCATGAACCCCTTTGGGGTTTATGATGGATGGTCAAAGAGATTCATGCTTGAAATTCTTAAATAGCACCTTAGTAAATTATTGCCCAGTAATGTTACGAATACATTTTTCCTCTGGAAAAGGCTTAGGTATAGGTCTGGTTATGGACATTCTCTGGTATCCAAGTATTGTTATTGTTGTTGGCCAGTAATGTCCAATGCTTTGTGACCTCATTTGGGGTTTTCTTAGCAAAGATACTGGAGTGGATTGCCATTTCCTTTTTCTAGTTCATTTTGCAGATGGAAAAACCTGAGGGAAAAAAGGGTTAAGTGAGTTGACCAAGTTTATACAACTAGTAATTCTCTGAAGCTAGATTTGAGTTGAGGAAGATGGGTCTTCCTGAATCCAGGTTCAATATTCTATCCACTGTTCCACCTAGCTGCCTCATTATCCAAGTAGAACCATTCTGGCTAAGTCATAGTTCCTTAGCCTTAAAAGGATAATGATTAATTATGATAATGATTTTCCCATCTCAATCACTTAATAGATATGTGACCTTAGGGAACCTGCTTTGTTTCTCAATTTTCTCATTGTAACATAAGGGTATTGGGCTAGATCATCTCTTAGGTCCCTTCCAACTCTGTGACTATGATTCTTTGATAGTTTTTACTATCTTTAATTTTGCTATAATGATTCATGATGATAGTCTAAGAAAAGAAGGAGTTGTAATTTGATTAGGAAGAGGGAGTAATCATAGTGATGAAATCAGTAAATCTTCAGTAGTTCTGAAATGGTATGAGTGCTTATTTTGAAATTTATTATTTTTCTGATGAACCTTTAATATCTTGGTTAATAGAAACAACAAATCAGGCTTCTACATTACCTTTTAATAGTTGAAGTCACAAATAGTAATCCGGATTCCTTAGTCTCCAGTAGAATGACAGTGGATAATAAACTGAATTTTTGTTTGTAATAAATGTTTGTTGAATTGATTAGAACAAGTTATTTGCATGTAATCACTTCTTAAATGCTTGAGAATGAATGTTTCTTCTATGATGTCTTGTCTTTGTTATAAATGTTTAAAATCATTTAAACTTTTTTTCTATACTACATAACTAAGTTTTATTACCAATTTTTATGGAAGAATAGAATCTTGACTATGAAATTTTATTCTATGAATTTTTCAAGGTTAAAAACTTTCTTATAAAAGTGTCTTGGAGGATTGATGTTTTATATATATATATATGTGTGTGTGTGTGTGTGTGTGTGTGTGTAATGTTTCTTCTTTAAAAGATCTCAATAACCATTTATCTTCCCTGTCACAGGCCCAGTTAACGTGTTCTGAAACCCTTCTGTTCTACATTGAACTTTTTTGAAAATGATTCATATTATTTCCTCTCACAATAAAGAAGAAAGGATAAAGAAATAATAAGGAAAGAAGGAAAATCAACTCACTTCTTTCCTGTGCTTTCAAATGCAAGCACAAGCAAAGTGTCATGCTAATTCTTTTAGTGGATTAATAATTGGCATATCAAATGCTTAATAATGTTTGCTCATTGATTTCAGATGTTAATAAAGGTTTAGTCCAAGTAGAAGGTAGATACAACCAACCATTTTAATACATGGAGAATTTTCTACCCTTCTTACTAGCATACTTATTGTGATTTTATTATTTTTTTTTGTTGTTCAGGAGTATCCCTGAAATATTGGTTTGGTAAAGTGCATCCTTTATGCTGTGATTTCCTTGAAAGTAGGGACTGTTTTGTATTTTGTATTCCTAATCCTTAGTATAGTGTCTGGCACATTATTGTTGTCATTGATCCTTCATTCTCAACAACCAATTTTTGGTGATTTTACCTAGGTAATTCTTATTTAAAGAAATTTTTGTGATGATATCTGCGTCTTATTTTTTAAAATTCCAATAATACTCAACATGCACTCAACAAGAGTAATTTTAACATCTCAGAAACATTTAAATCTTGTAGGAGTTATTAAATGAACTATGTAAGAATACAGATATTTTAGTCTTATGCAAAATGGTAGGAAGAACTTTGTATATGAATTCACCTCTTGCCTCTGACACTTATTAGCCTTGTGACCCTTTGGCAAATCACTTAATCTCCCTCAGCCTAAGTTTCCTCATTTAATAAATAAAGAAAATACAATTCCTATATCCTTCCTTTCCCTGGAAGGGAGTTGTATAAAGAAATTGCAATCTTAATATATTCTAAAACTTTGTACAGATTTTTTTATTTATCTTCTATTCTTTTACTTATATGCCAGGTTAAATGTTTAGTGGTTACATTTCTCCATGGTAACATAAAAATACTTGTCTTTATTACTCAGTGTAGATCATTGAAGACCTAGAACATCTCCACTGAATGTATAGTGTTAGCATTTCATATGTATTCCTGTCTTTCATTTTTTTAGGGTATTTCATATGTATTCCAAGCAGCCAACTGAACCTTATTCACACTTAAGAAATTAATCTCCTCATTGAAGACCAGTCAGTCAGTGCAGCTCAGCACAAGAGCATCTAATGGATGCAGTAGGGCAGTGACTAAGTCATTATAAATTCTGAACTGTGCAGTGCTTGACAATTCTGTTATTCTGCATAGCAGAGCTTATATAATAGTAAGCCCAAAGCCTTTTTGAGAATATGAATTCCAAATATCCCCCCAGTGAATGACAAAGGAAGAAGCATAAGAAACTTGTGCAAATTTTGCTATTAAGGAAAGGGAAGGGATGCATTTGGGATAGAGGGAATTGGTTCAATAATTTTAAGTGTGGCGAGAACTGTATCTACTGATATAGACTGGCCACTGCAATTTAGCCTATATGATTTATATTTTGCAGAGATTACCTGTGCTAATTTAACATGAGAAAATAGACCAGAAAAAGGGCAGCTCCAGGAAAAGCAAAATTAAAAGAAAGATAGTAAACACCAACTATGTGCTAGACATTGTGGTAAGTGAGAAACATATAAAACAAAGCATTACTTGACTTCAAACAACTTTCCTGATATCACAAAAACCAACTTATAAAAAAGATATTTACATACATTAATGGATCCTACTTAGCTTAGAAGGGGAACACTAGCAGTCAGAAGACATCTAATATAGGGGTTACTTCAGCTGAGTTTTGAAGGAAGCTAAGGATTGGGAGAGACCTGAAAGGAATTGATTGGTGACAGCCTGAGTCTGGTCATGGAGACAAGTGATAGATTGTTGTGTTTGAAGAGCAGCAAATAAATCAGTTTAGTTGAAACATGGATTGAGTGAAAGGGAACAATATGGAATAAACCTGGCATGGAAGATTTGAGACATATTGTAAAGGGCCTTAAATGCCAGAGTAATTGACAAAAAATGTTGATGGAATTGTACAGGTGGTTAGCTATTCAAATGTCTTGTAACCGAATCATTGAACATTGTTTTGCCTTTCACATATATGATTCAAAGTAAATGACTTAGGTTGTGGACTTTTTAAAAAAAAGTTATATGGAACATTTAACTGGCAGAGGTGAATCAAGACAGTGTTTTAAAAAAAATTTTTTTTTCTTCAGAGAAAGGCTTATCCATTGTACTCTGGATGAGTTGACTCTGTGATTGACCCAAATATAGGAAACTTGAGCTTACAATTTGTGGTAGTAGGATACTGATTTCATGCTTTTCTGTGAAAGGAGAAAAAGACTACATAGAAACACTTGCCATCATTAAATTCATTTTTAATAGTTGTAAAAATCAGCAGACTACTTTAGTAAAGCAAAAAAAATTGGTAATTTTTGTCTTAACATTTCAAAAGGACATGTTTTAAATATGTAGGACTCTTCTTTCCTTAACAGCAGTAGGAGGAGTTGGTCCATGGGTATAGAATATTGCATAGAGGACCAACCCCCCCCCCCAATATATTGAACATAGTGATTTTTAAAGTCTTTCTTATATGGGATGTCTGTTGCTATTGTTTGTCCTTCATTCTCAAAAAGGAACAGTGACCTCACAAGGATGATGTCTTGGCTTGCTCATGAATTGGATTTTAGTGAGACAATGCTGCACAGAGCTGATTCCCTAGTTTTTGGAGGCCAGCATAAATACAAAAATCAAGACAATTGGTGATGATTGACAATGCAAAAGCAGAGGGATAGAATTTAGGAAGGAAAGTCTTTTAAACATCACCTTCATTTATACATTTTTACTTATTCATATTTGTATGTGTTTGTGTTTGTACATGCTTGTGTATATTTATCTTAACTTTTCCTTTCCCCTTTCCTAGGATTCAGCCCCTATAAGAGAATAAAAAGGTAGTCCAGCAAAATTAACAGCAAATTATTGAATGTAACAATATATCTGTATCCTGTGCCCATAGTCACTTATTTCTACAAAGAGAAAGGGAAGTTTTCTTATATTCTTTGGGACCAAGTTTGCTTAAGATTTTGTGCTCAGTTTTGTTATTTTTTCCTTCTATTTATATTGTTATCATCATTGTATATATTGCTTTCTTGCTCTTACTTAGTTCACTTTGAACAGATTAATTTTTTCCAACTACTTTTATTCTTCATAGTCATAATTTGCGTCAACTCATTTATATTCTATTATATGCATGTACAACAATTTGTTTAGCCATCTCCCAATCGATAATGAGCTTTGCTTCCTGATCTTTGCTAGCATTAAAAGGCACTGTTATCAATATTTTGTCATATAAGGTACCTTTCTTTATATCATTGACTTTCTTGGAACATATTATTTTGAATCAAAAAGTCTGGACATTGTAGTTTCTTTTTTTTTGATAACTCCAAATTGTTCTCTAGCATAACAAATTATATACTTCTTTAAAAATGAACAGCAATTTTATACTCTTAGAAAGAAATTTTGCTTTTATAATTTTGATACTATGGGATTATGGTGAAGTATCTGACACCTACTGATAGAAAGTATACTTTGACTACCGTAGAATGAAATAGCTCAACAATTGAATAAGTAAAACTTCAGTTTGAGGTAAATTATTGCAACTTTCATTAATGCTTAAAATATATAGCCTCCTGCTTTTCCCTTCAGAGCCTTAGGCTATATGCTTATTTTTTAGTGGTCAGCTTACTAGGATTTTATTGTAAATTTCTTATCTTAATACTATAGCTAATTACTGAAGCATCTTTCCTAACTCTTACATAATTAAGATTTTTACATGTTGATTGACCTCTGCTGCTCTCAGGCACTGGGATATTTAACCAGCAAAGCCTGTTAAGGTAACTTTATTTGAATAGTTTTTGTCAAAATTTCAAGGACAGTAAGATTGGACATTTACCCATAAAAATACATGTGAAGACTTTAGAATGTTTATCACCAAGGCAAAATTGTATGGGGGTAGATAAATAAGCTCTAAGACAAGTGGAAAACCTTTAACAAGGATTTTTAAGTGACATAAGAAAGCAGGGAATACCTTGATTTTTTAAATAGCCCATCTGGCCTTCATAGGCTTTTCCCCAGAGTTTCACTAACGTCTGCCACATATATTGTGCCCTGATGATAGACATAGCCCATGGCAAAGAGGCCAGTGAAGGAAAGCAAATGGACTTCTGTAGAAAATACACAAGAGACAACAACCTCCTGCTCCCTGATTAAATGCTAGAGAAAGGTCCTCCACATGGGAACTACAGACAAGACCCAGCAGGTTCCAACATTCTTCCTACCCTGGCTGAGATTCCTAGCTTTAATGTGGGTCCTTGTTCTTTGCTAAATAGACCTTTGACCTAGAAGTTACTGCTTTTATCATGTTTGAAGTTATAACTGGGAAGTTTATTTTAGGTTAAATCACTAAAACTTCTGTTATCTTTCATTTATAGAGTTTCAGATTTTTTTCTTTATAGATAGCAGTATACCCTGTGTTGACACAATTCAGTTTAATTAACAAATCAAGTCTTTCCCCCCTTCTATTATTACTTGGCAATCATAATCCTGGATGGCCCAGACGTCTTCCAAGAAGGCTGTTTCTTGTTTGTTACGGTTGGTGAGACTACTACTCTTCATCTGTAGGAATCAATGATGTTGACAAGATGAAAGAGAATTTTTTTGTGATTATGCTAAATAGGAGGTCTATTTATTTACCATTTTAAACAGTTTCTCAGCTAGAAAAGATAAGATTATTTTAAAAACTCAACTTTTAGATATAACACTTTATTTTCTATCTTTTTAATTATAAATATTATGGCACTATATAAATATGAGTTGCTATCATTATCAATATTATCCTGTAAATATCCTGATTTCTACCTTGTAGGTTTATTTGTACAATTTTCTTACTTTGAGTATCAGTTCTCATAAATACATTGTACATGAAAATGAAATGAAGAGTCTCTTTATGTAGTTTAGAAGAAAGAGCTCCAGATTCAGTTTCTGGTCCCTTTACTTGCTCTATAACCTTTTTAAGGTTGCTTTAATCAGGTGAAAGGCATTTATTAAATACCTTCTACGTGAAAGGTACAATGACGGTCATTGAAATTAAAGGAATTGCGATTCTACTGGAACCTTATTTACTCCTTTCATAACTATTTCCTCAGCTATAACTCAATGAGACTTCCTGATAAAAAGTATAAATATATAATTATAATATTGTTATATAATAAATATAAAATATATTGTACCCTTGCCTTGATGGGAAAGTTTTAATAAAAATAAAATATGTATCTAGTTTTAATCCTGATATATTATTGACTGAATTTTGAAGGCCTTTGTCAGCAAAATAGAAATCCTCCCCAGGCCCACCCAAAAAGAAGCTTCAAGCATTGTCTAATGACAGACTATTATCCTAGTTTTATTAGAAGAGTCTTAACACCCAAATTATGACCATCAGACATTGAATTACTTTGGCCACAAAAATCCATAAAGACCCTCTCCTAAAGTTGCAATATAAAGGGTTCCAAAATGAGTCAGTGTAAGGAATGCCCCATTTAAGAGACTGAAATATTACAGATTGATATTCTCAGAACAATGTTGTCTCCAAACTAGTCATCTATTTGACTTTACTCTATATTCAGCCTTCTCTGGGACAACTTAATAAAATTTTTTATTCATGTATTTATTCATTCATAGATATATTCTCCCATCTCTACCACACATAGGAAATGAATTCATGGATTTATCATAGCTTTTTATCTTCCCTAACTTAAATGCTTGAAGAGTTGAAAGGGAAGGACAATCATTTTCTAGATCTCAATTAAAAAGCCTGAGGTATTAGAGTTGGCTCATAAGTAATTTTGATCCTTGAGGAATGTTGTACATAATCATTATCTAAGTTTTGTTCAGTGTTTATTCTTACCTATAATCTCATATTTGATTAAGAAAATCTGACTAATACTTCTTTTCTTCCTTTTCAACTATCTTATCCCTCAATCTCTTCCCTAGTTCCTAAAATTTGTCCTATTTTGACAAAGTGATTCTGTAGTGATTAGCCCCAAAGTCAATGAACCAATATAACTGCAACATAAAACTTAAACTAAGCTCTTCTTGACTTTGAAGCTAGTGCTCTCCTCATTACACCATGATGTCTATTTTATGTTTTCCTAACTCCTATAAAAAAGAAGGAATCATAGCTGTATTTATTTGTATACTGTCTTTCCTTGTGATCTACAATAGTACTATACCAAATGAGGTTTGGAATCTTTATCCTTGGGGACATCTGAGTGGCAAAATGAATACAGCACCAGTCCTGGAGTCCTGGAGTCCTGAGTTCAGATCTGTCCTCCAACATTTAATAATTATCTAGCTGTATGACCTTGGACAAGTCACTTAACACTTTTTCCTTGTAAAGAAAACCCTCCAAAATAATTATCCTTAAACATACCTATTAACAATGTTATAAATTAATATCTCATATTTACAATGATTTTATATCATTATGCCTAATATCATTTACCTAATTTGCTTTGCTTACCAGTAATATCAAATATTTAGAATTGCCATTTTATATTATTACATTTTTGATAGGGTTACATAGGATTAGGTTTTTTTGATGGGGATACTTGAATATATATTGAATTCTTCAAAGTTACTTATATAAGGGGGAAAAATTAGTCATTGTTTTAAAGACAGACATTTTAGGGATGGAGCAAAATTTATGTGGAGACAGAGGCAAGTGGTAGAGTATGCAGTAATTCCAAAAAGATTGTCTAGACACTTTAAGGGCTTTAGAAGGCAGACAGATGGGGTGCCTCCTAGGTGGTACAATGGATAGAACACTGGCCCTGGAGTCAGGAAGACCTGAGTTCAAATTCAGACTCAGACACTAAATAATTCCTAACCGTGTGACCTTGGGCAAATCACTTAACCCTATTGCCTTGCAAAAAGAAAAACAAAAATAGGCAGGCAGATAATTTGAAGTTTATCTTAGAATGAGCCATTTGAGCCTTTAAGGAACTAAAGGAAAGGTGAATGTAAAAGAATCAGACTTGTGTATTCTTGTGTTAGTAATATCAATACAGCTGCTACAAGGACTATGGATTGGAAGAAAAGAGACTGGTTGCTGGGAAACTAATTAGGATGCTTTAGTAGTAGTCCAGGTGAAAGATAAAGGTCCAAAAAAGGCAATGAATATATAAATAGGGAAAAGGAAATGGATTCAAATCATTTTGGGTATGTAGTATCAAATCCAAAAGAAGATAGCTAAGATGATATAGGAACTCAAAAAACATTATATGAGAACAGTATAGGAACTGGAAATCTGTAATCTTTTGAAATGGAGCAACTTAAGAAAATAGGATAGCTACCTTCCCATATTTGAAAGGTCATTGTATTAAAGAGAAATTAAATTTATTTGCATAATTCAAAGGGAAACAAGTGGAGTTTATAGGCAAAAGGTACAGGGGAGCAGATAAGGAAATATGAAGGAAGAATTTTCCTACAAACCTATACACTAAAGGAATGGGCTCATCATATATTTATTATGCTCCTAGTTACTGAATATATACAGAAAATTAGGGAAAACTTAGTGAAAGATGCTAGAAAAGGGATTCCTGTGTGGTTTAAGAGATTGAATTAGATGACCTTTGAAATCTCTTGCAAAACTAAGATTATGTGATTCTTTTACTCAGCAATAAAAAGGGAAATACATAAATGTATGTCATAAAAGGAATTGTACACATATCAAACCTAATCCTTAGATCTAAAGTTTGAAGAAAAAGCCTCAATCAAATCATATAAAAACCCTGAATTTTATTCTATTATTGGAATAACTTGTCATCCCATTTGAAATCCATACACTCTGTATAGGAGTAAAAATAGCTGGCATCATTAACAATTGCAAATCCAGTTATCAAATAGTAGTCAGAGACAGGGAAATGACAGTTTGGTAACTATTATTACATAATACATGAGTCTGCAAAACCACTTTGGTAATGTCCGTGATCTTAAGAGTTTTCTAAACATCTATGAATTGTGTGTTGAAATTTATTGATGCTAAAGATGCCAGCTATAGGAAAGTGATCTTTTTTCTTTTTTTCCTGAACCATAGATTCAGTTTTTTGGATTAAAAAATTTCTCTCCTCTGTAGAAAGAAATTATTGTTACCTGTTGGATTTTTAGAATTTGTTTTACTCTTTAATATCTACTAGATGAGATGTTCTTTGGTTACATCAATTTGTTCCATTCAGTTATACCCTGCTAGGATAGTCTTTGTTGATCTTCTTTTTCAATCTTTGACTGCCTTTGCTCTTGGAAAAGCATTGACACAAAGCAACACAGAATTTTGGTCACACTGTTTTAATGTTACCATATCTTTGATTCAGATCATTGATTATTGGATTAATCCTAAAGTCCCCTTTAGGATTTTAGTTCAAGTATAATAGAAGAGATTATGTAAAAACTCTAAGCATCAAATCAATAATATATTATATAACTCCTATTAATATATTGTTAATAATGCCAATGATTACCTCTGATTAATTTAATCTTACTCCAGACAAATAGGAAGCATTAGAAAAGACTAATTTAGAGAAAAATTTGTTGTTATTTAAATAAGATTTTATAAATGTATACTACTGTATACTTTAGTATATACTCTCCCTGGAAGGAAAATACTTTTGAAAGTTGCCTCAATTCTTAACATGCCACTGGGGAGTCATTAAGTAAGTAACTACTTCAACATTCTAAGTGGTATCCCAGTAAAGTCTCCAGTCAGCCAGCAAATGTATCTCAGATACTGATGTAGAGTCTTGCAAGTACCTTTAAGTGTAGGTGGTCACTTTGGTACCATTTTTGTAAGTCATAGTATAAGTTATTCAGTAGTATTCCAATGGCCTATAGGTCGACAAATAGTTTTCAAAATTACCTCTTCCAAAAGAGTAGGCTTCCACAGGAAGGAGAATCATTATTCTAAAAGTAAACTTTAAATGTGTGTATAATATTGAAATAAATAAATAGTATATAATAGTTGTAGGTAATACAAGGTATCCTTCTGTTGCATTAAATTCACACCTTTTTTATAGAAAATGTTGATTTGTACAATCATTTCAAATCCCTATCCATTTGTTCTGTGTGAAAGATAATACTTTCATATTTAAAGTCATTATTAGCACTACAATTATATATATATGGATAATGATTAACAAATCCCTATGCAGAAAAATTTCATCCATATGAAAAATTAATATGAATTTAATAGACTGGTCATTGTTTTTGCAAGGCACTGGGTTTAAGTGACTTGCCCCAAGGCCACACAGCTAGGTAATTATTAAGTGTCTGAGGTTAGATTTGAACTCAGGTACTCCTGACTCCGGTGCTCTATCCACTGAGCCACCTAGCCACCCCTTCATTTTGTTTTTTAATGAAAATAATTTTGTTCATTTAAATTGGAGTTGTTTGAGTATATTTTACCAGTGTACAAATGTTCTAATTATACTTATTGCCGAAGGTAGATGCACAAACTATTTTTACTTGTATGGTACAAAAAAGTTATATCTTTGCTCAACTACATTATACTATTAAAAATGAGTCAATGTGACTGAGACAGAATTTCTCAATATGAAATATTCTTATGTTTATATTAATAAAATGTAATTTTTGAAATATGACAGATTTTTGTTTTTAGAGCTGTTAATTGAATATCATACATATATTGACAAAGGAATATTGTATGAATACAAAAGAAAATCTTGGAAATATTTTCTCTCAGTATGTTTGATATAATCATAACAGATTGTTGGGGCAAACTACTTGAAAGTAAGAGGAGAGACTTTGTTTTTAATTTTTAAAAAATTTTCTCTTGTGACTTTTTCCAGATTTTTCTCTTATATATCAAATTCATATTATTGACAAGTTCTAAGAGTAGGAACTTTGTGATTATTATATATCTCAATAGTTGTCAATGAAGTAATTTGTAATTGATCATTGGAAGTAAATCCTAATAGATAAAATTTTGGTTCAAGTTTTCCATGGATTGATATATATAATAAATTACCCTGAGGGCTTTAATTTGAACATATTTGCAAGAATATACACACACACACACACACACACTAGTTAATATATGTGTATGTTAAAAAAGGTAAATATATAATGCACATATACACATATGTATATCAATTTATAAAGCATTTATAGTTCTCCAGAATAAAGGTAATAAATGAACCTACATATTATTTTTAAAAGCAAAAACGTTCATGGAAGGACTGATGGTTTAGAATTAAAATTTTTTTTGTTATATAAATTTCAGGTGAACCAGGAAATCCTTTGGTTCCAAATTCTAATAATTTAGGCCTATAGATTTATGGATTTGGAATTAAAAAGAATTTTAAAAATCAGCTATATTTCTCAGTCTTAAAGATCTAAATAATTTACTAAATGTTTAAATTTAATCTTTAACAATTATAAGCTAATATTTGAAATTATTAGTGTATCATACCATATGCAACTACATCACAGAATAGTCCTGATAGAGCAAATACTTTCCAGAAAATTTTAGTAATCATGATTTCTGTAATATATTTTGTTCCAGGTAGCAGTTTTACAACGTCATCAGGACTATACACAGGAAATAATTCACTCACAAATTCTTCTGGATTCAATAGCTCACAGCAGGTAAATTTGTAAAGTAAAAATCTAAAAATATGTGGAATTATATAAAATATGTAATAGATGTTCCTCCATTTTTCTAAAATGAAGTCTGATTTTATTAGATTTCCTCTGCCCCCATTTCTTTGTATTTGTTTTTTTTTCGTTAAAATATTTATTAATGAAATTGTGTATTGTTTAGTGACAGGCTTAATTTTTGCTAGTAATATGCATCTTTTTTGGATGGAAAAGTGTCAAAAACATTCTCAGTCTTACATAAGATTTATGTTTGCAAGTATAAACAGATCAGCCTGTGTTTATTTTGTTTGTCCTACTGTGTGAGGTGCAGAGAAAACATTGCAATATAAACATATGTTTGCTATTATGATTTGGAAAGTTTAATGCAGTGTTTTGACAGAATCCCATTATGTTGTTTTTTGGTTTGGTAGGAATATGCATCTTATACCAGCTTTGGCCAGGGTCAGTATGCACAGTATTATAATAGCTCACCATACCCATCCCATTACATGACAAGCAGCAACACCAGTCCAACAACACCTTCTACAAACGCAACATACCAGCTTCAAGAACCTCCATCTGGAATCACCAGTCAAGCAGTTACAGATCCCACTGCAGGTAATTATAGGAATTTTATTAGTCCTGCAGGCCATATTTTTGCTGGTTCACATGTATTTCAATGGTTAGAACAATTTTGGCAAGGCATAGAACTATATTTAACTATATTTAACAAGAAGTTGTGATGTACTGTTTAATATATTTCATTCTTCTATTTTTATTTAAATTAATATTGAAGTTTAAAACAGGAAATACTAATTTTTAATGATATTATTTTGTTATTGTTATCAATAATTGTGAATTTTTATATACAATTTTTAAAAGATATAATATTCATGACTAGAGATGATATATAATAGCACAATAGCTTTACCTAGGAATAGGAAAATATATTAGTCATCTTCATAGACATAATTCTATATGTTGCATCCTACATACATTGTATAGAATTCTATCATTATATTCATTATATCCTACATCAAATATATTGCATTCTATACATGATTTTTTCTGTAAATGTTTGTTAGTATTATGCAATTTTCTATAAAAATCCAACTGTCATTGAAAAGTTTAGTTTTTAATATAGATGGACCTCATGCTTTAAATAGGGTTTGGCCTAAAGCATTATAGATTTAGAGCTAGAAAGGATCTTAGAGATAATCTAATCCAAACTTTTCATTTTATTGATGAAGAAAATGAGTCTAAAGGTCATACTGATAATATGTGACAGGCCCAAGATTTGAACTCACCCCCTCTAACTCTTAACCTCATGTTTCTACTCCATAAGACACAGTGACCTTCTGAGATCCCTTACAGTGCCAAGTCTATGATATACTGCTACTATTGCAATCAATAAAATACATGTATTGTTCAGTAAACAAAGTCACTGTTGTGGTAATATTGCCTGGTAGAATTTTTCCTACATTACAAAATGGAACCAACTTTTTAAGGCATGAGATTCTCTATTCTTTTTCACTTTGTTTTGGTGAAAGCTCTTGCCCAGTAAAAGTGAATGGTCCTCAAAATAAGAGAACAGAGCCCACTGAGATAGACAGGGAGAGAGAGACAGAGACAGAGAGAGACACAGAGAGACACAAAGACTCAGAGAGAGAGACAGAGACAGAGAGAGAGAGAGAGACAGAGAGAGACACAGAGAGACACAGAGAGAGAAAGGGAGGGAGGGAGAGAAAGAGGGAGGAGGGAGAGAGAAAGAGATAACTATTACATGGTGCATGGTGTGATATCTAGATAGCTAAAAATAACGTAGCACCTATAGTTTAATTATATTATCATTACAAACCTTCGCAGTTTCTATTTTTAAGAATAATTCATTCTTTAAAAGATTGAATTTTAGAAGTAACCTAATGTCTCAGTGCTCTAGAAACCTTTCTAAAATTATAAGGTACAGAAAAGGTGTTGACTATCACTTGCCTAGAAATTCTCTATACTAATGAACTCCCAGGTTCAATATCCCTTATATACAGAGGTAGGAAAATTAAACATAACTCTTGAGAACACTTTATTAAAAGAAAAGGGATTAATTTGTAAATATGTCCCCAACCTGACTTTAACAGCTCCATATAATTGTTGTATCGTTCAAGTCTAGAGTTTCTTAACTACTGGTCTTTTAAATAAAGTTGTTTATATTTCCTTGAAGAGTATTAGGCTAGTATAATATCTTCACACAGTAGTAAACTTTCAGTATATATATTGTTGCCTTTGTACACACTCAAATCATGTAATGCTCTCATTCATAAGCTACATTTTGAGCTTGAAAGGCATTAAAATATATACTTATTCCACACATTACTCACAAATGTATAAAAAAGTTGTAAGGAAGGTCAACTTTAGAATTTAGGACCCTTCTATCTTGATTTTATCATTCCTCTTATTTGTTAGATTGGATGTCCATAGGAAAGATGGTAAATTTACCCCACACCCTTTGTAAAAACTGTATCATTCCGTTATTTTAAAATGCTTATTTAGTTTTGGAAAATTTCCTGGGGATTGGAGAAGGCTTTAAACGAGCAGAATTCATTCATTGGTTTGAAGTTTGCTATCAAAAGCATGTGGAAGTGAGTAAAAGCAATGTGAGAGTGGTAGCTTCACTTCATTTGAATGGCACAGAAAGAAGAGGATATGAGAAAAGTGAAAAATTGCTATCATTTTGTTATTTTATCAAGGAGAGTTGGATAATGTAAAAAATTCACTGAGGTTTTCTCCTTATTAGGATGGTATACTGAACTCTGGCTAATTTTCCCCCCATAACTATTATTGATTATAGTGGAAATGAAGTGTCATACAAAGTCAACATCACTACTCCTAGACAACCCAAGCAACGGTGATCTTCTGTCTTGCTGACAAAGCATCATCTCCATATCCATAATGTTAAGATTTTTAATATCCTATTTTAGATCCTAAATCAGCTTCAATACAAGTTTTATTTATAAACTAAAAATGTTTATTTGAATAGGTATCTGATATTGTAGAATAGATGCCATTCTCTTAGAACCTCTACACACACACACACAGCGACATACACACACACACAGCAACATACACACACACACACACACAAACACACACACATACAAATTCAAGATGTCTTATGAGTATACCAGTTTCTGGTCAAAATGGAAATATTTAAAACGTGTTTCTTTTTATACAAACTTTCATATTTATACTTAACTCCTAGGAGTTTGTGTGATTAGAAATTGAAAAGAAGTAGATTATTTCCAGAGTTAAAGGAAGATTTAGTTGATGTTTATATTATGTTGGTGTTGTATTTTTAAAAAGAACCCAATTAATTTGGCAACCATTAAGTTGTCTCTTTCTCGTTCTTCATAAAACTAAAGACCAGATGCACTTGATGAAAGAATAGTTTACTGATCTTTTGAGAGCCAATTTTAGGGGCTCCTTCAACTAAGGTTCTGGGAGATAATCTACCAAATATGTAAACTCCATAATGGTAGGGGCAGTGCCTTATTTAAACCTCATCTGCCAGAGAAACTTATTTAGTTTTCTATATAAAATAGGTGCTTATGAAATTTTAGTTGAAATGAAACTAATTTTTTACGCTGATTCTAAGAGCGTAGTGTGCTACTGTTCTCATTATTTATGAAAAGATTTTCCATCAAGATCATGGTAATTGTCTTTCCTAAGTAGTAATTCTGAGATAATAATTTAGCCTTTTTTCATTATTTTAGTATTTTCTTTGACTTTCAAGAGGTATTTACATTTAGACTGCTGCTCAGTCCAAGAAACCTGGATTCTAGTTATATTTTCATCCTATATCTTAGAGGAATTAATTTAATTCTTTCTGCTTATTATATCTCTGTTTCTTTAAATGCAAATTTCAATTTTTACCTTTCTTACAAGAATTTTTAAAAGACTTATGAATTTGTAAGGTTGTCCTGATGATTTTTCCAAAAATAATTTATAAAAATATAGTTTTCAGAATCTGTAAGTTCTATGAAATGTTCAGTTATTATATATGAGTGTGTATATATTTTTATAAACACACACCTATATATACACACACACACATATATATAATGTATAGATATATATATGTATATAATAGTTCCTTATATGTCCTAAGTATAGCTCTTATGTAGAATGAACTCATTGTTAAATGCTGATTCTGTGTTCTTCTTTGAATGTGCATATGTAATCCATTAAGAGTAACATAAGTAGAATATAAAAGTCCAGACCAAAGTACATCATCAGTCTATTTCAAGAATACAGTATTCTTAAAATAATTTCTTTAATATTTTTTCAGGGATGTATTAAATATCAAAACAAAGAAATCATATCACTTAGAAATACATGAGACCATAGCCAGTCTTAACTTTCTACCAAAATTTAGTGAATCTTCTCATTTAAAAGGACTTTATACAAAGACACTTCTTTCTTTAGTTCCTTATCTATTATTAAACAACAACCACCAAAAGAAATCCTGTGTGGTCTTTAAAAGAATTTTCCCCTGGGGTCTAAAATCATCCAGTAAGTTAGTGACAGGCTTAATTTTTGCTAGTAATATGCATCTTTTTTGGATGGAAAAATCATCCAGTAAGTAATGTATGACTAAAGCTTCATTTTGTGTGCTAATTATGTTTTTAATAGATTTTTAAAAAGTTGTTCTGTTATTACTTTCTAGATGCTTCATTTTAGGAATCAATTATTTGAAAAACATAATTTGATTGCTGAACAACACAAATAACAGAATTGTGGAGTTAAAAATGTACTACTTCATTGATAATTTGGTGTAGTTATTTTTTTTTCAAATGGGGAAACTGAGATTCAGAAAAAGAAATGAAAGTTCCCCAGTTTTAATAGTCTTCTTAAGTATTATTAAAGAAAAGATTTAATGTTTCAATTATGGTGGGGAAAAAAAGCACAAAATGAAAATTACCTTACATTGCCAAGGAGAGAGCTAGAGTCAGTGGTAAGACCACTGTCTCCTAAGTCAGAACACCTGGGTTCAAATCTGTCCATCTTCAGCCTATCATTTAAACATCATGAAGATCAGAGATTTTGTCTAGATAACTTTTGAGGTCCCTTGCAGTTTTAAATCTGTACTGCTATAAATTTCAGCCCCTTAAATTGTAGTGCAGCTCACAACTGGAAACACTGATTGGAAGATTTTCTTTTGAGGGGAATGTGATTTCATTGATATATAGAATTCCCAGGGAAGAAACTTCTAGTGCCAATGGAAATCAGCATCTGTTCTGCAACTACAACTCTATGCCTGATGGGCATAAGAGAAGCTAAATGACTTGTCCAGTCACAGCCAGCAAAGATACTTGAATAGAGACCCTAAGGCCAGCCTTCTTTCTACTACAGCACTCTGCCTTCTCTATGGAAAAAAAAATGTTCTTATTGAAAAGATATACATTTGTTTTAGAGAGAAACTTCATGTCATTTAAAATAATTTTATAATTCTTGGAAGACAATGGTCTTTGGTGTATTGAAGGGAGGGAAATATTCATAAAGGATAATCTTTTAAGGTCTCCTCCCAATGTCTCTGCTTCCTCTCCTTTCTTGTCTCCTTTCCTCCTTATCTCTTCTTTCTCCTCCTCCATCAAACGACAGATTGAAGAAAGTACCAATTTTACAAGAATTACCCCTTTTAAAATTAGTTGCAAGTATTTTCTCTCATTTCAATTGACCTCCTGAAACACTTAATTCTTTTATAGGAGAAGTAGTATTCTTTTATCCTTTCAAAATATGTTGAGATGAAAAAATAAAAAAATGGATTTTAAGATGTTTTCTTTTTGTGATGAGATTTGAACCAGTACATTAGAATATCATTCCTTAGCCACTGAAGTGTAAACAGTATGTTGTTACCTTGCACTGAACCCTTAAAGCTTAAGGCATATCATTACCAAAGTAACCTAATATTTTTCAGTGATTCAAGATATTTTAACCATTTAGGTAGAAACAATATTGTCATAAAAAGAATATTTCTAACTCTTCCTAAGTGTTTTTCTCCACGTCTACCCAAGTCAAATTTGATCTACATGGAAAGTAATTTATTTCAACTTATATTTTAAAATTCAAATTTTCTTTTTAAAGCTAAATAATATATTTAATCTGGGTAGCCAAGTGGTGTAGCAATTACATTGTTAGGCCTAGAGTCAGGAAGACTGCAGTTCAAATTTGGTCTTAGCTATATGTACTAACTGACCCTGGGCAAATCATTTAACCCTGCTTGCCTCAATTTGGAGAAGGAAATGAAAATCATTCCTATATCTTTTTCCAAGAAAGCCTGAAAAGGGGTTTCAAAGAATCAAACCTGACTGCAAAATAACTAAACAACAATAAATGTGTTTAAAAGTTAAAGTACCAGATTTTATGTAGAGGATTTATGTATTACCTTGTAAATATATGTCATAGATGAATTAATGTTATACACAGTTGCAATGTTGATTACTTTTATTATTTGTTATTTCAGTAGTATATATATATCCCTGTCAGAAGTAAAAGATATCAACATAAAAATATTAACAGAATTCATTTGCTTTAGCTTCATATCTCTATGATATATACAATAATTTCTAAATAAACAAAATAATTTAAACTTTTTAATTTTCATGCTATAACATTAAATTATATAGATAATTAATTTTTGAATTGCTCAAAATCATGTTTCAAAAATCCAGTTCTTTAGTTTCAGTGTCATTTTGGAAATATCATAAGAAAGCAACAATTATTCTTTTTTTCCTTCATAATGAATGATGTTAGAAAATTTTGAATGAAGTTACATATTGATTGCAAATTGACCAAGAAAAAAACAACCACAAGTTATGTCAATCTAAAAAATGTGATAATGAAATAGACATGAGCAGAATACAATAATCACTTATATATGCTTAACTGGTTAAGGTGGTGTATAGTAAAATCTTGCTAATATTGAATTTCAAATGAGAGGGAAAAATCAGCATAAGAGGGAATTCAATATGCATGGGAAACCATTTGCTCCTTCTACTTCTTTGATCCCTGCCAAGGCATTAGAAAGTAGAGCAGAGAGCCTCATAACAACACTGAAACATTCTTGTGCAGAGTTCCATGAGAATACTAGACCCTCAAAGGAATTCAGTAAGACAGGGTTCAAAACTAGGTAGCTGTCGTTACTAATAGTGTATGCTGGAAACTGAGGCCACGGCTATACTACCAAATGCTAATTGTGGCAAAAGTCCAAACATTTCCAGAAACAAGCATACTGACTTGGTTTTTGCTGAGTTAAAATTTTTGAAAATGTTTAGTCCATACTTGCACATTTTTACAGATGGGCCTATGAACAGCAGTCAATCATGGAAACATTTGCAAGACTGCAATTAGTTAAGCTCAAAAACAAACCATTTCACTGTAAAAGAAATGAAACAAACATTTTGGAAACATTTGTCAGCAAAATAAATATTTGTAGCTAAAATAACTGAACCGGTAAGATGTGAGAAAACAAAACAGATGTTTGGTTTTTTTTGTTGTTGTTGTTGTTTTGTTGTTGGAGTAGGGCTTTTAAGGCATTCATTTTATTTTTCCAATGGAAAAGTCACTTTGTCAGTAAAATTTTCAAGTCAGTGAAATGAAGTCTACCCTCTATTTTCTATAGACAAAGAAATTTAGCTTTTATAAAAGATTTCAGGCAATACGAAAAGTGAAAACTCATGCACTTAATAATTGTCATTTTATCTACATGATGCTCAAATAAGCACTCTGAATTTGCTTTTAACTGATTTAGGTAGTTATTCTGATCCTACATGATCCAAATGCACATAGACTCCAATGTGCAATAAAAATTCACATGTCTAACAAAACACAAAAAATTTTCTTCAGTGTTTAGTTTTAGAATCTGAAAAAATTGTTAATTTTTGAGTATCACAAAGGACTTCTTCAAATTAATTTAGAAGAACTTTGTGTGAGATTTCAGATATTTTTGTACTCTCTCACTTCCAAGTTAAGAATATTCAAGTTGAGAATGGATGAAGGTTAGCAGCTATCTCTTGTATTATATATCATATCTCCACCATACATATTTTGCATAGAATTATAACTGATAAGTATGAGAATAAAATTAGAATAAAGGAAAATTTATGAAAGCTATTACTAATACAGCACTAGTATAGTTATACGAGAGGTTTTAAACAACATATTTCTTGCTGAATCAACCATATAGTATTGTGAGTGAAGTTTCATATAAAAATAGTAATGGAAATTCAGGACTAGAAATTGTAAAAATAATGTCTCCCTGTTGAAATGAATAATACAATTAAGAAATAAGGTGAGATGAAATGCAAATTATATATTTTAGAGATGCTTCAAATTATAATTACTAAACTTTCAGGTGACTAATAGATGGAAAGTTAGGTTGATGATGGGGCAGAGAGAGAGAGAGAGAGAGAGAGAGAGAGTGAGTGAGTGTTTATTTTGCTTTCATCCATCACAGGACCTACTGTCTTCTTCCCACAGCATCCCCTTGACCTGGGGCAGAATGAAGAACTCATTATCTTAGTCACTCTTCCAACACTGACTCCTCTTTGCTTTCTCAGAAGAAGCATGCACGTCCCATGCTCCTCACTTTTCTCTTTCATCACTTGTAGTTTATGGCAGCTAAATATTAGAATCATTCCAAGGAAAACTACGAGTCTCAAAATGAAATCAGGGTCTTTTTCTTTTATAAAAAGAACACATCTCTGGCCAAAAATAACCTTTGAAGTCCTTAGAAGTTCAGTTCAGAATTTCTGTCTACCTCCTTACCTGCTAATGAAAGTAGCTTTTTCAAATATACAGTATTTATGTTAAGCTAAAAGTTAAATGTGCTTGTATGATCTAACTTTGGAAGCTAATCCTCATTTAAGAAATTGTCATGTTTTCCCATAGTTATAATGCTTTGGGGGAAATGAATTATTATTTCCAGGTGACCAACTTACAAATGAACTTTTGAAACAATTCACATGCAACTTTGACTTTATGCCTTTAAATCTGATATGATAACCTTGTATTTCATGTCGTGGAGAATGGGAAATCACTGAATATTTAAATTAAAAAAGACCTTAGATGTCTAATCCAACAACTTTGGTGGAGGGAGAAACATGTGTGAAGAAGAGTGACTCACCTAATTTCACACATCTAGCATAAAAGCTTTGTGAATATTCATGTTTCTCTTCTATTCAATATTTTCTAAAGAGAAGGTTGAGAATACCCAAAATGCATATTTACAAATGGAGGAAATATATAAGCCTGAAATAATGTTTGAAAGGGTTATTACTTCCTGAATATTGAATACAATGTACTGTGGAGTGGGTATATAGTCCATTAATTAAATCTACTTTCATCAAAAGACCAGACCTAGGATTGAGAATTCCCTTCTTTTGTCAGTTTTTGAAGACATTGGGAAATATGGACACATTTGGGAATTATTCTAAGCAAGTAATTAAAAACATTCCAAGACATCCCAGAGCTAAGCATATATTACAAGGAGATAAGAGATAAAATGAAAGGACTTCTAGACATCAAAATATTCATAAGAGTGGTAGAGAATTAGAAATGGAGTACATGACTATCGGTTGCAGAATGACCAAAAAGGTTGTGATAGATAAATAACTTAAAATATTGTTGCACTCCAAGAATTTTTATAATGAATGCAAATAATCATAAGATTTATATAAACTGACATAAATCCAAATAAACAGGAAGATAGCATAAACAATTATTATAAATAAATGGAAATACCACCACTAAGAAAATAAAACACTGAATTCTTTGGAATTATAAAGACTGAGTTTGTTCTTTAAAAAGATTAAATAAGTGTGCATCTCCTTTCTTTGCAGAAGGATGTATAGAATGTGGTAGATATATATATATGTGTATATATGTATATATATATATATATATATATATATATATATATGTCAGACTTGGGTTGATTTTGTTTCATTTAAAAATATATTATAAGAAAATATAGTTCTTTCCATAAGGAAGGAATTAGGAAATGTGGGTGATCTAAAAAAATGGTAATTATTTAAAAATAATCAATCTATTAGGATAGAGTAAGGGATCTATATATTGTTGTTTATAATTCTTTTGCCTCATTCTTATCTATCATCTCCTTATCTATTTGTTCTATGTGATTTCTTCATTTGATTACAGAATTTTCTGTGGAACTTTTTTTTCTCATTTAATTAGTTAGCACTTATTAGATCATATGCTAATTGACTAAGCACATTTATTAAGTACTTGCTATATGTCAAACATTGTGCCTTAGTACTTCTCAACCAGACTTTTGCAAGTATCTCTTATGATCTATCTGCCCGATTAACTTTTTCCAGTTGTTCTCTGCTGATTTTCATATATATCTAATGAATATTATTAATTTTGAGTTTGTATTCAGTAGAAAAAAGCATTCTTCATTTGAAATTTCTTGCTTAATCATTTTTCTTAATTTCAATGTTCTACTCTATCTTCTATTCTCTTAAATGCCTAAGAAATCAGAAAGAACAGCTTTTTCCACAGTTTATTTTGCTATTAATTAAGTAGTAACTGTCAAATATTTGCAATTAGCAAATATATATATTAAATGCTTATTGAATGTTCTGCAATGGAAATGCAAGTAAAAAAGGCAGTCACTGTTCTATGAGAACCTACATTATACCCATGGTCAAAGATCTTTTTTTTTTAATACATATAGAAAATATGTGATTTCTTCTGTGATTTGCTTCAATTAGGAAATTCATATGAAGTTCCTTCCACTAGTACAGGCTAGCATTTTATCTTTATTATTCAGGTTTAGAGAACTGTCTACAGTATTGAGATTAAATAACAAGCGTAGACTCAACCAGTCACTATGTGGCAGAGGGATAATTTGTTATTAGTCTTCTGAATTTGAGGCTAATTCTATGCACTGCCATATTGCTCATACAAAATAAATACATTATGAGTGGGGTGCTGCAACATTTTTACCACTCCAGTTCAACCACTTCAGAGATGCCAAGGGGATTTTTCTCAAGCACATCTCTGAGATTCTCACTCTCAGTAAGCTTCAGTAGTTTCCTATTACTGTATATACTGATATCTATACTTCTTGAATCCTCCATTAAAATGTAAGCCTTTAATAACAGTAATTGTTCTGTATTTTCTTTTTTTGGTATTCTAACAGAATAACTTTATTAGATGCATAATAACTAATTCTTGATTGATGGATGACATACAAGTCAATATATATTTACTGAGTCCCCTTTATGGTACTGTGCTGAATATTGGGGATGTTATAAAAGAAGACAACCCTTCTCAATTAAGTGCCAATCAGACTTGGCAGAAAGAAATTGGTTAATCAATCTGAAAACAAAAGAAACCTATATATAATTGGGCACTAAATCTTATGTTACAAATAAGTGATTTATAAATTTAGAAATACAGTAGATTTATTGCAGAGCATACAAGAAAATATTGTTTGGGGCAATCAAATATTCTGGTTAATAATAACTATCAAGGTAATAAAATTGCCAATTTGCAAGCAAATAGAGTACAATAAAATACATAAACTTAAAACTGTATTAGACATCATTTGATCATTCTATAATAATGCAGATAATATCTTAGGATCTTATATTACCTCAGTTTCATCAATCAATCAATAAGCATTTATTAAGTTCTCATTCTTAAGGAATTGGTTCATCATGATGAACATGAATTCTACATCAGTTAGAGACTTATATATAGAGAATTATATATAGAGAGAGAGACTTATAACATTATTGATGTCATTCTCTCTACTGGAACTTTTATAGATCTATCCATACCTTCTCATCTTGTACACTGATTTCCCATGTCATTCCATAAAACTTCCACAGATAATCTATCCAATATGCCAGAGATTCTTCTTTGCATTATAAAATGATTAATGAACTTTTTTTGTTCTCATTCTTGTTTTAATTTCTTTTTTTGCTCTTACATCCATAAACAAATTTCATTATTCACTTTTAAGAGCATGAGTTCTGAATTCTGCCCCTTCTTCTCACCCCAGTCCCCCTCATTGAGAAAGCAAATTATTTGATATAAGTTAAAGATGTGCATGAAAATCATTACCATTATAGTGTCATTATAAAAGTAAATATAACTCCTAGCCAAAAAGGGAAACCTCAAGAAAAATAATCTATTCAGTCTGCATTCATTCACCATCAGGTCTGTCTTTGGGATAGTTGGTATTCTTTCTCATAAGTCTTTCTGAGTTCTCTTGGGTCACAGTGTAAGTCATTCACAGCTGATCATCCTACAACATTGCTGTTACTTTTTATATAATATATTTTCCATTACTTCTAGCCATGTAAGTTTTTTTTTTACTGAGAGTATCCTGTTCATTATTTCTTATAATAGAATAGCATTTCATCTTAACCACATAACACAATTTTTTCAGCTACTCCCTAACTGATGCACATCCCCTCAAATTACTAATTCTTTGCCACCAGAAAAGAGCAACTATAAATATTCTAATATACATTGATCCCTTTTCCTTCCTGTTTTTCATCTCTTCTGGAATATAGACTCTTCTAGGTCAAAGGGTAGGCATGGTTTTATAGCCCTTTGAGGAATAATTGCTTTATAGAATTATTGAATGCTTCTCTAACAGTATATTCAAGTCACATTTTTCTCAATCCCATTCAACATTTGTCATATTCTCTTTCTGTGAAATATCTCAATTAATATATTAGATATTACACAGTACCTCAAAAGTATTCCAGTCCCATTTCTCCTGTCAATGGTAAATTAATACATTTTAAAAATAATTTAAATAGGTTGCATTGATAACTTCATCCAAAAACTTCATTTCTTTTAATCATTTATCAATAGGGAATTGGCTCTTATTTTTTTTATAAATTTGACTCAGTTCTCTCTGAAAAAATGAGGTCTTCATTAGAGAAACTTGTTTCAGTATTTTTCCCATAGTTGCTATTGCTGACTATATTTCCTTCCATCCTCTTCCCCCCACCCCCTTTATTTTATTGTTTCTCTCCTTTCACCCATTCTCTCCTCAAAAGTATTTTGCATCTGATCACCCCCCTCCTATAATCTTTCCTTCCTTCTATCACCTACCCCATGCCTTTCTCCCACCTCTTTCCTCCCCAACTTTCCTCTAGGGTTTGAAAGCTTTCAATACCTAATTGAGAGTGTATTTATTCCTTCTCTGAACCAATTCCAATAAGAGTAAGGCTCACTCACTCTCCCTCAGCTCCCCCTCAACTCCACCCTCTTCCACTCTGCTGCAAAAAGTTTTTTTGTCTCTTTTATGTGAAATAATTTACCCCATTATACTTCCCCTTTCCCCTTTTCCCAGTACATCCTTCTCTCATCCATTAACTCTATCTTTTAAATGTATTATCCCTTCAAATTCAACTCCTACCTGTGCCTTGTCTATATATGCTCCTTCAAACTGTCGTAATAAATGAGAAAATTCACAAATTTATTATTATCGTCTCATTCAAGAATATAAACAATTCAACATCATTAAGTCTCTATGATTTGCCTTTCTTGTTTACCTTTTTATGCATAACTTGACTCTTGTATTTGAAGATCAAATTTTCTGTACAGCTCTGGTTGTTTCATCAGGAAAGTTTAAAAGTTCCCTAATTCATTGAATCCATCTTTCCCCCATGAAAAAATAGGTTCAGTTTTATCAGGTAGTTGATTTTTTTATTGTACTCCAAACTCTTTTGCCTTCTCAAATTATATTCTAAGTCCTATGTAGAAGATGCTAAATCTTGTGCTATCCAGATTGTGGATACACAATAATTTGAATTGTTTCTTTGTCTGCTTGTAATATTTTCTCCTTGACTTGAGAGTTCTGAAAATTAGCTGTAACATTCCTGTGACAGGATTTTCTGCTTCCAAATTGTCTTTAGCAATCTCTGGGTTGAGAGATAGGGAAACTGCCACTGCTGCTAGTGATCCAATCATTTCTTATAATATTCGATTGAGAATTTTTTTCAGGATGTGATTGGTAAATTCTTTCAATTTCTTTTTCCTCTGTTTCAAGAATAATTTCTTGAAATTTTTTTTGCTCATGGATTTCAGGTAGATAAATAATTTTTATTTTTTCTTTCCTGGAACTGTCCAGGGAAGTTTATTCCCAATGAGCCATTTCACATTTTCTTTTAGTTTTTCATTCTTTTGGTTTTGTTTTATAGTTTCCTGATTTCTTTGTTTTATAGTTTCCTGATTTCTCTCAAAGTCATCAACTTCCCTTTGTTCCAGTCTATATTTTAAGGAATTATTTTCTTCAGAGAGCTTTTGTATCTCCTTTTCCATTTGGCTAATACTGTTTTTAAAGGTGTTATTCTCACTGAACTTTTGGATCACTTTATCCATTTGACTCACATTGGTTTTGAAGATGTTATTTTCTTTAGTATTTTTTGTATCTCTTTCACCAAGTTGCTGACTTGATTTTCATGATTTTCCCCACATCATTCTCATTTCTCTTCCCAAATTTTTTCCTATACATCACGTACTTGATTTTATACATTTTTGAGCTCTTCCATGGCCTGTAACAAATTCATATTTTTCTTGGAGGTATTTTGATCTTTCATATGACAAAGTAATTGTCTGTGGTGGGATTTATTTTTCTTCTGTTATTTGCTCATTCCCCAGCCTATGGGCTTGATTTTAACTCTTAAGGTGGGGCTCTGTTTCCAGTGACACACTGTCTCAAGCATTTGAGAATTTTTGTAGTTGTTTTCAGAGCTACCTCCAGGAATCTGCCAAGTTCTCAATTCCTCCAAGGTTTTATGAGAGGCTATGACTACTCTTCTCATTTGTGCTCTAGTTTGTGGATGGCCAAAGATTTTATTTTTTCTTCCCTGAAACTTTGAGGAGAGTCCCTGCTCAACTATGGCAGTAAGTTGTAGTATACTTCTACTCCAGTTCCTTTTGTATCATCCAATGTCTTGCAGTGTTGGGAACATGCCCTTTCCAGATGAGATCTAGCCTTTGTAGAGAGATAGTCCAAGGCACAGGTACTGATAGATAAATTTAGTAAGCTACTTTATCCAACTTTCTGTCACTTCAGGAGGGAAGTTTTTGTTTACCTGATTTCCTGATTTTTCCTTTGTGGATTGGATGGCTAGATCATTCTTTCTCTCTCTCTCTCTCTCTCTCTCTCTCTCTCTCTCTCTCTCTCAGGTTTTTGCAAGGCAAACAGGGTTAAGTGGCTTGCCCAAGACCACACAGCTAGGTAATTATTAAGTGTCTGAGACCAGATTTGAACCCAGGTACTCCTGACTCCAGGTCTAGTGCTTTATCCACTATGCCAACTAGCCGCCCCTGATCATTCTCTTCTGAGTAGCCAAGGGTCTGATTGAGGAGATAGGTCCCTGTGTTTGATGCATTCATTCACTGTAATCCACAAGCCAGGAACTGTAAACTTTTTTTAAACAACTACTGTGTGCCAGGCCTTAAGCAAAATATACCTATTCTCAAGAAGCTCACAGACTAATAATGGTAGATGAGATGCAAATAACCCTGTCTAGGTCACATACAGTATAAATTTTGAATAATCAAATGGCAAAAAAGCAATAGTATTAAGAGGCATCAGGAACCAGTTCTTGAAGAAATTCAGTGAAACCAGGAGACAGAGATGAGGAGGCATGGAGTTAAGATATAGATTATCTTGTTCAAAAACCTTCAAGAATGAGGCAGGTAGGTGGCACAGTGAATAGAGCACTGGCCCTGGAGTCAGGAATACCTGAGTTCAAATATGACCTCAGACACTTAGTAATTACCTAGCTGTGTGCTCTTGCACAAGCCACTTAACCTCATTGCCTTGCAAAAAAAAAAAACAACCTAAAAAACAACAACAAAATAAACTTCAAGAAGTCCAGAGTCACTGGATCACTGTGTATGTGGGACGGGGGGCATAAGGTGTAAGAAATAAGGAAAGGGAATTGTTGTAGGTATAAGGGTTTTCAATATCAGAGGATTTTATATTTGTTCTGGAGGTGATAATCATTTAAGGGTTAAGTCACTTAATCTCTATTATACTCAGTTTCCTCATATATACAAGAGATAATAATAGTGCAATGTTGAAGTTCAAATGAAGCAAAATTTATAAATCACTTTGCAGATCTTAAATCTTATTATATAAATGCTAGCTATTAATAATGATTAATTATTGAACAACCAGAAGTGTATGGTTGCATCTTTCAAAAAAGTTTTTATTTTGATGTTATATGTAAAGTACTTTAAAATCCTGAGAAATTTATGTCAGTTGCTAGTGGATAGAGAATAGAATAGAGTATTCTAATCCTTATAGTTTTATCATACATTTTAAATAAATACTATTTCATGAATATGTGTCCCTACAAATGAAATTTAGGGTAGATATGGAAGTAGAAATTCAGGACAGATTTAAGGCCTAGATGTTGAAAAAAACAATAAAATTAAGAGATGAGGAGAATTTTTCTCAAAGTTTATGAGAAGATTTTGTGTTCTATCTTGGCTAGAAGGTTGAAGCAGGGCCTATATTTTCTCTAATATTTGAATAATATTCCCTATCATATTGAAAAAAAAATTCTTCCTGGTGCTAGAGGACAGAATTAAGAGTAATGGATAGAAATTGTAAAGGAACAAATTTAAGTTAAATATAATGGGGAAAACTTCCTTAGAATTATAGTTGTCCTGAAGTAGAATAAGCCCTATCTGGAGTTATTGAATTTCCCCTTGTTACAATTCTTCAGGCAAGGTTGGATGATCACCTGTTGGATATATTACAGGAAAAAATTTATTTTTCTGGAATCAACAAAACTAAGCAACAATTCAGTGAATCTGCCAGTTTAGGAAATGTTTCATAGGCCTAGTCCTTTCTATAATGAAGGAAAAGTGATGGGTTTTGATATCCCTTCTTTGGAACTAAATTTAGTCAAAAGCATCATTTTTATATTGCTTGGTTAACATGTGTCTCTCCTGACATTTCATGATGATTCTTTACTATTTTATAACAATTACCTTAGATTTTCAAAAACTGAATTAGAGGCCAAAATTGTCTGAGATCCTGCAGCAATGGAAAAGCCTAATGATGAAATTTTAGATAATAACTAGTCCAGTTAAATTTAGAGAAGCAGAATACTAATAAAGTTGATTATAAGGAGATGTATTTTTTTCAACCGTTGGAACACATGAAAATGTCTAGTAGATTCACACCAATAAAATCATAGTCTTTTCTTTTCTTTCTTTTTTTTTGGTGGGGATGGTGTGAGGTAATCATGGCTCAGTGACTTGCCCAAGGTCACATAACTAACAAGTGTCAAGGCAGAATTTGAATTCAGATCTCTGACTTCAGGGCTGGTGCTGTATTTACTCCATCATCTAGTTGCCCTGAAATCATGGATTCTTGATGCAATTAATTAGAAAGCAAGAAGCAGGTTAAGAACCAAATCTTATTCTTGGTTCCATCATCCTCTCTCCCCCAATTGTTGTTGTTCAGTCATTTTTTAGTCATGTCTGACTGTGTGATACTATTTGGGATTTTCTTGGCAAAGATACTAGAATTGTTTACCATTTCCTTCTCCAGTTCCAGATGAGGGAAGTGAGGTAAATGGGGTTAAAGTGACTTGCCCAGGGTCATACAGTAAATGTCTGAGGCCAGATCTGAATACAGGAAGATGAGACTTTTTGATTCTAGGTCCAGTACCTTATCCACTAACCCATCTAGTTTCCAATTTTATTCATCTCCTTTAGTTTTGAACCATTATTGTAATGATTAGAGTAAAATATTTGTCTCATTAAAGAATCCATTTTTATTTCTAGCTATATGCAACTGCTTATAATTAAGGTGTAAGTTTCATGTTTTCATTCAATACTCATTCAACAAATATTTTTGGGAGCTATGTACAATGTATTGTAGTAGATGTTAGATATCTAAATGAATAATAAAGTCCCTTCTCTTAAAAAGCCTACAATCCCCAGTAAAAGGAATATTCCTCATAAAATGCTATATTGCCCATAACTTCCATAAAATTATTTTTCAAAAACAATCTTTCATTTTTCTAAAGTCTATCAAATTGATAAATCAGTTTTAAATTATCTGAATAAATTTGCATTTAAATGAAGTTGGAACCTACTTTTCCAGCTTCCTTTTCCTCTGCTTTGCCTAATTTTCTCCATATGGAGCAGTTGGGCAGAGAGAATATACAGTGGCAGAATCTTTCAGGCTGCCCCCTTCTTTCAGAAATGTAGCCTAACCCATTGTCCACTATCATCAGCATCATTTGTTGTCTGCATATAATTTGAATGTGTTTGCTTCCTCCAGATTCAAATACAAAGAATCCAATAAACAAGCAATCCTCCTCAGCCACAAGGTCATAGGCTCAAGCTGCTTCTCAGTTTACTTCAGTTATGTTAGGCTTAATGCCAGCTTGTATCCACTCTATCGTATGTTGGAACTCTGAAAACTACTCAGGATGGTTGTGTTGAGTGCCAATATCAACAGAAGAAAAGTTTGTAATCCACCCTACATTTGGACATTGCCATCTTCAAGATTTTTTTTTAAAGTCTTCCAATTCTTGCCTGTCTTGAGCATTCCAGAGGGAGACAAACTGTTTTTAATGCCCACTTTTCTTTTTCTAGTTCTGGTTAGGCATTTTGACAAATAGAGTAATACAGCTGATTTTGTCCCCCAGCCAATCTTATAAAATTGTAACCCCCCCATACAATGTCCTTATGTACTTGAAATATTTAGTATTTTCTATAATCTCCACTTTGCACATGAGAGGTAAGTACCTGTTCTTTGCACTTTGCTATTCCCTGTGCTTTAAAAATGTAAACTTAAAATTCCTATTAATTTCAAGATGTTTAGATTCTTTATACTTTTATCTAAAATTTTTTTCTAGTTCAACACCTGCCTTTTTTTGGTAGCACTGCTAAGAAGTTACCTAATATGCACACTTGCTTAAATTGCAAGTTATTTATTTAGGGAACATGATTAAAATTTCCTTGATAATTCTTTCCATTGGGTGCTTGATAGATATTCAGTAGAATGAAATTCTTTTAGTAATAGATCATTCTCACTATAGACTATGCTAAGTTCAAACCAAGCTAAACTCTTAAATTAATCAAGTTCATCTGGATCAGTGCCAGTATACCTAGCTTCTTAAATGTTTAGATATGAAGCTGACTCATCAACAGAGTAGTTGTGACATTAAAAAAAAATCTCACAAGGTAATAGAAATTCAGTTTGTGGCATAACATTTTAAGTTTTGGCCAAATCGTGGATTAAGTTACTTGAGACAATAGAGTATAGTAGAGAAAAAGACCAGATTGAGATTAATTTGATCTCTGTTCTAGTCCTGGAACTCCTATTATTTGCTTTGTACCCCAGGATAAGTTAGGAGTAAGGGATGGCAAACTAGTTGGAGAAATAAAGTAAATGTGAGTACATAAAGTGCTATAAGACAGATGAGGAGAAATCGTCTGAAGAGGTAGGGATGGTTTATGATGAGAAAAATAAAGTTCTATGAAAAACTGTAAAGTGATGTCTAATTTCACAGATAGAGATGTCTCAGTTTCTTTAGTGTAAGAGTAGATGAATTTTAAGACCCCTTTAGGAGTAGATTTCTGCCCATCTGATCCAGGGACCTTTGCTCTACAAACATTTCTTTAGACAGTTTATAATCAAATAATAACCAGGACTTACATTTAAATTGTGTTTAAATATGTTGAATAGTGTTTAGTCACTTGTCTCCTGTCTCCATTTTTACATGTTTTTCTAATTTTGAGTTATCATCAAAAAAGTATTGGAATGCCCAGATGGGCATGGTGCTATACAAAAAAAAAGATAAACATAGTCCCACCCTGTAGGAATTCATAGTCTAAAATAGGTAACAGACAAGTACACATAATCAGCATTTCATTATCCATGGTAATAGAAGGTATATCTATACTTGCTTTAGAAAATTTAAAACAGCATATAAACCAAAAATCAAATCTATTTATCTTTGGAATGCATTTTATATCCCAGTCTAATTATGTTTTGCTCAGGCTATAGAAAAATGAGTATACATTCACTGAACCATATGTGACTGATGGAAGATCCTAGCCATGAACTTGTTAGAGTATACCAATATGGGATTCAACTAAACTACTTCAAGTAACACATCAAGTGAATTCTTTACGAATGAATAATTGATAGTTTACTGTAATCAGTTAAGAGATATCTGATAAGCATCTACCAGCTACCCAACAGAGCTGTTTGCAAGACTGGAAAATTTTGTCCTCTATGGACTCTGAGCCTTCACAGTAATATCTCAAATTATGTTGTTGTTTGTTTTTTGCAAGGCAATGGGTTTAAGTGACTTGCCCTAAGGTCACACAGCTAGGTAATTATTAAGTGTCTGAGGCTAGATTTGAATTCAAGTTCTCCTGACTCCAGAGCAGTGCTCTATCCACTGCATCGCCTAATTACTTCTCAAATTAATTTTAACATGAATAAATGCAATCTATGGTAAATGAACTTTTCTGGCATTGAAATTTATATACATATACAACATGATATTCATGAATATTACTAATTTCATATTTTGTATATCTTTACTACATACAGTAACTTGCCTTATCACTCCTGCCCAGCACTGTGATAAACTTTAAGAACAATTCAATGGGATAAAATATGATAAGGAACTTCATACATTAAACAATAAAAGAACTATTAAGCACAAAACTATATGGTGCTTACTTAAGTATAAGAGGATTTTAGACTAAGCAAAAACCTAACTTTATGTTGGAGTCATCAGATTTTTTTTAACATGATAAGATAGCAACTGAACTTGGAAGATGAAGTAGGACTTAACATATTTAATAGGAATAGGAAGGAAAGAAGATACAGTCAATGAAGTGGGAAAGATTATGTGTCATATGGGGAATATGATTCAAATATAGATATGGCAGTCCCCTGATCTTACTGTCACATACAAATGATATATTTCTGTGTTCATGAACTCTGAAATTCCCTTATTTGAACAAACTCTGTTATCATTTAGCTTCCATCTTATAATACATAACCTTGTTTTTCATACATGCCAAAATCTCTTGAACATCTATCCCTCATTTTTTCCCAGATTGTCATCCTGGTACTGTCTATATCCTCCTCCTTTTCTCATATTGCCTTCTTCATGAAATAGTTCATCTTTCCATTGACCTTTTTTCCTTGAATTCCACACTCCCTTATCCTATTACCAATCTAGCCCTGTCAAACTTCTACCTTGAATTATTCTCACCATCCACTGCCTTTGCTTCTACACATGTACTACTGAACAAAGCTGTGGAAAATCATGAAACTGAGTTAACTGGATCCACTACAGATGTATGTTCTATAATCTTAACTTGGTCCTCACTGCAGCAAAGAAATCCATTTATAACTCTTTAATTGATTACGTGATCCCATTTACACAGTAATTCTTCCAAACCTTTTCCTCATTTTTTTAAACATTCCAAAGTGTAAGACCCACTTTCTCAACTGAAATCCTTGTCACAAATTATGCTTTAAAAAAGTAGGACCATTTTCTGGGAAATTTCTCTTCCCATTTCTCTTTGCTCATCTCATATCATTGCCCAAGTCCACAAGAGTGACTTCTGCCATTCCCTCCTCCTTCACCTCTCTTTCTACTCTCACTTTAGAAGTTGCCTTTTTCCTGATCAAGACAAACTACTCAAGTACAAAGGATTGTATTCTATCTTGTCCTCTCTAGCAAACCATTCCTTCTTACTAATCTCACTTACTAATCTCCAGTCTTTCCCAGTCTACTAAATCATTCTACAGTTTTGAATCTCAGCTCTGACACCACCTGTATTACTCTGGGCAAATCATTGTACCTTTCTGCTCCTCAAATTTCCCCATATGTCAGATGAGAAGATTGTACTAAATTAAGCCTCTTCTACATCTGGATCCTGTGACCCTTATGAGGGGCCTAGAAACACTGACTTAGACAAGGCCATACAGCTATTATAAAACAAATTGAAATCAGGTATCCTTTCTAGGCTATTTAAAATATGCTGTTTCCCTAATTCCTAGAGGGATAAAGATCTATCCCTATATAGAGTCAGAGGTATAGTGTAATGAATTATAGGATCAAAGATTTAAAACTTGAAGTTAGAACTATAATCTTAGAGAACCTCTATTTTATGAATAAGAAACATTAGATCCAGAAAGGATGTGACTTGTCAAAGGTCACTCACATAACTCATTAAATGATAAAGTCAGGAATTGAAAGTAGGTCTTCTTACTACAAATAAGTCATCTTAGTTGGGCAGGACAGATCTCTTCACTGGCAGATATTTGTGCCTAGCTGCCAATAGTCATATTTACATCTATGAGTTAAAACCATCTTAGAGGACACAATTTAAGCATTATGGAGAGAATGGAAGATATAAAGAAAAATTTAATTGTTGTTTCTGTTTAATCATTCAGTTGGCCCTCCCTACTCTTTGTGTCTCCACAGACCATACTGTCCATGTGGCTTTCTTGGCAAATATACTAGAGTGGTTTGCCATTTTCCTCTCCAAATTTTATTTTAGTTGTAAGCAAAACTATCAAGTCTTCAAGTCCTTCTCACCTTTCACCTATTATAATTGCCCCCTAATAGCATGATAGAAGGGGTGGTTTGCTAGAGAGAACAAGATGGAATAGGTTCCCTTGTACATGAATAGTTTGCCTTGATTAGAAAAAAGTCAACTTCAAATGTGAGAATAGAAAGAGAGGTGAAGGAGGAAAGAGGTTAAGGAAGTCAACTGAATAATATGAGATAAGCAAGAGGAAAGGGGAAGAGCCTCCTTGCCTCTAGCTTCTACCCTCTTCAAATCATCCTTCATTATTGGAAATAGATGAAATTATCATCATCTTATTGAATAGGGCTTACCATATTACTCCCTGATCAAAAATGTTTAATGAATTCATATTGCCTAGAATAAGGATCCTTCAATATTTTTATCATACTCCCCTCTCAGAAAAGAATTGATCATCCAACTTACCTTTCCAAACTTATTTCACCTGACTCCCACCTCAAACACTTAACATTTCATTCTTTTTGAATAATGCTATTGCCTCATCTACTCTTTTCTCATTTCATCTATTCAGTCTTTCTCTCATACCTTTAACTTGCTAACTTTTCATTTGAAATAATCCAAGGAGTCATCCTTTCACTTTCTAGAGGAGGAAATATATGCATATTAGTGTATTTATAACTTTATAAATTATATATAGTTGTATTAGTATAAATATCTGCCAATGATCTAAAATATTTCTTAAAAATTTTATGTATTGATACAAATATGTGATATGCATATTAGTGTATTTATAACTTTATAAATTATATGTAGTTGTATTAATATAAATATCTGCCAATGATCTGAAATATTTCTTAAAAATTTTATGTATTGATACAAATATGTGATATCTTTGAAATACCTATTATAATTATGTAAAGTTTTTAATTTCCATCAATTGTTCCTGAAAACTAATAATGAGGTATTATGTTATTATATTTATAAGTAATGAATTCCAAAAAACCCACTGAAATTTTTGTTTAGAAGAATTTAAAACAGATTAGAAAATTCTATTTCCAAGGTTAAGTATCTTGATATGAGTTTTTATAAGTGACATACATTATTTTCAGCAACAGAAGCTTAATTTTAAGTCTTGTTAATCATAATGATGTCATCATTAGTTGTTCTCAAGAATATTATACATTTAGTATGAAGTTCGTTGTTCATGACAGAGGGCACAAATCTTTATTTTAAATGTTCTTGGTCATTTCATTATTTTTAGCCAACTTCTTTTCAGATCTAATTAGATCAGGATTATAGTGTGCTCATGATGTGGATGATAAATGTTTCTTTAGGAATAGAGGAGTTAGATCTATTATTTTTCTTACTTGTGCCTAAATTATTAGTGTTATCTTCAATCCATGATTTTTGTTGGGGTTTTTTTCAAAACTTTTTCAACCACTTGTCCAATGTGTGAGAACTATTTATTTGGGGTTCTTTGTGTTGTAGATCCCTTAGGTATTCTGGTAAAGCCTATAGACTGCTTCTCAGAATTATGTTTTTAAATCATTGAAAGAAATGCTAAAATTCAGTTAGAGGTTAGTGAAAATAAAGTCAAAAATTTTCCCATCCAATTTCATGAGCTCCCTGAAATCTCTTAACATACCCCTTGTGGATCAGTGCAGCTCAGATTGGGAACCCCGGTTTAAATAAAATTAGGTACTATAATTCATGTAATTATTTATTCCAGAATATATAAATTGAATTGTTTCACAAGTGTACAAGCAAGTGAGGATGTCAATTTGAACCCTTTCATGTTGTGGAATTCACATTGTTCTCACATACTAATGTACCATATATCATATATGGCTATTGAATGAAATTTATAGTGTTATTAATAATGTGCATATTAAATATTAGTAAAGAATAATTTCTTTATTGTCTTAGATAGAAAGAAAAAGTTCCACTTCTTTTATTCTTGCATCTCAAAGGACCAACTTGAGCATTCCATGAGTTATATGCACCATACTATAGAAATTACTGGTCAATAGAATAAATACATTCAGTACCTTTCACAAGCTGGCTTCAACTTATATTTATACCCTTATTTTTAATCCTTCCCCCTGAAATAGTCTGAATTTCAGTTCAAATGACAGGGTTAGCTTCTTCCTTTTGGTTCAGATGTTCTTATGTTTAGAGGACTAATCCCTTAGAAGTACATACATTGAACTGAACTGATTCCACAGGCCATTCTCTCATTTTCTAGATGAGAAAACTAAGGCACATAAAGGCAGAATTACATATCCAAAGTCACACAATGTTGGAGGCAGGATCAGATGCAGGTTCTCTGATTTCAATTGCTGTTTGCTTAACCACAATCTTCTCATGTCTACTATTAAAATTCATTGTCGCTCTCCGAGTTCAGGTCAAGTATTATCTCTTTCCTGAGGTCTCCTCTACTCTAAATGAAAATGTTTCCTCCTTCCTTATGTTTTATGTTATTTTATATAGCACTTGTCTTGAGTCAGTTCTTATCATTACTTTGAAACCAGAGACCACGTCATTTCCTTTAAGTTTACACTCTAAACACCAAACACAGAAATTGTCTATAATAGACTGTTTGTTCAATTTAACTGATATATATTTACAAGGAAAAGAAATAATCTGAGATATGATTAGAATGTTAGTTTAATCTTTGTGAAGACATTTCATATTAGAGTTTGGAAGAGAAAAAGACATTTTTGAGTAGTGCTTTTTTTCACTCATTCAGACCATTACATGTGGATACACATATACACATAGGTTCTCCCTTGGTCTCTGTCTCTATCTCTCTCTCAACTTTCATTCTTTAAATTAATTTTAAAAATCATTGCCCATGCAAATTTTTTAACAAGATACACAATAAAGGCAGAAATTATTTGCAATTAAACCAAAAATTTGACAGATGGAGTTGCCTAATACTATATAACACTTGATTTCTTTTCACCTATGTAACATGGTTCCCTCATTCATTTATCTCAGGATTCCTGGTAAATATCTTCTCGAAAATTTTCTTCCTCTTCTTTAAGTGACTAAAGATTAAAACGCTTATCTTAAAAAGTCCTTTTCATCCTCTCTTTTATTCTATGTTTGTGAATGGGAGAGATGTATACATTTTATTCACCCTTTCCTCAATCATGACAGAATATTGCCCCTTCCCATATGATCTTTCACCCTCTTTGCATCTATATATTTAGATCTACATTCAGCTTACAAACAAAATAAGAGATGAGTAGCCTCTCTGCTCAGAGAACGTGTGCTTCTTGAAGGGTGGAAATAATAATAACCAGGTTATTATGACATATATTAGGTAGGGGGTTGGATGTAGTAACTTTTAAGATTCCTTCCAACTTTTAAACTGTATAATTCTTTGACAGTTTATTTCACTATAAAAATAAATAATTCAAAGCTTGGAAAATCTCAGAAATGATCTCATACAACTCTTCATTTTATACAAGAAGAAACTGAGACCTAAAGAAATTCAACAACTTCTTGAGGGCACCCAGTGACAAAATCAGGACCAGAGCTCACATATGCTTCTTTCTAGTGAAGTTCTCTTTTCAGCATGCCATACTGACTCTTATAATTTGGGAAGAATAGGGGCAGGGTAGGGAGAGGTCATGATCTAGGTTTCATCAAATGGGGTAATTCCTGATCCAGCTCAGCAACTTGTCTGTAACTGTATGATTTTAGAGAATTGCTCCAGTGAGAAACTATTTGATTTGCTTATGATAAAACAGCTAACAGGATCTGAAGCAAAATCTTCCTGACCCTAAGACCTGTTCAGAAAAAAATTTAATAATTTTTCTGCTTTTATTTTGTCTTTGTGTGTATGCAAAACCATTGTTTTTATGTATGATACGTGTGTGTAGATTGATATTTTTGTAACAGCATCAAGCATATGTTCAAGGTGATAAAATATTCAACTTTATAACATCTGGGTTCCTAAATTTTAAAGCTAAAGATCATTTTCTCTCACATAATTCTTAAAAATAATAGGTATAGACCCTGCAGGATGCCCAGGGAGGAATCCAGGAACTGAAATCATTGTAAGACCACAGGGGAAAAATTGTTTACAGAAAGATTAAAAAAACTAAATAAGTGCTATATAATTTAGTTAAGCTAAGCAATAACTTAACTGAGGAAAGATGATTTCCATTTCTTATTAAATATATGAAGGAATATAAACAGTGATTTATATTTATTATATATACACAAATATATGTATGTATGTATATATATGTGTGTGTGTGTGTATGTATATATATATATATATATATATATATATATATATATATTTCAATGCTGAGATTATAACAAGCAGGAAAATTCTAAAACAGAACATTTCAAACAAATTTCAACTCAGCAAGAGAGATTATATAAAAAAATATTCCAAAGACAATTGGTTGAAGCCCTATTTCTTTTTAATATTGAAAACTAGATTGGAAAATATACTGTAAGGCAGCATTTTTTAGGTTTCCTAAAGAATAGGCAGTTATTTTTGTTGACCTTCTTCCCCATTCTTCATTCTGTTTTAACTAATAAGGATTGACTTTTTTAAAAAATGAAATAAAAAACAGAATAAAACAAAGGGAGCATTATACCGTTGGAAAATTTAACATTGTTGATGTGATTAATTTATGCATTTTCAAAGATGATATGATAGAAAATATAGTAGAAATATGCAGTTAGGTTTCAAATGTAAATCATATTACTACACATAGAGATGTAAAAAATTCAGGATTATGACCCTGTTTAAAAGAAAGTAGTTTGTAAATTTCTTTTAGTAAGCATTACATGATTATAGCATTATCTCTCAATAGAAAAAAACCATTCTTAAGTAGGGGTAATCTCTCTCATCTCCCTAGTAAAATGATTTCACTTAATGTTGTTCATTTATTTATTCATTAGAGGCAAATTATTTGGAGCTTGAAGTAAGTATTTATTTTCATGGTAACAATTATCTTCCATAATACCTAGCATTTGGTGAAAGTTAGTATATTGAAAAATATTGGAGAAGTGAATTATGAAAAATATTTTAGGAATAGTAGAAAACCAGTTTTGTATTGAATTTCTTAATTTATTAGTGGTATCAGAATACATATTTTCTCAAATTGAATATACTAGTAGAATACTAATCATTAACCCTAATATATTACTTTTTTTAAATATTCAAGTAATTTCTCATAAGTGAACAACAGCATATCACAAATCTATAGAGGAAGCCCTCTGGAGTTTTGTAAAGAGTGATTTCACCTGGGATAACATTAGAGAGGCAATTTTGTATACAGCTAAACTCCTATCTTCAACTCAGAGTCTGCTTTTCTTTTCATCCTTTTTCCATGAACCAAAAAAGTCTTCTCTGGGATATTAGTCAACTAGAACAGCTACTATGACAAATTAATGATTTTCTTGGCATAACCAGGCACTATTTATTTAGATAACTTCTGGAGAATTTAAGAGGGAACTGACAAAATATTTTTGCTACTATATAACGTTGAACATATACTGTTCTTTTACAAAGAACCATAGATGGGAAAATAAACTATATTAAGTTATAATGTGATTTATTTTGACGAATTTCAAATCAAAGTGTTATTGTGTAATCACACTGATGTTAATGGTTTTTGTCCTTTAAAAAAATCTATATTCCTATCTAACATTTTTGCAAACTAATTGCCTTCCAAAAGATTTCACCTGTATCATTACAGGTTAATCTATAATTAAGGTTAAATGAAGTATAAATAGTTATTTAAAAAGTTCCCTTTGAACTAAAACAATTGGTACCATAGTATTAAAACTAAAAGGTGAAAGTCATTTGTGTATTTCAGCAGAGTACAGTACAATCCACAGTCCTTCAACACCTATTAAAGATTCAGATTCAGATCGATTGCGCCGTGGTTCAGATGGGAAATCACGTGGGCGGGGCCGAAGAAACAATAACCCTTCACCACCACCAGATTCTGACCTTGAGGTATGTTATATGCCTGGACCCAAAAGGAACAACTACATGGTGGTCCTAGGTGTATTTACATATGTAAACCACAAAATAAGTTTTAGTTCCTTATTTGTAAGAGAAATTACATAGTAGAGCAATTGTGACTTCTTGATATTTCATCTCCCCCCCACAGTATAAAAGCAAATTATGTATCTATTGCTTATAAAGTCAATTTTATCCACAAATTCCACATTTCCCCTAATTTCCTATTAAATAGTAGGAATTCTATAAATTATTATAATACCATAATATAGAATTTGACATTTTTTATTTTTTTTTACTTATGGCAATAGGATTTAAGTGACTTGCCCAAGGTCACACAGCTAGGCAATTATTAAAGTGTCTGAGGCCGGATTTGAATTCTGGTCCTCCTGACTCCAGGGCCAGTGCTCTATCCACTGTGCCACCTAGCTGCCTTGACAAATTCTTTATAAAAGTAGTAAAGAATGGTTCTATATTAAGGCAGGTCATTAGCATTTTTTAATTAAAAAACAGAAGACCTTAAAAATAGTTCTGAGTCCACTATAATAAAAATTTTATTGCTTGTCAACTTGTAGGCCAAAGGAAAACATTTTAGTCTACTTGTCATTTTGTATGGCAGTGGTAGTGGTTAGAGAGAGAGAGAGAGAGAGAGAGAGAGAGAGAGTCTGTGTGTGTGTGTGTGTGTGTGTGTGTGTGTGTGTGTGTGTGTGTGTGTGGCAAGGGGGGGATGGGGTGTGGTTTGAGCAAGGAGAGAATAGAAATAAGAAAGCATTATAATCCTTGGGGTCCTCTTCAAAATTCTTATAGTTCTTATCACCAAATTCAACTGTGGTGTGTAGGGAATGACACATTTTATGCAAGTATTATTTTAATTGCTAAATAATTTACCAAATAACTCCACCTTTGGAAGGGTATAAAATCCCAAAATAGCATTTCGTTATTTCTTCTTAGCAGCCCTTAAATTCCTACAAGGTAAGAATCTGTTATAAAATGAGGATCATCAAGTTACAGAACTACTAAAACTTTGCTTTTTAAAATAGAGAGGAAAATTGAATAAGGAACAAACAAGAATCTGATGGTCTACTTTTTCTCTGTCTATACTGGAACAAAGAACAGAATAGTCCTGCCTCTTCATTACAGAACTAAGACTGAGATTGTGCCTATTCAGCAGGTGGATAACTAAATAATTGTATACATATTGTTACATAGGACACTTCCTTGTGTATATGTGTGTATATATATATATGCATATATATATATATTTTTTACTAATATAATTTTTAGAATTCTGTTGATTAAGTTTAGTAGGATTATTGGATATCTAAAAGCTGTATCTGATACTCCTTTATTTGTTGTTGATGTCTCTGATAGAATATTGAAAAAATTGTGTTTTCAGTATTTCAATATCAATGTTAATTTGAGTCATAAATTTCTGTAATTTGTACAAAGACACATTGATTTGATTCTGTTTTTGCAGAGGGTTTTCATCTGGGATTTGGATGAGACAATCATCGTTTTCCATTCCTTACTTACTGGATCCTATGCTAACAGATATGGAAGGGTGAGTTTTGAGAAGCAAATAAGCCAATTTGTAGCTTCTTTGAACTGAGGTTTAATCTTGGCATCCAAATAACAAAATTAGCTACAGATAATAATTTAGGAAAGTACCTTTGAAATTTCCACTGGGATATGTATGTTCAGTGGTTTGTAATCATTTATCACAATGGAAACAATTTTTTAAAGGAGTTATAAAAAACCTCCATAGTCATTTTAGGAGAAAGTCTTTCCTTTTAGAACCAAGAAAATAATCCTGGGTCTGATACTGAATGAATTTCTATAGAATAGGGTATCAGTGCCCACAACTTCCATTTCTTGATCGGCACAGTGAGAATATTTTAGAAATGTTATAATTTCTTATAGTCTGAAATCAAGAGCATCTTAACCTAAAAAACAGAATAAACACAAAAATGTAGCTTCATTCAAACCTTTTTTTTTGACCTAGGAAAGATGCCCCCAATCTTAGCATATTTTATAGTTACAAGTTAAAGCAGATAGAGTAGGTGGTCCTCATAGAATTTTTCCTCACTGAGCTCAAAAGTTGAAAGAAAACTAATTTGAAATATCACGGGGGGATGTCCCCAGCTTTTTTAACATTTAAGATGCATGTATCTTGCTTTAGAGAGAATAAATTTAACTTTATCACATTTTATTTTTAGTACAGATTTGTTTGTTTATTGAATCTTTATATCTATATTCTTTTCTTTATTTTAGATGGAGGAAATAGGTCAAAAAAATTCTGACCTATTTCTAAGAACACTGATTATAGATTGAAATATGTCATAAATTGCTGACTAGTATTCAGGTCATTAGAAAACCTGAGTCTACAGGACTTTTATGTAAACTTCTGTTCATAAGCCTGTAATAAACATGATATGGAATTTTTTTTCTCCAAAATAGTCTCCCAGGAATTAATGGACACTCTGACCAGACCTGGAAGCTAAATATCTTATTTTAGGATACTCTTCATTTTCTCAGTGATTTGGAAGGTCTTGAAAAAGAGTTCAGGTGGCTCAGTAGGAAGCCTGATTTAACTCATCTTAGATTTACTGTGGTAGGGATAAATATGTGGTTGTACTTTACTATGTATGTTATAAGGAAGTGAATGCTGGACAATGGACTAGCAGTTCTGTCTCTATAGGAACCAGTTACTTGAGATCTAGCTTAGTCACAGGGGGTTAGATGATTGAATGAGAAGGCTATTCAGTAAGTTGATACTGGATTTCATTGATATAATACAAAATTAGAGCAAGTTACAGCAATATGTACTTCCCCTAAAAAAAGTTTGAGAGTGTCCCTCCTTCGTCGTAATCCTATCTGTGGGAAGAATGTATAATGGGGGTGTTATGAGGAAATGTTGTTTTATAATAAAGGTGATGGGAACAAAGAGAAGGAATGTTGCACACAGAACAGCATGTAGGAAGAGGAAAAATCATAGTATCTTCTGGGAAAAATGAAATCCATAAGAGTCGCCATAAATCTGTTTTTAATAGTTACTATGATACTTATTAATTTACAAAATTAAAGGCATACTATAATCTCCTCTTTTATCCTGGTAATATATTAAAATGCAAGCAATGTAAATATTAGACACCTGAAAAAGGAATTATTAGGCAGTTCAGCAATAGACAAATATTTCTCCAAAGGTTCATATTGGTATTGCCACTTTGTCAGATTGTGTAGGACCATGGTGCTTTGGGGAGAACCAGTTGCTGAATCTCTTCAACTTTTTGGGACACCATTTTGTTTTATTTTTTGGCAAATATACTATACTATACTGTACTGTACTATACTATACTATACTATACTATACTATACTATACTATACTATACCTGACACAGAGAAGTTATTTAATGAATGTTTGTCACATTGATTCAATAGTTACAACCAAGTCTATCCTGATACCAACTGTATCTGTAATAGTCAGAATCCCTCAGTCAAATTAATAGACTTAATTTTAAGGTACAGGTGCCTTACTTGTTATAGAATTTAGTCAATTAGCTACACAGTGAAAAAAAATATTTGCTATTAACCATTTTTATTCCTTTTTGAAATTGACTCATACTGACAGTAAAGGTAAACAATTAAGTTCTGCTGGTGTTAAGAGACAGAGGAATTTTGATTCTTGCCATATTTGTCTTTAGACTATTGACTAAATAACAGTTATGTATGAAATGACAATGTTAGATTTAAAAGATACTGATTTATGCTCTGTAAGGATTAATAAGGAAACTTTCATTTCTGTAATGCTTCAAGGATTATCAACTTCTCTTACCTGAGCCTGATTTACAATTCCATGAAAGCAAAGTATTAGCAAAATTATCTGCATTTTGTTTGTGAGGAAACTAAGGCTAACAGAAATTAAACAAATTATCCCATTATCCAGAGCTATTAAATATTCAAGGTCTTCTTGTCTCCAAGGTAGAATTCTTTTTAGTTTACTATGCCTTTCAAAATATAAAGAAATACAAAAGAAGTGTTTACTCAAAGAACTTCAAATCCAATTATAGATTTTATATATATATATATAATATATATATATATATATATGAAAAATTAACTCATATTACTGAGAGGCAGCATGACATAGTAGAATATTAGCCTTGAAGCTAGGAAGTCCCACCTCTGACCTCAGGCTGTGTGTCTGGATAAGTCATTTAACTTCTCAGAGATCTAGGCAGCTCCCTAAGACTAGAAATTAAGGAACTGATGACCTTTGATAGAGGGAGATTTCTCTCTGTATCTCTAACCTTGTATGCCACAATCATTAGTTCACATAAGTGTCATTGGTTGTTATAAACTTAAGTGGACTGGAAGACCTAAGAAAGATCAACAAAGGAGATAGATTTGCAATTGAGATAGAAGTTATCCTCAGCTGATGGAACATCATTAGTAAAGCTGTGAATGCATAAAGCCTTTTCAGAGGACAGTAAGGAGAGTTGAGCAGGAGGGAAGCCATGGAAGATGAGGTTTAAAAGGTAATTATTGTCCTTTCCTACAGTGAAGAGAAAGGCTTCCTGGATTCCTTCAAGTCTAAAATAAACTTTTATCTTCTTCAACAAGTCTTTTTTTAAGACCTTCTTGACCCTCTGGGAATAATCTAGTCTAACTTATATCTCTCTTGTTTGTACATAGTTTCTGAAGGTTTTTGAATAAGGAGAGGACAGTAATATATGTAAAAATGAAGAACAATTTGATGATAGAGAGTGGGAGCTGGTGGGAGGCTCCTATAGTTATCCTAATGTGAAATAATAAAAATTTGGAACTAGGGTGATGGCAGCTGGAAATAGAAAGAAAAGACAATTATGATGAATTGATACAACTTAATAACTGATTGGATATAAGAAGATAGTCTTTCATTGCTTGATCCAATGTGTCTTTTTTCTAGCTCCCCTCTATCTTGGTTTCTTTCAATTCCCTCTCTGTTCTTATACTGTGTGGTTATCCAGTACATTAAATCCAGCTGTTAATTTTTCTTCATGCTTAAAAGGAAGTTTAGGATGACAAATTTCTTTTTATATTTTTTTATTATGTTTAAAGGGAGTGTACTAAGTAAGGAAAAACATTGAAAAGCTTGAATGAATCTTCTCATTACCAATTTAACATTCAGGCATTAGTTGTAATATAATTGCAGGGATAAAAACACTGATTAATAGTATTTTAATATGCATAAAAAGAAATTACAAGCAAGTGTCTGCCATAGTATTCCACCATGATGATGATAGCTTAATTGAGATTAAGACAGATTAGACTTTAGTAAGTATGATCTTTCAGATTTGTAACTGATTTATTAGGTTATGAACTCTATGAGACAGGAATCATGTTCAATCTGATGATTGTATGCTCTCTTTGTATATTGTAAGTTGTTAATATATATTTTTTGCTGAATTGAATTTATGATAATTGGATCTTGTGAAAATGGGGTTGATTTAGAAAAGGGTTAATTTAGATTCTATAGAAGTCATAGCTCTCAGCAGGTAGGCCATATACTATACTTAGGTGTGTGGTTTTTCCAAAGCAATTTTTAAAGGAATTGCTTTCAGCATAAAATATTTCTTTATATCTCAGATAAGGGAACAAATTTTTGAAGCTTATCCTTAATCCTTCCATTGTTAGCCGTCAACCTGTTAGGAAAAAAAGCAAATCAGGTCCCCATAGTGCCTTTTCCTGTTTTTCTGCTTCTTCTTTTTCCAAAAAACAAAGAAATTGAGAGGGCAGACCTTTAAAATGTCATTCAGGCAGCATTTGTGGCTGTAATATCAGCATTCTAAACAAGGAATTGTTTAAGGGTTTCAACACTGGTATTTCTTCTTTTGGTTGATTTGTACCTCCCTCAGAGGTTTGCACCTGATTTGAACACACTTTATTAGATAGTCACCTTGAACTGCAAATCCTAATAAACATGCTCTCATTGTTCCTCTGCTCTTCTGTTGTACCATTACTGTGCTCAGTAATTACTTGGCAGTTGGTGGCTTTAAATTGCAAAAAGGGGCTCAATGTAGTGTATTTTATGGACCTTTTCTTTGATCCCACACATGCAAAACCAGCACTAAGCCTGGTACTCTAGACAGGAACCTAAATACACATTAAAGAACAATTGATAATAAGTTATATTTATCCAAAAATTAAAGTTTAAAAAGCACATGAAATATATAGGTTTTTAAGAAAAATTAACAATGCAAGATAAAAATTTCACAGATCATCCTTCTTTAAATTACCCCAGTGGAACATACCTACAAGAGAGATCAGAAGCAACTGCTTGCATATTAACCTTTTGCAAATTATCTAATTTTTTAAAGTATATTCTAATTTTCTTCAAGTAAGATTTAATTCCAGTACTTTGGCTTCATTATTACTCCTGAATATTATTAATTTGCCATAATTAAAACATTATATTGACCTAGTCATAATTTTTTGATTTCTCAACTTCTATGCCCTTAAATCTACAAGACCACAATACTTTTTATAAGTTTTTGGTTAGGATTCTTTTTTTATAAACAAAGGAGAAAAGGGGGAAAATGTAGATGGGCCTAAAGTTGTATATAAATTTTAGGTATTTTGGCAAGGGGGAAAGATATGCATATATAAGTATGAATAAAAATAGAATCAAAGTAATATAGTTTTCTTTTTAAAAAATCCTTAAAATGCTTTTACTGCTATTTCTTCATCTGTGAGTCTTAAAATCCCCTTCCCTACTTTTTCATCTTTGCTTCCTGATTTCCCTGGATTCCTTCAAGTCTTAACTTCTTCAAAAAGTCTATTCTTAGACCTTCTTAATCCTCTGAGAATAATCTAATCTAACTTATATCTCTCTTGTTTGTACATAGTTGTTCATATGTTGAATCCACCATTTGATTGAGTTCATTGTGAACAGGAACTGATTTTTATTATATTTGAGATTTGAGTTTTTTTCCTTTGCATTTCTAGTACTTAACACAGTGCCTGATGCATAACATTTTAATAGATTTTATAATTTAATAGATTCTTATTGACTAACTTATAGATCAATTAAATCACTATCCTTGATTTTAAAACAAAGTTTTTAGAGAAATTTTAATTATAAATGCTAAAATGTTAATGATAACATTCTGTATTGATGTAGACTATTTCTAGGACATAAAGGACCTCAGCATTTGATTTTTTTTATTTATGAACTATTCTTATGTGAAAACTGACTTTGTCATTAACTTTCTTGACTGCATACAATCTGAATGCATTAGTTTTGCTGAGTATTTTTGTAATTCAATTTTAGCTAATTCACTGCTAATTCAATAATAACAAATTTAGAAAGTACCTCATTAAAGTTCTTAAAAGAGAAAATATTTAGTTCTCGAATCTGGATAGAATGGTCCTTTGTTTTTACACTGAAAAAATGACTTTGTTCATATTCTCCTAACTTCAGAAAAGTTAAACAGCTTTTCCTTAAATTTTTCCACAAACATTCATTTTGGGTACACAAAGAGCCATAGATAGTTTGAACCAAAATAAGCTTCTAGAAAAAGTAACTGAAATTAGATTAAAAAAAAAAAACCCTGCAACCATGAGTTTTGTCACAGCTACTATGGGATATAGCTAAAAGTAATTTCATGCATGTATGTATACATGTATATACATATATACATAATAATGTATATCATATAATGCATATTCATGGATATATGTAAAACATATTTGTGTGTTTTGTATGTGTCTATATATATAGACACATATCTATATATCTATATATCTATACATATGTGTGTTGGTATTACTATGTGAGTATGTACACAACATATATACCTTCAAATTACATTATTCATAGTATTCAAAATGTTTCTATGATTTATAGCTATAGTATGGGGTATTTCTGGCATGGGATAGCTCACTCAACACTCTACATATTAATCCATTATTTAGTGCATAGGTCCTAGGGAGTCAGTCAATCTATTAACATTTATTAAATGTCTACTATGTGCCAGTCACTGTGCTAAATATTAAGGATACAAAGAAAATCAAAAAGCATTTTCTGCCCTCAAGTAACTTATAGTTTAATGAGGAAAGAGATCATATTTAAAAAAGCTAAAAAGAGGGAAGGAAGAGAGGGTACCTTGTGGTCACAAGGTATGATGAAGCTGGGTAATGTCCTTACCCCCTCCATAAGTGGAAGATCAGGAAAGATCTTCTATGTTCACTCTCCAATTTCTTCAGTCTGAGAGAGGGAAGGCATCTGGGGAAGTACTGAAGAGATGGGAATTTTAGAATTGATTCCATCTTGTAGGAAAATAAATTGTTGGAGATAGTAAGGCTAGCAGAGCAGCCAGGTACAAATAATGTACAAAGAGATTTAGAGATTTAGTTTCCCAGAGTAAAATAGCAAGAAATATATGCAGGAAGAAGAATTTGAATACGGTTCTTTCTGGGATGGCATTTTTTGAACCTTAGATTTTTAACCTCAAACCCATTTTTCATATACTAAATCTCACACTCTTTACATTCACACACTCACATCTATACATTCTCATACACATTTGCACATGAGAAATTTATTTTAATGTTGCTATCTTCTGTTTGGTATCATTTTCCTTAATATATATATTTTTTATCTTTCCTTGGCATGAATTTCATTAGAATACTATTATTGTTGTACATATTTCAAAGATGCTAGAATAAAGCCAGCTTATTTTATTGGAAAGAACACTAGATTCTAGTATTGATTTAACCACTCTACTAATTATTTGACTTTTAATGACTCAGGCTCAGTTTCTTTATTTATGAAATTAGAATACTATTACCTCTCATCCTACATCATTAGGGTAATTATGCCAGATTGATGAGATGATGTATAACAAAGAAAAAATGAAAAGCTGTTCAAATTTGAGTCATAATTATGGTTAGATAGTAACACAGAATAAAGTGCCATGCCTGGAGTTAGGAAGGCTCCTCTTTATGAGTTCAAATCTGGTCTTAGAGATTTACTAACTGTGTGACCATGGGCAAGTCACTTAACCCAGTTTGCCTCAGTTTCTTCATCTGTAAAAAGGAGTAATCCCAAAATGGGGTCACAGAGTTGGACACAATTGTAAATGACTAAACAACTAGATAGTAGTGAGTATAATGATGAATTTCATAACAAAAAAACAAGAATTAAGGACCAATAAGAATAAAGAGATGATAAAATAAGATATTAAGTATTTGGAGCAATAGGGAACACTAATTGAATTTCAGATATTGAATGAAAATGGGTGCTAATAATTCACATTGGACCAAATAGGGATTTTGTTGGCTACATTTAGGAAAAAACAAAGTATATAAGTTTATTATTCTCTAGACTGTGACTTCTTAAAGTTAAGGATTTTTTTTTGTGTCTCCAGTTATTAGTACAGTGCCTAACAAAAGGTAGGCACTTAATGTTTATTGATTGATTGTTGGATTGTATAAAAATTGTGTCCAATGATGTCTCTTTATAGTTTGTGAGGATATTTTTTGTCTTACTAAATGAATTGAGTGAATTATTTTTAAAGACATTGTAACCAAATATTGCAAACTTGCCCATTTTTAAAATTGTTCACCATCAAAGCAAGTCTGAGTCATCAGAATGCTGTCATCAGCCTAGCTTTCAGATCTTTCCTTTATCCTAACCAAACTCATAACAGGTAAACCACAATGTAAATAAAAGCATCCTCTTTGCCAACCTGCCAATGGAGCCTGGAAAGAGAAAAAGTACTTTCCCTTTTGCAGGAACTAATGCCAAGCCTAAGTAGTCTTTCAATTAATTGTTTATGTCGGTTTTGCATAAAGTTCATGAACCAGGTACAGGAATTTGTCATACTAGAAATGATATCAGATGAGATATTACCATATCCTTTGAAATCTTATTAGTCTAGTTTGGTAATTCATTATTTCCAGTATTTTTGTTCTCATTGTGGGTACCACCATGTATTGTAGATCATAATCAATTTAACATCTTACTAGGAAAATATTTGTGAGTTACTGTGGCCAATACAAGTGAATTACCCATTAGACAACCTTTAGATAATGAGCTCTGAAAGCTTTGCTAGACTAGACTTTTGATGACACGCATGCAATATATTTCCAGACCCATGTTTAAAGCAAAAACAGTTTGCCAGCGCTCTTTGCTAATATAGTGTTGATTAACTGATGCCAATTCCACGGGCCCATTTCTCAGCAGTCCAGGATGACCTCCACAATACAAGGAAGCACTGTAGTATGAGAACAAGAAATCCAGGATTCACTAGTCAATTTATTCATATCAATCATAAAATGTAATTTAAACATTTAAAACCATGACAGTTAGTGCTGCCATATTATTAGGCCACAAATTACATTGATCATCTGCCCCATTAATGTAACTGCTTCTAAATATTTCTCCAATCAAAAAATATAAATATACTTTTATATGATAAACACAAATTATTGCTTTCTTTCTCCATTATTTCCTGAGGACCCAGGAACTAGTCATCAAGTATTTATCAAGAATTAACTATAGAGTAATCTAGTATTTATCAAGGATTGACTGTAGAGTCAAATCATTTTTTGGTTGGCTGGATGATTTTATTTTTGGTCCAACATGTTATTGGTATGGAGAAAGTTCTAGAGAAGAAACATTATCACAAAGACAAACACATGTCTTGCAACTTATAATCTTATAGAATTGCTTCAGGTACTTAGAGATATGGTGAATTACTCAGGGTTACACTGCCAATTTAGTGTCAAAAAGAGCAAGGCTTTAACATAACTCTTGATTCCAAGACCACTAACTCTGTATATATACATATGTATGTATGCATGCACATGTGTGTATGTATATATTATATTAAGAATAAACCTTAAAGATTCAAACACACTCTCTGCCTTTCAAGAAAATTCAAAAGTAGTAGATGTAAAAGAAAAACACATACTCAATGAAAATTTGTAAGCAAAAATACCAAATTTGTTCTAAAGTAATAAAATTATCAACAAAGGCAGGTTAGAATTTCAGGAAATTCATTAACTGATTGATTTATTAGCTTGAATGTGCAAAGGTTATTTATCATTTGAATACCATTCTAACAGTGCTTGAGGTTTACTTGGGGAGAAGGGATAATTGCCACTGGGTTTTTAAAAATAATGACTGCTCACAAATAGGATTTTTTTGTTTATTTAGCATAAAAGTCAAAGTAATTTACACATCCCTTTTCTGGAGAAATAATGTAACATTTAATTTTCTTTTCTCTTTTCAAGCCATTTCACTCCTCTGCTTTGTTTTCATGAAGAAGGATCTATGAATAGCACAAAATTATATATTTTGTGCAATGATATCTATAGAAACCACCCTAATCTTGCACCAATCCAATTCCATCCAACAAGAATTTAATATTAAAGGAGCTGTGGTAGGGCCTATGGGGTCAAAAACAGAAAAGAAAAATAGCCCCAGTCTCAAGGCTTATGGAAACTTTCAAGATATACTTGATACTGAAATATGAATATTTGAGGAGTTAAGGGGCACTAACAATATGGAGGATAAGGGAAGATATCCTCATTAAGGTGACATATGAACTTAACCTTTTTTAATTGAAATTTTATTTTCTTTTTCCAGTTATATACTATGGTAGTTTTTTTTTTAACATTCATCCATTTTCATATTTATGAGTTACGTGTACATTTGTATTTAATGTGTTTATATATTCATTTTGTATAAGAGGAATTACAACTAAGGGGAAAGAAAGAAAACCATTAGAGAACATAAGAGAAGTTTTTGAGAAGTTAACATAGTATGCCTTCAGATTCCATGGTTTTTTTAGCCTGGATGTGGATGGCATTATACATACATAGCAGGTCTCTCAAGGTTGTTTTTGATCTTTGTAAGCTGCTAAGAGGAGCTGCATCCATCATAATTCATCATCTCACAATATTGTTGTTAGTGTGAACAACCTTCCCTTGGTTCTGCTCTCTTCTTTCAGCATCAGATGAACTTAACTTTGAAGGAGGGTCCAGATCTGAAGAGGCAGAAAGCATTACAGGGATGGCAGCAGCCACTGCCAGGAGATGGAGACAGGTTATCAGACTGCCCAATTCAGCAAAGAGCTAATGGTGCAATTTGGCAGGAACATGTGTGAGGAGAAATGTATTGGGTCTCAAAAGACATGTTGTAACCAGATAGTGAAAACCTCAATCCCAAGCTGAGTTTATATTTTTTTCTTGGAAACAAAAAGACATTGACACTTCCTAGAATTAGTGAATAAAATGCTGAGTCTGAAATAAGAAAGACTTAGGTTCAAAATCAGCCCCGGATACCATGCTGTGACCCTGGGTCAATTACTTCACTTTTATCTGCCTCGGTTTCTTTAAAATAGATATAATGATAGAATTTACTTCCCATGGATATTGTGAATATCAAAGCCTGCTACACAGTAGACCCTTATAAATACATGTTCCCTTACCTTCCTAAAATAAACATGAATGAGGTGGACAAAATTGTGCTACAAGAATTAAATGTCAGGCTAGACTTGGCTACAGACAATCACAGTCAGGGAGGTTCAGTCATCACTGGCTTCCTGTTTGGAGCTACTTGGAAAACCTTGTGCCACTTCTATAAAAATATAGGACTTCACTAAATAGGATTCAGTGTACACAGAGTGGATGAACCTAATAATTAAATGTCCTCTGATCTTGTTGGATATTCTCCTATGGCTTTGAATGTGATGTTTTTGTAGCAATCATTTCCTGGCAACTTAAACATTTGTTGTCATAAAAGAAATAAGAAATGTTAGATTAAAGTTTTGGTATGTGAGAAAGTTACCAAATTTAAAACTGATTTGCACATTTTCTTCCAAACTCTGTTTTCAAATCAGTATTTACTGAATAACTACTGTTAATGGTGTACTATATCTTTTTCCTCAAATCAGAAAAATATTGGACATTTTAAATTGATTAAAATATTATTAATTTGAACATAAAAATGAAAATTATTCCTGATTTGAGGTTATAAGAATGGTATTTAGTTTTACTAAGATTGATTGAGGCACTGTGCTAAGTCACTCAGGACTACAAATAAAAATAAAATTGCTTTCAAGTAATCTGAATTCCTACTGCATAAAAGAAAAGATGAAGCAAATAAAAAAAAATAAAATAAGATGTGACAAGCACAAGGTACAAATGGAATTCTAATAAGCAAATAAGAAAAAGAAAGTACATTCCAAGAGTAAAGGACAGTGGAAACAAATGTTTGGGAACCGTTGGTCAGGTTTGGAGACTGGTATATAGTCAAGTTTGTCAAGACTTGAAATTTATTCAGTAGTCAATGAAGACTCGTTGAAACTTTCTGAGTTGTCATATTTGAAAATTCCAGCCTTTGCTCCTGTTTCTGTCTTCCACAATCAAACAAAATTTATAAATTATCTTCTATATGATGGCCTTTCAAATAATTAAAGTCAGCTACTTATATCACATATTTAAATCTGACTTTAGACACTCATTGTGTGACCCTGGACAAATTACTCAAAACTCAGTATGCCTCAGTTTCCTCAACTGTGAAATGAGGATAATAAAAGTACCTACTTCACAGGATTGTTGTGAGAATCAAATGATATATTTGTGAAATACTTAGTATAAAGCCTGGCAATAGAGTAGGCACTATATAAATGCTTGTTCCCTTCCTCTTTTCAGACTAAATATGACCAGTCCCTTCAATTGATACTCAGAGGATGTCAGCTCAAAGACTGTCACCATCCTGGCTGCCCTCTCTAAAAATCTCTCCACCATCCTTTATTAAACTGTGGGGTCCAGAGCTCTACGCAATAATCTATTTGTCATTGAGCTTATAACATCCATATTCCTGGAAACAATGTGCCTTTGAATGCAGCCCAAGATTTCTTTAGATTGTTTTGGTTTCTATATTACACTGTAGACTCATATTGAGCTTGTAGACTATTGAAATCCCATGGCCTTTTCCAGAACATTTGCTTTTTATTCATCCCTCTCCTAACTTCTATTTCTAGAGTTTGGATTTAGTGTAATAATTTGTAGAATTGGGATTTAGTGTAATAATTTACATTTATCCTTTGTATTTAACCTAAATGTCTAGTCTATTAAGATTCTTTTAGACGCTGCTCTATCATCCAGTAAATTAATTATCCCTCCCAGTTTTTTTTGCCATTTGCAAATTTGATGAGAATATCATCTCTGCCTTTATCCACATCTTTGATAAAAATATTAAACAACACAGGGTCAAGTACAAATCACTAACTTAATCCACTGAAAATCTCCCATTTGCCACTTAACCATTAGGAATACTCATTAAGACCAGCCATTCACCTAGTTCAGAATTCCTTTGATTATATTATTGTGTAACCATACCTCTCCACAAAAATTACATGTGATACTATATTAAAAACTTCACTAAAATCTAGAGGAATTATTTCTACAACATCCCCCTCATCTACTTCTTTTTTAATACTGTCAGTAAAGGAAAACCAATTAGGCTGGCATGGCTTGCTCTGGATGAAACCACATTAACTCTTTTTTTTTTTTTTTTAGGTTTTTGCAAGGCAATGGGGTTAAGCGGCTTGTCCAAGGCCACACAGCTAGGCAATTATTAAGTGACTGAGGCCATATATGAACTCAGGTACTCCTGACTCCAGGGATGGTGCTCTATCCATTGCACCACCTAGTTGCCCCAGCACATTAACTCTTGATAATTTTTATTGTTGTTGAGTCAATTCAGTTGTGTCTGACTCCATGACCCCATTTAGGGTTTTATTAGCAAAGATACTGGAGTGGTTTGCAATTTCCTTCCCCAGCACATTTTATTATGAAAACTGAGGCAAACAGGATTTTCGTGATTTTCCTGGTTGATGTGTGAGGCCAGATTTGAATTAAGTCATCCTGATTCCAAACTTAATCATATCTACTGTGTCACTTTTGCTGTCTTCTCTTTTTTAGCAGTTTAGCAATTATCTCTTTAATGATCATTTCAATAAAATCCTAAGTCAAGTTCACTGGCCTGCATTTTGTATGCCTTATTTTATTTTTTTAAATACATTTGCCCTTTTCCAATCTAGTGGCACAACTCCCATTTCCCACAGGAATAAAAATATCACTGTCAAAGTGGCTCAGCAATTATATTTGCCAATTCTTTCAGGCTTAGAGGATTCAGTATTTCAAGGCCAGGTAACTTAAATTTGTCATGGACAAATCAGTGTTCTTTTATTGTTTCTATCTTATACAATATCAATTCCCATTAATTATTCATATTCTTTGTCATCATCCATTACTTGATAACCATAAAACTAAACATTTATAAAATTGATTGATTTTCTATGGAATAAGTTGTATTAAAAAGTTGAAGTGTTATATATATTTTGAAATGGTAAAGTAGTTCACTTGATGGAAGATCAGTAACAAGGCTATGTCTTAGTGAATTATGTTAATTAGGTAACAGTATCAGGGAATATATATTTTAGAATTGGTATTTAGCTAAATGTAATGAGTCTTTTTACTGTTGCACTTTAAATTATTTTTTAACATAGCTATGTTATATTATATCATTTTTATTAGCCTGATCCTATGGCAATTCAAAGTTAGTCAATATAGCAGCCTGGTATTTTTTTGGATAACAGCTATTTGAGTTTTCATTACTAGCTAATTTTGCTCTAACATACCATATGATCATTTAAAATTTTCCAGTATACTTAAGTATATCTTGTGCCCTTAGACATATTAGCTTACCTCACCTGAAGGAGTAACATTCCATAAAACCAAGAGATCCCTATTTCACTTCAAATGCTTATAAAAACATTTTTAATTTTTTCAAACTATAATAGATTTATAAACAGTCATTTAATCCTGAACATTTCCTAAATTCCTCTGGTTAGCCCCATAACTAAGAGTAGTGGGTAAAGAATTACTAAGATACAAGTTAAGGTTTGTTTTATTTAATAATGGAAGTGAGATTGTACATTTCTGTTAATTCATGAGGAAATAAAAATATAATCCCTGTAATTGGCTTAGAAACTTGCATTAGAATTAGTAATAAAAATGAGCAACTAGCACTCTAGGAAAGGAGGTGACAACCCTACCTATAGAGGGTAACTGACCTTACTATACAAGGAAAAATTATCCAAAAGTAGAATGTGTTACCTTGAGATATGATATATGTCCTCTTTTCTTTAATTGGGTTGTATAATCACTTGGTAAACATTGATGGAAGGATTTTTTTTGCTTTATTGTTGGGGGAAGGGGATGAATTTGATTAGATGGACTCTCCATTCCCCAACAACTTTGAAAACTTCTGAGATTTCTTTCAAATACTTTTCATCTTAAAACTTAAGATAATCTTTTCTAATTTCCATGATGTGTTTTCTCTAACATAAAGGCAATTCCTAGTGGATTCCATATGGATTGTTTATGTTTGTTGAGGTTCATTTCTGAACGTTCTTGATTTCCTGTCCACAAACTCACAAAATCCTTGTTTTCTTGCTTTGCCTATTTTCTCTATTGAAAACTGACAGTTTTTTCTGTATTCTCTTATTGCCTCAACTTTCTTTACTATCAAACAAATGTGTTCAGAGAGGACTAAGTATAGTAAGAAGTAAGGAAAATAGTGATATTCTGAAAGGTAGCTCAAAACATCTCTGATTTAGAAAGCAAGGAAGCTAATATATGATGTCATAATGATCCTTGATAGTATTCACTGCCTGCCTTTGACCTTGAACTCATACCAGTAAGTAAGATTGTGATAAAGCTGTAAACCAGACTCCTTCTTCTTATTGAAACAATTTTGTTTCAACCAAGCAACAACCTCATTATTGCCTACTACTGTAAGAAAAATCAAAAGTTTGAACAGTTATTTTGGAAAGACAAACATGAAAGGAAATAGGGAAAATTATCTAACTTCTGTTATAAAGAATTATTTCTTTATGCCTTGTACTGTAGTAGTCATTGAGAGGGATGAAAATGGTAAAGACAGCTTGGTGCTTAGTGAATAGAATGAAGGACTTAAAATAATAAAGAAACTGAGTTCAAATGCTACTTCAGACACACATTAGCTGTGTGAACCTGAGCAAGTCACTTAACTTCTCTTAGCCTTAATTTTCCCATTTGGAAAATAGAGCTAATAATAGCACCTATTTTGTAGGCTTATTGTGAGGATCAAATGAACTTACATAAGTAATCCATTTTTGCAAATTATATAAAGGGCTATATAAATGCTAGCTACAATATTATGAATCATGCTACTGCCTACTAAATACTTGTAATCTAGCTGTTAAATAATAATGAATAAATAATATGGCAATATTACTTCTTGTGTTGCTAAGAAATTTCAGTTATGCCTGACTCTTGGTGACCCCCATTAGGGGTATTCTTGACAAAGATACTGGAGTGATTTGTCATTTCTTTCTCCAGCTCATTTTATAGATGAGCAAACTGAGGCAAAAAGTACTAAGTGATTGCCCAGGGTCATGCAGTTAGTAAGCATCTGAGGTCAGCTTTGAACTTAGGAAGAACAATCATCTGGATTCTAAGCCTAGCACTCTGTAGATTGTGTCACCTAGCTGCCAATACTATTAGGCTTGATAATAAGTAACATTTATATAACACTTTTTGGGGTGCAAAGCCCTTTGCAAGAAACTTATTTGACCCTCACAACAACCCTGGGAAGCAGATACTCTTATTACCCCCATTCTATAGATGAGGAAACTGAGGTAGACAGAAGTGAAATCACTTATTCAAAGTTACTCAGGTAATAAGTGTTTGAGACAAGATTTAAATCCTGGTCTTCCAGACTCCACTATCCATTGTGTAACTAAGATGCCTCTAATGTGTTTACAAGTTCCTTTCTCCACCCTCTACTGAGACTGTAAATGTCTCCAGGGTAGGAACTGTTTTTCATTTTTCTTTATATTCCCAGGACCAACATGGTCCTAGGAAAATGAACACATGAAATATGGTAAAAATTTAGTTATATAGACACTAAATTCTGTGGAAATGTAGAAAAGGGTGAAATTAATATAGCTGGATCATAAATTCAGAGTTTCAGATTTGAAAAAGACCTCTGAAATTGTCTAGTTTAACCTATCATTTTTAATTGGAAAAAAAATATGAGACAGAAAGTTAAAAAGACTTTACCAAGGATATAAACCAAGGTAGCAACAGAGCCAGCACTCAAACCCAGATTTCATAATTCCTAGTTCTGCACTCTTTCTAAAATTACAATATCCTACCTCTTGAATCCTTGGAGAAGAGTGACTCCTAAGCCTGGAAGGGGCAGTTGGATTTGGGTAGATAAAGAATAAAAAGGAAATGAAGAAAGACTTGAAATTTAAAATAAATAAACTTGATCAGTGATACTGCTAGTTGTGGCTTTACTTGAAAAGGAGTAGCTCTTTGAGTTTGTATTCTTTTACCTGGGGGCACTTCAGCAATTATTTTTAAGTATCTAACTTATGTCCAGCACAGAGACATTGCTGTGATTGGACAAATTCTCCACTGGCTCCATGTGCTATAGTGAAATTCTACTGTTTCATTCCTCAGTTTCTTCTTCAAACATGGATCACTTACAAGGATAGACAAGAGAGGCTTTGAAAATTATAGCTTTGAAAGTACTCATAATGAGTTAAAACTTCTTTGCCAATATAAGATAGCATAGCTATCATAAAAGCTTATAGAACATTATGTATTCCTTTTTCACTCATTTATCAGAGAAGGTTATCTATCAGCATTGTTGCACAATGCCCTTTGATTCCTTGATTTAATAAAAGGCCTGAAAAGGGAAGCCACAGTGACTTCACATCATGAAAAACACATGGGTTTGTCCTCAGTGCCAGAGTATCCCAAGGACCAGCCAAGAGGAATCTGAGGAATGGTAGGGGGCAGGGAAGATGGAGCAGTTTCTTCACTCAGTCCTTATTGGGTGTTGGGTCAGATTTCCTAGGCATCATTTGGCAGAATAAATGCACATTTCCTTTAGGGAATACCATCTATTGATTGACAGACATGGCTGTGTCCTATAGTGCTGACTGTGTGTTGACTGGATAGCTGACACCCAAATGGCAGATCTTCTATGCCAGCATGGCTTCTAGAAATCAGAGGAGGGACAGTGCAGTCATCATTTGTTTCCCATAATAGTTCAGGTCTGGTTGACTTTCTGTGTAAATGTTATCAATGCCCATTCATGTTTTCTAACTAAAATATGTTGAGAGCAAAATAATACATTTTATAATTCAACTGTTTTTGAAAGCTAGTCCCAAGTATTTATGACTGAGAATTTAAATTGACTGTGTTATTGAGACTATAGTGGTTGATTATTTGGATTTATCAAGTATGTGTTTTTTCCTTTTATTTTTTATTTTTTAAATGTTTCTGTAACTGCCATTGTTGTACTTTATATTACTGAATCTTTAAATTTTAAATTACTTTTGGTGCTACAGTTGGGAATTTTTTTATGGGAAATAAAGTAACATTTTAAGCATTGGTTGTTTCCATAATATAATCTTTAGATGCTTCTTAATTTAATATACTTAATGACACATTTTACATTCTGCTTGAAGTCTAAAACTCTTATGCTTCCTTTTTCTGTATTGAGAACCAGATCTCACTTGAAACCATGTAAGATTTCATATGACAGGAGATGTGTTACTGACTCTTAAAATTTGTCTTTTAGGATCCACCCACTTCGGTTTCACTTGGACTGAGAATGGAAGAAATGATTTTCAATTTGGCAGACACACATCTGTTCTTTAATGACTTAGAAGTAAGTAGTAATTATTTTATGTCAGTTATTTAGCATTTGTTCCCTATTATATCACATGAAACAACATGATATAGGGAACCCTGACAGGTAACAATGAAGTAATTACATTAAGAGAAATAAGACTAGGGAAATAAAAAAGAAGTAAAATAATTTTATATCATATTCTTATCTGAATACTGAGTATGTAAAGTGGCTATGGCATAATTATAAATAAACATTAAAATGTAATATCTAGTTTAATAAAAATTTAAATTTGAATTTTTCAGATTTTAATAGGTTTCCCTGTAGTATGACAAAATTCAACCTTAGAACCAAATACAAATCATGAATTTTTCATATGTTGTCACTTGGGCAGATTTGCCCAAGCTTGGTAGCTTGGTTGCTGTTCTCAAGATAATGAAGTTTCATTTTTGGCCTTCTGATATCTGCTGCCCTAGCAATACATTTCAAAATGCCAGTGACTTTCTTATTACTTTATGACTTTTTTTTCCCCTTTCTTGACAACTTTGAAAGATTGTGGTGAAAACTTTTATGGTCACTGAGGGACCTTATCCTTCTGTGATCTTGGGTAGTTCACCATTTAAAAGCAAAAAATGGCTGCTGCTTCTATCTTCATTATGACAAAACATGACCATAGCTACATTTCACCCTCATCTTAATATAGACAGTTGTTTATTTAAAATCCTGCCGTTAAGCAAGCTTGTGGTAGGGCTGCCAACAGGCATTAATCATCAAGTTGTTGTTTTGCTAGATTTTGTAAATGTATGTTATTTCAGACAGAAGACGGAATCTGAAGGATTCAAATACAACTTTTACTGATCAAAGTTAATTGGCAGCAATTGGCCTTTAAATATTTCCTCATGTTTCCCTTTTTAAAATCAAGCAAAATGCACCTTATTTAATAGATGAGCCAAAATCATTTGAAAAATGCCAGTGTGTGACAGAACTTAAATGTGGTTTGCTCAACATCTGTCCTATATTTTGATTTCTTTTCATCTGCAAAGAAACTACTCACAGACGATTTGGCAACTTACAGTGCAATAAAATTATTTAAATGTGCTTTATTTTTTCTTCCATTCCAAAGTGAAGTATTTATTTTTACACTTAAAGTAAAATACAAGATTTCTTGCATTTTAGAGTGTTTGCTTTCATTAAGAAAACTAAATGCAAGACATTGCTGCTTAACACAAAAAAGTTCTAAAAGTGAATGAAGTGTTTAGGATTTATTTTCAGACTTTTAGAAAAGATTAATAATTATACTTCTTTTCAAAAGCTGTTTCTAATTCATGGTTGTGTTTCACTCCATAAGAGAGCAGCAAACAGCATTCCATATTTTACTAGTATGTCAAAATGCCTTTTACAAAGTTTCCATTTGTTTCTAATGACACAGAAGAGTCTTTAATTCTGTCCTGGATACAACCATGTAACTCTTATTGATGTTAATGGGTGTTAATAGCACACATCAAGAAGAAATTAGCTATAATTTGGTATGGTTTAACCATAGCTTATAAAATGGCAAATCTACATCTGTAAGATGCCAAAACAATGAGTTGAAAAGTGAAAATTTGGGAAAACTAGTGTTTGGCTTTATATATCTTTAACCCCACAAATTCAGTCAGATTTATTAAAAATTTAGTTTTCTTATAACTTTCAGCCACATTAATGTGTGTGAGAAAATGTGTGTGTGTGTGTGTGTGTGTGTGTGTGTAGATATCACTTAAAATAGTACTCTTCCAAAGCTGAAAGCATATTAAAAATTAGTGCTTTAATAATGGGAAAAATTATGTAGGATCAAATTCACATAATACTGATACTGAATAATTCAAAATATTTATTAAGTTAGAAGGAAGAAGGTTGAAATATTTGGACTAAATGTTTAGCAATGGTTATTAAGATTAATGAAAAGTTAACTTAAACATAAAATGTTTGTCTTTTTAAAAAAATTGATTCTCTAGGGATCTTTTTTCTTTCCCTTATTGGTGAGGCAATAATGACATGCTTAAGTACATTCTGAAATGTATAACAAATAGGTTCCTTTGGCAAATGTCAGAAATTCCTGGTACTTGCTTCAGTTTTTTCCAGTATTTGAATAAGTAGGTTCATCTTTGTGCTTATTTCGGTCCTTCAGTTCATCCATATGTAATATGACAGAAATGGAATCTATCATTGGTCATAGTTTCTTTAAGAAAATGTTGCTTAGTGGCAAATATAAATATATTGGTATAATGCTTTTAAGAAGACCAAAATTATCTCATCAGGCAGGAATGATGTGGTAATGCCTGATTTCACACTCCAATTAGCAGTGTGTTGTGGTAGGGGACTTGAATGTTTTAATTTATTTAAATTGTATGTTTTTAGCATTTGAAGCCTACAGTAGAAGTAATTTCAAGGAGGTTAACAATTTGTTGGTTAGCCTGAAGTGTGATATCTGAACTCTATTAAAAAAAATTGGCCTTACTTCTCTTTATAAAAACTTTAGTTACTGCCAGCTACCCTTCTGCATAATTTAGGTTTTTTTCCCTCCTACATCTTTGGCATATTAAATATTCTGCATAATGAAGTATACTGTATGAAGAGTTGCCAGTAACATTTGTGTTATCTTGGTATGTATTTAAAATGGTAATTTTCTGTCTGAACTTAAAAGGGGTAAAGGGTAATAAACCAACTTAAGATTTTTTTCAAATGAATTTTGAGGTCTATGCAATTCCTGACAAAACCTTTTTCATTTTTGAAACTAAATTTGGAGAGCATTTAATTTTGTCAAAAATATATTTATAAGATTATAATAAATAAATCTTGTTTGACATTCATTCCCAAACCAAGAAAAGAGGCAGGTTTTGTTTTTCTGTGACATTAAAATGTTTAAAATGTGAAATTTTGTGAGTAACATATAGCTCTAATTACTTTTAGAATTTATGATTCCTCCATCAGTGAATGATAGAAACTATAGCTCTCTTACAAGCACTTACTTTCCTACTGATGAGTCTAAGTAACATCTCGTAGATCATTTCACAATAAATATCTCCATGTACAATATGATGATACATATATGGAAGCCATTTATTAAGAATGACAATATGGAATTGGAGTTTCTCAGTTACTTAACAAGAAGTATTACTCTTTCTGACTGAAAAGAGAGTTCTTTCTATCAGATACTTCTCTTAAGATAATATGTATGTTTCCAAATAATGCAGGAGGAAAAGACCTTCAGGAAACCTTAATTTTTTCATTTACCTTTTCACAGACTAGTTCTCTTGTTTGCAGTTTCCTGGGGGGGGGGAGGGGGAAAGGGGGGAAGGGCGACAGAGGAAAAGTGTTTTGTAAAGACCTGACAATTTATAATAATAATAATAATAATAATAGTAGTAGTAGTAGTAGTAGTAGTAGTAGTAGTAGTAGTAGTAGTAGTAGTAGTAAAGCAGAGACTTATTTTAATTTTTTTCTCTTTAATTTTGAAAGCTGTCACTTGACTTTAATCTTATGATGATTGCTAGTGTTGTTGACAGTGTATCCAACTCTTTTGTATTCAGGCAGCCAATATTATGCCACACACTCAAGACTAGTCACATTCAAGTCTTTACTGCCTCAGGCTACTGCTTCTACAGGGTTCTGTTCCCTTAGCTCCTTACCACCAACCCCTTCAATGAACAAAGGATTTAGGAGTGGGGGTAGGGAGCATGAGGAGAGAATAAATTGAGAAGTTAAAAGTAAATCTTGAATGAAAATTTCCAGCACCTCAGCCAGTGCCCTAGCTATTTCCCCACTAGATAGCATGATAACAAGATGTTGTCATTACCTGGGCTAGAATTTAATCATGCCTGATTAGTAGACTAAATTGTATGAGTATTAGAATTTTCGAAATGACCTCTCCCAGATAACATTTATCTAATAATTCTCCTTTATCAAACCCTACTCCAGATTTACATTCATAATTTATGACTTTGCAAATATGGATAATTTTGTTATATACTTAACAATATAACTTGATATTTTTTTTAATTTCACATTTAAATATTGTTGGCAACAAAAGGGGGAAAAGTTTTGTCAAAATTATAACCACCCCCCCAAAAAATTATAATCACCCACATTGGATATAGAATTTTAATTAAACTGCTTTGTACTAATAGAACAATTATACTCTCAGAATTAGAAGGTCGCAATAAGGAATTGTATATAGAGTTATGGGTTTTAAAGCCAAAAGATCAGAGTTTGAGTTCCAATTATGCCACATACCAGCAAATTACCTTGCACAAGATTATCTTGCTCCTCTGAGATTCTTCTTTTTCCTGAGTAAAATGAAGTTTTGTACTAAGTGATCTCCAAAGATCCCTATTAGCTATAATTAAGAAAGCAAGGAACTTAAATCTGTGCTAAACCTGATTTCATTCCAATCAAGTCTTTAAGGTAAAAACAGAATTTTTCTAGGAAGTTTACTCTTTCCTCCAAAAAGGCCAGGGGATTATGAAATATAGAGATTTTGATTGCTCTGGAATCTAGCTAGTTTTCTACTATTCAAACTTTAGAAACAGCTAAAGTGGTACAGTGGATAGAGGGCTAGATTTGGAGTCAGGAAGGGCCAAGTTCAAATCTAACTTCAAATTTTTTTTTTCTGTGTAACCTTGGATAAGTCACTGACCCATTATTTGCCTTGATCTCCTGAACTGGAAAATGGGAATAATAATAGCTGTATATATTGTGTTATCATAAAGATAAAATAATATTTGTATATTTTTAAAGTGTTTAACACATTGCCTGGTACACAGTAAATGCTATAGAAATGGTAGTTTATGCTATAGAAATGGTAGTTTATTATCAGGTGGTACCTAGCTTTCATTTTTTTTCTGAGAGCTAAGAAAAGTATAATGACCAAGATGTCTGTACATACATACCTGCATGCCAGTCAGTTAATAAAAATGGATTAAGCACTCTCTATGTGTTTAGTACTGGGAATATAATACTAAAAGGAATGAGTCTCTGCTCTCATGGAGTTTGCAATCTAATGTACATGTGAAATTTAATGTAAATGTCTATGGAGATTGGACAAAAGAAGGCAAAATATCCTGATTTATAAAAGGGAGAAATGAGTCCTGTTATTGAAATTTACTCCAATTCTTACAACAATCCTAGAATATGGGGACTGCTAGGTGGTGCAGTGAATGGAGTACCAACCCTGGAGTAAGAAGGACCTGAGTTCAAATGCTGCCTCAGAGACTTAATAATTTCCTAGCTATGTAACCTTGGGCAAATCACTTAACCCTATTGCCTTGCAAAAAACAAATAAAATCCTAGAGTATATTATTAAAAGATAAATTGGTCAGTCAAAATCTAGAAAAAGAAGTCCAAATCTGAAAAAAGGGATCATAACTTCAACAAGAAAAAGTCATGCCAAAGTAAAGCATTTGACAAAATCTCTCATGCTGTTCTTATGGACAACAAGTAAACTTTAATTACCCAGTTAATTGTATTCCAAACTGGTATACATCCTAGGCACAAAGAAAAATAATGATTTGGAGGGAAGTAGCTAGTGTAGTGTGCTAGGAATCTATTGTTGACACTGGGTTGTTTAATATTTTTTTCCAATGACTTGGAACATACTTATTTAATTGATAAACAGTAAAATTTTAGTAGAGATAGCTGATACTTTGTATGAATCATGATCCAAGAACTATCTTGATCTGATCTAAGGGCTGGCAAATTATAGCCCACAGGGAAAATCTGTTCAACAGCAAAATTTTACTGTATAAAAAGCATTCTTAGCTTGTTGGGCTTACAAAAATAGGTGGTAGACTGAATTTGGCCTGTGGATCATAGTTTCTTGTTATCCCTATTTTAATAAAAGGAAGTTCACAAAAATCACAGAATTTGAGTGTGATAATTTATTTCAGTGACCATACAGTTCAACTCCTATGTGGAAGTAATTTGATGGACCCTCATTCGTTCTTTTTTTTTTTTTTTTTTAGGATTTTTGCAAGGGAAATGGGGTTAAGTGTCTTGTCCAAGGCCACAAAGCTAGGTAATCATAAAGTGTCTGAGACAGGATTTGAATGCAGGTACTCCTGACTCCAGGACCAGTGCTTTATCCACTGTGCCACCTAGCTGCCCCTCATTCTTTCTTCTTTAGACTGAATGTGCCTTGTTCCTTCCACCAATCCTCATATGATATGGACCCAAGACCCTTCAGGATTCTGGTTCCTCTGAATGTTCTCTACGTTTCTTAAGTTGGGCTAAAGAAATCAATTTCATAACCAGGTGGAGGAAAAAAAGGTTAAATATCAGTTTGTTTTATAAGACCTAAGAGTATTTGAAAACTATAGACTAAGTATGAATTAATATGGCATCAAAGACAGCTAATGAAATGTATAAACCATATTATGGAACCAGAGAGATGATATTTCCACTATAGCTTTATCTATACCACGTCAGGAGTGTTGTATTACATTTTGACGTCCCCCAATTTAGGAATGATAATTTGAGAATGCCCACGAAGGTGAAGGCAACTCTAAAATCATGATATGTGAATACTTTTTTTAAAGAACTGGGAATGTTCAGCTTTAAAAAACATGATGAAGGTGACATTGGAGCATGTGTTAAAATGTTTTAAGGGGGGAGCTAGGTGGCATAGTGGATAGAGCATTGACCTTGGAGTCAGGGGGACCTGAGTTCAAATAGGACCTCAAACACTAAATAATTACCTAGCTGTGTGACTTTGAGTAAGCTCCTTAACTCCATTGCTTGCAAAAACAAAGTAAAACAAAATTTGAAGATTTGTCATGTGGAAGAAGGTTTAACTTAGTCGTAGGTGAGAGGTGATGATGGCAGTAAACAGATTGTGTTTGATATCAGAAAAAAAATTCCTAATAATTAGAGATAAAATTAGAATGATCTGACCAGAGGCCATAGATTTTTTTTTTTATAGTGGAACTATTTAAGCAAAGCCTAGAAGATCACTTTGACAATATATGGTAGGGGGTATTCTTGGTCATATGTCTGCCCTTTTAACTTGCAGTCTCTTCTATCTCTGAGTGATCTGGACATAATGTGTTCCTGATGTAAAGAAAATTGATCTTTTATTAACCATTTTTGAGTATGGTTCACTTTCTTTTCTTCTCCTCTATGTGTTATAGAATGGAGCATACCTATTTTAATTGTGAAAAAATATTGTTTTTGCTAATAGTATAATTGGTGAGGTAACAATTCATTCTTTTGCCATTGTTGTTATTATTGAATTTTTTTCACATTATGCCTAATACTTCATCTTCGTAAGATTTTGTTTTACTTTCATTAAAAACTGGAAGTTTTAAAATTACATTCAAGAAACCCTTTCATAATTATTTTGTTGCATTTTTATGTCAGAAACATGATAAAAATTTAGCCCATGGTCATAGATTTACCAGAAGTTAAATCCATTAATTCAACAAATATTTAGTGTATATCTACTGTATTCTTGGCACAGGGATGACTAAAATATGAGAACTGAGATCTTACAATTAATGATCTAAGTTTGAAACCCTTCCATGAGATCTAAGAGATCAAAACTGTTTTCAGAATGATGCTGTTTTATTTCTAATCCAGTAAATACTAATAACCATTAACCATATAATTGAAAGCTCTTTGAGATCTCCTCAGCAATTTTTAAGAAGTAAATTACATTTTCTTTTATCTTTCTTTCTTTCTTTCTTTCTTTCTTTCTTTCTTTCTTTCTTTCTTTCTTTCTTTCTTATAGTTTCCCCTTAGTTCTAATTTCTCTTTCACAGCATGTCTAATATGGAAGTATGTTAAACATAATTGTACATGTCTAACTTTTACTAGATTGTTTACTGCCATGGGGAGGGGTAAGGGAAGGGAGAGTGTTAGAAAAATGTGCAACTCATAAACTTGCAAATTAATAAATATTGAAAACTACCTTTGCATGTAATAAGAAAAAAATACTTTTTCTCCTAAAGACATAAAGGATAGGCCAACCCCCCCCCACTGTTTTAACTTTTTTGTTGTTATTCAGTAATTTAGACATGTCTGACTCTTAATGACTCTGTGGACCATATTGTCCATGAGACTTCCTTGGCAAAGATCCTGGAGTGGTCTGTCATTTCCTTCTATAATTCATTTTTTACAGATGAGGAAACTGAGGCAAACAGGGATTTCTGACTTGCTCAGTGTTGCATAGTTAATGTCTGAGTCTGGATTTGAACTCAGGTACTCCTGATTCTAGGACTGACTCTCTACTCTCTGTGCCCAACAATTAGAATTTTTAAAGGAGGAAACTACCTGTGTGATCTTGGTCAAGTCACTCACCTCTCTGGATCTCTGTTTCTTTGAGGATAAAATATTAAATGTTTAAATGAAGGCAACATGGGATAGTAGGGAAAAAAAAACATGTTAATTCCCTAGAGCATTTTAGGTTGATGTAAATCATATATCACAGCTCTGCTATTTTTTACTGTGAAACATTGAATGAATCATTTAACTTTCCTGTTGCTTAGTTTTCTCATCTATAAAATAAAATAGGGTGAACTATTTAACTTCTCAGGTTCTACTGCTATGACCTCTAAGATCTTTTCCAACTCTTGATCTAGGATCTTATAATCAAAATTTTAAATAACCAAGTAAATGGTTTATAATGTAATTCTCTAAGCAACATCCATATTGAAGATTATTGTTTCCTATCTAAATGTTTCTTTTACTTTATGACTCCATAAAATTACTTTCTTTTCTCAGATACAATATGAGATTACATATTTATATACTTTATACAGTTATCACAAAGCTGAGGAGCACAGTCCACCCCATCACACCCTAGGAACTAGAAAATGCATGTAAAATTTTTGGCCTTTCTTTTGTACCAGATGTCTGATTTTTCTTCTTTTTATCTCTTATAAGGTGTTTTTCAAGTTATTGTAAAATAAGGTTTGATAATACATAATTCTAAAAATATATTTTAGTGATATCTGAGTTTCTAAACTTTTCTGTGTCATCTGCAACCTCTGCAGAACTCCCCCAAAATGCCCATTTTATTTCTTAAGCCAACTCATGAATATATCAAAACCACTATGGGGAAAGTTGTTTTGTAGAAAGGATAACTATATTATTCCAGAAAATGTGTGGTATTATCATCTACAAATTGACCTTTTTAACATTGGCATATTATTTTAGTATGAAACAAATATTTTATGTTATTTCTCCCCTATTCAAATTAAAACATACAACTTGGGTAAGAGAATTCTCCTAATGTGGATATATACCAGATCCCAAGAACAGGAGCAGACAGACATGGAAACTTGCTGCCAATCTTTCTCATATATAATAAAAAGAAAGTTAAATTTCAGCTGTCTTAACTGATGGCCTTTAGTGTCATTTCTGATAGGCTTTTGCTTTGAACTAGAATCCTTGATTTTGACAGGTGTGCAGGAATAATGGAGGAAGAATGATGGTTTTTTTTAAAGCTACATTTCTTTATATTGCTAGGAAGTTTGCTTAGTACTAAAAATAAAAGATGTCTTCAAAAACAAAAAAGCTTTGAATAGGGCAGAAGAAGTACTGTAACTCCAACTTCCCAAAGTGTGTTTCAGTTGCTGTCTCAAGAGGCCTCTCCCATTTCAGCACTATTACAATAAAGTCTCTATCTGGGCTCAACAAAGTTCAATACACAAACATATTTTTTTTAAGACTGAAGGGAAAAAAAACCCATGATTCTTACTAGCATGAGCTTGCACAATTTCATGGGACAAGAGGAAGTTCACTTTGATGATGTTTAATTTTAAAGTTTATTTCCTCATTTTCAAAAAAAATGGTTGAATTTTTCCCTATCCTCCATTGTAGTTGCTATGGGAAGTTCTCAGATCCAAGATTTTGGCCTCAGATAAAGCTTTAAGCTGTTTATTTGAGAATGGTTTATTTTTTATATTTATTTTATTCCAGTTTTGATGAGATAAGGAATGACTAGGAAAAGACTAAGCAATTTTAGGTAAAACAATTTGAGAAAACCTAGAGTTTAAAAATAGGAAATGCTTGACCTATAAACACTGAAATTATCAAAGGTGTGAAAAGTCAAAAATATTTTCCTTATTAAGAAAATGTGGCAGGCGGCTAGGTGATACAATGGATAGAGCACTGGCCCTGGAGTCAGGAGAACCTGAGTTCAAATCTGGCCTCAGACACTTAATAATTACCTAATAATTACTTAACCCCATTGCCTTGCAAAAACTAAAAAAAAAAAAAGGAAAATGTGTCATATTACTTCCTTTATTTTACAAAATAAATTTATCTGAATTTTAAAGTAAGCTCCATTTACAATGAAAGAGTAGTTCTTGCTACTTACAAAAATATATATTTCAATTACAACCATAATAATAATAAATAATAATTTCTTACATGTATTCAAATAGTCTCATTCTCTCTCCTCTCCAATTTCTCTCTCCCATGACTTCCTAATTATCTGACCCCTTTTGACAATAGAAAAACAAGGAAAAGGAGAAGCATGATGACAATGATAGCTAACATTAATGTGCTGCTCTAAGATTTCCAACAGCTTCACTGATGGTTTTTCGTCTTTAATCTTCCCAACCACCCAAGTAGTTGTTCTTATTATAAATGAGGAAATTGAGGCTGAGCTAGAACTTGGTTAAGGATACAATATTAGTAAGTCATTGATGCAGGATTCAGATGCTGATTTTCCAGGTTTGAAACCCACTGTGTTACTAGCTACAAAGTTCTTAGATTTTTTATTTAAGGCTCTCCAGAACTTAATTCCAAGCTCCAGTTTAAGCATTAGTTTTCATTATTTCCCCTTCCACAGAACCCCTGCAATTCCTCATTATTAATTCTCCATTATTCCGTTACATCCACTGTCTAGATCACTCCCTCCTCATCTTCACCTGTTGAAATCAGCCTCTTCTTTCAAACCTTCTTTCAACTCAGATGATACCTCTTTCATGAATCCTTCCCTGAGTTCCCTCCATTTCTCAGAGTGAACTTTGCTCTAATCATACTCTTCTTTGCTCGTTTTGTTGAAGTCTTTTCCCACCTATTGAAATCTCTTGGTATCAAGGAACTGTTCCAACTTTTATTATATACCTCATCTCTCAATACCTAATGGATGCTTACTTAATAAATACTTGTTGAATTGATTGAAATTTCTGCCTATGATCTCCCCCCACTCTAGTACCTAATGAATTTTGATATTATGCTCAATCTGTCAGTCTTGCAAATTGTAACCCTCTAGGAATTTTTGTCATATTATCTTCAGTTCCATTCTATCCTGCTTTAAAGAAGCCTTCCTCTTTTATTTTAGTATCATTTTTTAGCTTCACTTTAGTTGCTCTTCTGTTGTCTCTTATTGATCACATTATGTGATCAGACAACTTCCTTGAGATTAATCACACTTCACCAATTAATATTCTTAAAACAATTTTAATCATTCCACTCTCTTGTTTATATATCCACTTCCTAGTCTCTAGTATGCAAGATCTTTTATAATCAGTATCCATCTTACTTGTCTAATTATATGTTCTATTAATTCTCAATACTACTCAGCTAGTACAATTTCTTTTTCCCCCACCTTTAATATAAAAACATGCTTATTTCTTTCTTTGCCTTAGCTAGCATTCTCTCCTCTTCCCTAGTGTATAGTGCCCACTCTGTCCACAGCTCAATTTCTGACTCCTCCCTAAAGCTTTCCCCAACCATCATGTAGTGACCTCAGAATTTCTGTACTCTTTGCCTGTCTTAAGAAGCAATACACATGGTGTATGTGTATACATAAAGTTCCTGTCCCTAAGGAGTTTACATGCTAGTGGTGAGAGTAGACATATAAACATGGATTATGGTACAAAAGAGAGCATAATTGCTATTGTAAGTGGGAACAAGATGCTTTAAGATTTACAAGGAAGGAAAGGCAATATATGACAAGGAGCATCAAGAAAGACTTTCTGAGTCAGGTGGTATTTCAGTTGAGGCTGATGGGTAGGATTTCAATAGAAAAAGATAAAAGGGAGTTTTGAACTTCGAGGAAAAAAATATGTGAATACATGAGCAAAGATTCAGAGGTAAAGGAAACAAGACTTTCCCCTCAAACTATGATTAGAATTATTTAATTCAGTCTTAGTGTATATAAAGACTATGAGATGAACTTCAAAGCTATGCTAGTGCTGTATTATGGAGAGCCTTCAATGTGAAGCAGTAGCATATTGTTGAGCAAAGGAGAAAGATAATCTGTTTCTAAGAAAAATGGAGTGAAGGATTGAAAAGAATCATTTGAATTTCCATTATTAAGATGGGGTAGGGGACAAAGGAGGTAGTATTCTTTTTAACATCTCAGTGCTTTAATTATTTTGAGTATAAAATACTTGATACTTTGTCCTAACAAATTTTATAAATATATCAGTAAGATTAACATATTCATGTCAAAAAATTATTTTCAAGAAAAGGAGCATGTTACAATCTATCTCTATACACACACATACCTACACATATGCATTTACACATAGTTTATTGTTAGAGCAGCAGGACAGATCTTATACACATTGTCTGAGTAGCTGAAATCCATCTTAGAGGTCTTGTGCTCCCCCCCCACCTTTTTTTCAGTTCTTTCAATGGAATAAAGGGTTAAAATGAAGTGATTGCAGAAAGGGATAAAAGGTTTCCTGAGTTGAATGTCTTCCCCTTGCTTCTGGCAGCAAGTTTGCAATAAAGGGGGAATGACTTTTATGGGAATGTGCTTATTCACAGCAAGACTACAGTTGGTGTCAGTATGAAAAATTCTTCTTTAGTAGATTCTCTCAGCAGGAATAATAGATCTAAAAGAAAAACCACAGAATTTACAAAGAACATTGACTGGTGCCAGTGACAAATTACATTTGCAAAATGATGAGCAAACCCATTGAAAATTGAGAAATCAGAGTAGCAGTAAATCAAAGATGTGTTTCTTAGAGCAGTTCGACCTCAGTATTGAAAAGACATTTGTATTAGCTGTGAATATGAGTGACTTTCCTTTTACTTTTTTTTTTAGTTCCTTCGATAATAATTATTTTTATACAAATGAAGCCTTTATATTCTTACTTTTCCCCATCTCTTTTTAATGTGTACTAAACATTTTAGATAAGAAGGCTATCAAAGAAGCTGCTATCAAACTCCTATGAAATGAATACTGAGTGATTAGTTAATGTATACACTAAAATAAGAGAAAAATAAAGCATTTCTTTGTTATAAGGATTCTTAACTTGTTGTCCATGAACTTTCCTTTTTAATATTTTGATAACTGTATTTAAATATAATTGTCTCTTTGTAATCTTATCTAATTTATTTTATGCATTTAAAAACTTTATTTTAAAAAAGTGTTGACAATGTCACTAGTTAGTCAAAAGGGCCCCAAACTTAAGTCCTTCTCTAGAAAAAAAATATTTATGCCTAAATGTTAAGTATGTATAGCAAATAAGGACAAACTGATATATCAGTAAAATGTATATAGTAAAAATTAAAACAAAACTTGGAGCAGTTAGGTGGTGCAGTGGATAGAGCACTGGCCCTGGGGTCAGAAAATTTTGAATTCAAATCTAGCCTCAGACATTTAATAATTACCTAGCTATGTGACCTTGGGCAAGTCACTTAACTCCCTTGCCTTGCATAAACGATTTCTTAATTAAAAAAATTAAGATACTTGAATAAGAAAAATAATGAGAATGATTTTAAAAAGCTCTTATTCGAGTAGCACCTTCATTAATATGTACTAGAATTTCCAATGGAATTATGTCAATTTTTGAGACAAAATATTGACCAACTCCCTTTTGTCTTCATTCTTTATGATACATTTATTTTAAAAAAATCCTCTACTTTTATTTAGTCATCTCCCTCCTGCACACACACACACATATTGTATTTATATATAAAAACTAAGCTTTTAAAATATAGTGAAACTGACACTTTGTGTTAATATTGCACTTTCCAAGCTTTGTCTCTCTTTGTGATAAAGCCATTGGAAAACGGACCAGTCAATCCCATGTTAAATCTGATAGGTGAATGACTTTTTTCTGTTATTAAATAAACCCAGTTGATTTTTGAGAGAAAAATCTCCCATATTTGTTATAGCAAATACATTTTAAAAACATCTTGAACATGCCTACTTCCTAACTCATCATATTTCATACTCTAGAAGAGAAGATTGAGGATCCTAGGATTTAGAATATGCTCCCAACAACCATAATTTGATTCACTGCTTTCCTATAACTTAAATACTCCTGTTTGTTACCCTTAACAAATCATTGACAGAAGCTCTCAGTAAAAGTTGAAATATAATATAAATGTGGTTCTCCAAGCATTTTATGCCACTCTATCTTAAGACTATAAATATAAACAGGGTAATAGGCTTGAATAGTTAACATTTTAGTTCAGTTAATCTAGCATAAGGCATCAATCCTGGATAAGCTTGGTTCCAAACTGGTATAAACAGAATTTTTATTTTTTTTAAAAAAAATCACTTTTTAGATGATCCCATAAAGAATACCAAAATAATTTCATTAAAATACCCTTCTTTATTGTCAGGCCCTAAAAAATACTGGTAAAGTGAACTTTTTTTGCGTTTTCTGTATGATATCTAGTTTTCTTTCATTTTGATTCAGTCATTTTGAGCATATATTACATATATGTGTAAAATTATATGTTTTCAAAGTCATTTATTGTTTACCTGCTACAAAACAGAACTTCAGATAAAATGTATATAGAGAAAAATTTCATACAAGTCTGTTACAATTCCTTGACTTGCTCATCCACAAGTTGCCAAAAGGAATGAAGTAAATTTCAAGAACTCTCTTTGTTCCTTGTATCCTCTGCTTGACCTACAGGTAATTGGCACTTTTTTTTTTCTTTAGCATAAAGTAATTGTGGTGGGAAAGCAGAGAAAATATGTAGGTCACAAAGTACAAGTGAAACAGGGATGACAGCTTCTGCCAATTGAGTGCCAGTATTGAGAAGCTGCGAACCATAGAACCTGCTTTTTTCACATGGATTCCTGTTGTAGATTAGAAGGAATTTCTTGATAATGGCTGAAACAGGTCTCAGCCAGCATTTTAGCTTTTGAATACATCTTTTTGAGGCTTTGTCATATTTTTAGAAAATGGAATTTTCTAAATATGGAATTGTTATTCCACATCAATAATTGCAAATTCTTACAAGAGTAATTGAATTGTCAATTTTTTTCAGAAAGGAATATAAAAATAAAAATCTGGTTTTAGTAATAACTAATAATAAACTAATCAAAAATTTCTGAATTATAGTGGCTCATATTTACATGTCAGATTCAGTTATCAGGGCTAATTAAAAGTAAGATTCTATACATCTTTTGACTCACTTTCTTCTTCTACCACTTCCCTTTCTGCCTTTGAATATTACCTCCTTCCCTGTGTTTACCTTCCTGTATCCACCCTCTCCCCTATCTTTCCCCTTTCCCTTTGCCCCTCCTTCCCTTCCTTCAGTTATTTTCAATCTACCCACAACCTCTGCATTATAAAGAAGCTCAGGAACTCTCCACTTTGCTTTATTTTTAAAAAGAAATTATAAAAATATTTGAAAAGTCAAAAGTTGACCCATAAGTCACAGTGGGTCCAGCTCTGCTAAAAAAAATCTCTGCCACTCAAAAACTAATCACCTTATAAAGTCTTCTGTATTACTGAATTTGCCTAGAATAGGGCAGCATAAAATGGTCTACTTTATGGCATGATTTGATTTTAGAGTATTACAGTTCACTTGTTAGAAGCAATATATACTCATTACACAGCCTTTTTTTGTAAATATGCCTCAAAAATACTATGATTGTCAGGGAACCCTATTGTTAAGTATAACACAAGATTGAACATTTTATTTAGAAAAGATTGGTTCAATTTTTAAAGAAGGTTTTTAATTAGATTTCTCTGGGTAGAAAGGATAAAAATGAAAGGAGAACAGAATCTTCAAATTATTTCCTCTTTGCTCACTAACTTCTAGCTAGTCTTAAAAGACAAGCTGGTATAAAAGCTAAGTGACAATAAATAGATGGTTCTCAAATTGTGGGCTTTTTCTTCTTTTTTTTAACTTTGAAAAAACAAAGATTTAAAAGTTTACAGGATGATAGATCTGGAGCTAGAAAGGACTGTAAAGATCATTTAACCCAATTCCCTCCATTTTACAGATGAAGAAATTGAAGGCCAAAGAGTTTGGTACTTTCCCAGGTTCACATAGTTACTGTCAGAAAAAGTCTTTCTGACTCCAAGGCCAGTATTCTCTCTACCACATCAAGATGCCTTTCTACTCAACAATATGGGGCTAGCTTTCTTATACTAAAAAGTGAAACCAAAGCAAATATAAAAGGATATTTAGATTATAATTATCAAGTTTAAGCTTTGTAACTGTTGTCTTTTTTGAGAACATGTTTACAACATTATTCATTTTTTTCCTTTTAGAATATATATACAAACTAAACATCATAGAGTATCTATCTGCTTATTCAAAGACTATGGATTTATTTGAACTTATTTGTCAAGTTTTGTAGCTCAGAAATAGAGGGGGATCAATGTGTTAGCAATAACATCCCTGTGATTAGCAGGTTTTGCTGGTACAGATAACAAGACTCATTGTGACTGCCTTAATTTCTTTTTTCTAATAATACTCCTAAATAAATTGAATACTATAGTGTATTTTTACACAATTATGACACAAGTGAAAAGGTTTGAGGGAAAATACAACCCCTATGCTATCAAAGCAATGTAAATATTTGCAGAAAAATTCTGCCATAACTTAATATTTTGCATGTGAGACTCTGTGCAAAATTGTAGTTATTCCTGGGGCTTGATCCAAAATAACATGTCTGTGAGCAAGCCCTTGGAAGGCCAGAGATGATGATGGAGCAGAAAAAGTTAGATTGAGGCACAGAGCCAAAAATAATGCGCATGCACATGTGTGTGTCTGTGTGTGTGTATGTGTATGAGAGAGAGAGAGAAGAGGAAGTATTGTAGAGACAGATATTGCTGAATGAGTATAGACCAATTTGACTGTCTTTTGCCACCATCACCAAAGCTGGTACTTCAGATAATATACATACGTATACACACATATATACAAAATTAATTGATACTTACAAAGTAATTTAATGCTTATAAAGCACTTTGTATATGTTTATACATCTATACATACATATACATCTATACATATACAAATTGCTTTATAAAATGCTATGAATTATTATTAATGTTTTTTCATTTTTTCCAAGAATCCATGCACTTACCTTGCTTAAATTCTTATGATCCCAGGGCAACAGTTGATGAAATTTATCAATTTTATTTATTTTATTCTTCTATGAATCATAGACTATAATATAGAGGAAAGCAGGGAGAATATAAACATCAGACTTTTCATTTGTGATATTATCTGAAAGGTATCTGAAAATTTGGAACAACAGAATGTCACATGAGAACAGAACATGATAATAACCATGGTAATTATGTATATTTCGATTGCATTTTTTATTTATAAGACTTTTACAATACTTTATCCTTATAATAATTGCATAAAATATGATGGTGGTAATCTTATTTTACATAAATTTACAGAAAAAAATAGAACCTTTGGGAGGTTAAATAACTTCTACAAATTCACACAATTATGAATTTATTAAATACCTAGCAAGTGCCAGTTATTGCTAGGCACCAGGAATGTAAAACCTAAATATCCTCAATGCTTAAGAGACTTCACTACTCTTTTGAGCCTACAGCAAGGAAGTATGATGTAGGACATAGAGCACTGGGTATGGATTCAAAAGGCTGCCCTTCTGCTTATTAGATATATAACTAGAAAGATAAAAATGTAAGCCTTCATGCATGCAAATAAATTGAGTTTGTTTCATTCTTTGTATCTGGATCTCTAGAAGAGTTGAGGGTACATAGCAGTTGTTTAATAAATACTTGTTGACTGATTGATGTGCAAATTAAATAGAAGGTAATTTCAGCAAAACAGCTTTATTTATCTAGTTGTGAGAGAAGTGAGGATCTTTGGGATTATGTGACTAATAAGCAGAAGGATCAGCCTTTTGAATCCATACTCAGGGCTTTATCTCCTACATCATACTCCCTTGCTTGTGAATGCAAAATAGTCCATTTAATTATTTACTCCTCATCATCCAAATCAAACTCAGCTGTTCTGTCATAACTCCAGTCTCAGACTCATCTATTTCACGGTGCCAGCTCTATCATAAAATGGGAGTAGTGAAAATTTGACAGTCTCAGAGCAGATTTGGTCATACCAGTTGCAGTTTTCTGTAACTTTCTAATGATTTGGTTGTTTTGTTTCTTTTTTTAAGTATTTGGATGTTCTGCTTTCATGAACCAAAAATCTTTCAAATACGGCAGAGTTAAATGCAGGATCTATCCTAGGCCAGCCATAAAATGTTAAAATCAACTTCAACATCTTCCTTCTGCCCTAATAAGTATCCCTATCTCCTTTCCTATATAACCCCAGTTCCAACCACCAAAAGTAGCCTCATACTACCTTCCACTCAGGACTTCTCTCCTTTAGTAGTATTCTGTATTCCAAAATGTTCCCTCTACCATCATAACTCATTCATTTTTTATAAAAAAAGGCTTGTCAGACACCTATTATAAGCAAGATATTGTATTTGTACGCTGTGGGTAATAGGAAGATCGATAAGGAAACAGATAACTGTACGTAGAGGGTTTGCAATATAATAGAATACAGACTTACAAATAACTATACCCAAGTCATAAAAAGAGGTTTCCAAAATTGTATTGATTTAAAGAAGAAAGACACAGTCAGGGCAGCTAAGTGGCATAGTGAATAAAGCACTGGCCCTGGAGTCAGGAGTACCTGGGTTCAAATCCAGTCTGAGACACTTAATAATTACCTAGCTGTGTGGACTTGGGCAAGCCACTTAACCCCATTTGCCTTGTAAAAACCTAAAAAAAAAGAAGAAAGACAGTCAATGAGATAAAAAATGTAATACTTAATAAATTGATATATCACCAGTAATTTTTCTCTCAGTACTTTACTATGAGAAGATGGCTGTGCTATTCTAAGGCTGAGGTTAGGAATTATTTTGTACTACTATATAAGCTAGATGGATGTGGATATATTTCAAATTGTTATTGGAGACAGCAACCATACTGATGAAATGAGAGATCCATCAAAGCTGTGCTATCACCTCATCAGTGTAGAAAATAATCAGAGATGTCCATGCTATGCTATGCTATGAAGGACTATTTGCTTACTGTTTTACTGCATTCATCTATGTCAAGAACATTTGTACTTAAAAGAGAATGCTAGTTATGCAAAAGAATGAGTCTTGATGGTGTTAAAGACATTGTAGCAGAAAGGTGAACAATATGGGGATCTGAAGGTCTTTCTAATTCTCCATGATGTCCCCAAATGACTACTGAACCCTTCTAGACATGGACTCTTAAATTAGAGGTAGAGTTCAATATGTCAACTGAAGGTTTTTTTGGTAAAGGATTTCATGAAAAAGGGGGAGCTTCAGTCACACCCACCAAGAGCTATTTACTTTGAAGCATTCGTGACTTTCCACAGTCACAAATGTTCTCTTTCAACAATTCTTCTACTTGGGTCACCAAGTTCCCTTCAAGTCACAAATCAAGCTTTTATTGATTAGTGGCCCCCATAGAAAATCAATTTGTATTTCATTTTTATCTATTTTATATTTACTTATGTACAAACAAATTGGAACTCCTCCTCAACACTAGAACATAGACTTTTAAAGGGCAGGCTTATTTCTCACTTTTGTCTTTTTGTTCCCAAGACAGAGCATTCCCTAGATCATGGTATTTGCCAAAGTAGTTGTTGACTACTTAAAAAGTCATCAAAAATGGTAGTCATGATTTGCTTCAGCACAAAGCTGCCATTTGGAATGTGTGCAGTAGTGTGTGAGAACCAGGTTAAATAAAATAGTGATTGCAGATATTAAAAAAGAATTACACTTTTCAAATCCATTAATAAGGATGAAAATTTAGGCATACCTTAGCATGGTCATCTGAACTTCTCCCCCTTTTCTTAATAATTTTTTGGTTTCCATATCTATTTTCTCTTCTGTTTTTTGGGGGAATTAAAGGAGCAGTAGCTTCAAGATGCTGAAAGTTATTTCCGTCTCACCTTTTCAGGGTCCTGCTTCATCATAGCTCAGAACAGAGATCCTCTCTATCCTTATACCTTCTGGATATCTCCTATGAAGAAAGAAGCCTTGCTCAATAAGGTTCACCCCCTTTTCAAGAGTACTCTGAAATAGAGAATCGATACTTGTCATCCTTGGACCAAAAAGATTTTTTTTCTTGTTCTGCCACTGCAGGATGAGTGAGAATTTATTATAATTGCCATTATTCTCCCCTAAATTTTGAGAACCTCAGGGAGAAATCATGGGCTGATTGTAGTTCTCTGGAGCCTCAAAGCTCAGTTGCCTGTTAGAGTATGTAATATTCAGGAATCATAGTCTGGGTTCCTAAACCTTGAGGTATTCTATGGCCTCTGGAAGCTCATGGTGACTCTGTCCACCAGTCTCAAACAGCTTTCAGAAGACTCCTTCACAGGTCTCAGTCCATTTGATGATAATTATCCTTAAGGATAAATCTCATTAGAGTAAATTTTAACCCTCAAAATGGTATGAAATTTGGGGAATAGCTTGAACATCATCCTCCTTTCTAAAATTTCTAGGCTCAATTTGGTCTCTCAGAGTAGGCCCAGTGCAGGATGCATCTTATTTTAGATTAAAGAAGTAGAAAAACTTGTCCACACTAAATGCATGCCCACATTTCAGTTGACACATCATCTAGTCTACAGTAAATTGTGTATCATGCTTTTTGGCATCTATTTTACCTATTACTCTTCTCCTTCCCGACCTCCAGCATTCCCCTCTCCTAGACCTTATGAATGGGTTAATGTAAACTCCAAATTACAGAATACTATAATCTTAAGGTATGATATTTTTTAAGCAAATTACATAGTGTAGATCTTGAAAAATAAGTTACCTCAAAAATGATAAAGTTTCCACCAAAGTCTCTGATTATATATATATATATATATATATATATATATATATATATATATATATATATATAAGCTTTAGTTCTATTTGCAAGATTTGCTGTTAATTGAATTAATATAGCCCAACTATCCCAAATATGTCCTGGTGGTAATGAACTCCCTCAAATTTATATGGTCCTTTTACCCTGTTTTACTCTGTCAAAATTCTCCATCTTCAAACATCAGTCTATTTTCTCAGTAAAAGTTTTCTTCTCTCTTGGAAAATGATGATTTTGAACTATGCATGTTGGACAATGAGCCTATGCTGTCATTAGAAATTTATTATAAATAATATATGTTTATGTAGCATGCTAGTATCAAGTAATATATTTATTAATATTCTACTGATAATCCAGTGCAAGTCTACCTGGCTAAGTGAAGTTATTTGTGTGATTTAGTTATGTTATAATATGGAGCAGTGGTGTCAAATACAAATTGAAACATGGGCTTAAACTATACACTGGAATCCCTCCAGGTTACTCAGCTTTTTTAGAAAACCAATAACATTATTATATTAATATTATTGATGTTTTGTGTTTTATTTATTTTGCTAAATATTTCTCAGCTACATTGAAATCTGGTGCTGCCCACATTCATGAGACTTACTTGGGTTTGAAAATCTTGCTATAAAATTAGTCTAGCAAATCAGGGATGAGGAGGGGAAGGTAGACAGAGATCATAGTGGGTAAGAATTAAGTGCAATTGAGTACAATACTCCTGAATTTTTTTTTGTTGTGGTTCTTTATTGCAGTTGCCCAATTTGTGACCTCTCCTTCCCTGCCCCCCCCAAAATACATCTTTTACTGTGCTCACAGAACTTGGCTATCAGTGGAAAGTGGGGCTCACCTTTCAGTAACCTTGAAGCAGTCATTACTAAGGTGAAAGGCTGGGAGCCTGAAGAGGAGTAATCCTTTAGGTTAGGCTAGGGAATAAATAAGGTTGTTCTTAGTTTAGTTTACTGCTTTTATCTTCTCTTTTAGATTATTAGCTCCTTACAGGCAAGACCCCTCTTCTTCTTTGTCTTTGTAATTCTATTCATTACTACCTAATACATTGGCTCATATGCAGTAACTTCTTAATAATATTGAATAAAATTCTCTCCTTTATTTAGTTATATAAGTGGTTGTCTTCATCATGCCTTTTTGTTGTTGTTTCTTTACCTTTTTCTTTCTGCTCCCTATTATCATCTTTTCATTGATTATATAATTATAAAAAGTATATGTCAAAAATTGTTACATGTGTGTATGTATCCACTATTTTTCTATAATATATGTACATATATGTATATATATAATTTCTTATATTTATACACAATACCTCTGATATTTAATATGGCTTGGAGCTTTGGAATATCTTAAGCTTGCCTCCCAGCTATCTAATTTTCTGGATTTAAAAGAATTGATTTGAGAAACTAAAACAATCAGCTCATTCTCCAGAAGAAGGAAAAGATGCTAGTTAAATTATACCCTAGAAACACTCTGAAAGACAGCAATTGTAATGTAAGGATTCACTGTTGAGTTTCAGATAAAAAATAAATTTCAGAAAGAAACTGATGAATGTGCAAATCTCTGCAAAACCAAATTGTTCTCTTTCAGCATTCCTTAACATTAATCTGTTCTCTTGGGGCATTGAGAGTTTCCAGCAGCATGTCAAAATCACAATAATGTACCAGTTTATCATTAAAACATGCTTTGGATGAGATGTCATGTCCTCTTGTTTTGAGACTGAAAAGCGTTATGTATAGGTTGGCACATATTACACTAGAAAATAAAAAATATTTTTATATTTATATAACAAAAGCACAAAAATTTGAATTTTTCAAATGCCATTTCTGAGATGAAAGAACGGTTTACCTGTAGTTTCGTTCTTTACCTGAATATGCATGTTTTAGAAAATCAACCTTTAATATGCTCTTTTCTTCTGAAGTTAATTTTTCTTGAATTTTGAGTTTGCATTTTTGTTGAGACTTTTATTTAAAAAAAATTAAGTTCTGAGGAACTGCCTTGTCCCTCCATTCAAATGTCATTTCAAACAAATTGCATTAACTGAATGCTAATGCTCAACAGTTACTGACATTTAATTAGTTAGACCACTGACTTCTACTTCTAATGGCTTCCTCTGCTTGAGAACAAAAAAGCCCTCAAAAAAAAGGCACAAGAAAACAAACACAGGATGTTTAAGAATGATAGCAACAATGGCTTATTAACAGTCACTTAAAGATAATTGACTTCTGTCATCCCTAAAGATTTACAGTTAATTTAAGAAAAGCATGTACCTACCACCCCAAAAAGCTATGTTAAGAATTCTCTCTTCCTTCCAGGTCTAATGTTAAGCAATTAAGTTTTTATTTAATAGTTTTTAAACATTAAGATTGGGAAATAATAGTGAAAATTTTTTCTTAAATTAGCTTCCTATTCTGTGTCCTCAGCTTCATTCCCCTCTCTTTCCTATCCCCTTAAAATGAGAATTTCCAAGTTATTCATATTTCTTTCTTTTATGTAAAAATAGTTTGCTAACAATTTAAGGAATAAGGTTAAGTTTGGGTAACTAGCAAAATTTACTTCTTTAGCCTTGGTACACTGTCAAAAAGACCAAATGTATAAAAAGATAAATATCATTACTTTCCTGAAAAAAAGGTTTTTAAATAGCTTTAGAAAGTTTTAAAATTATGATCTCTGTTTCAAAAAAGGTAAATTCATAGTCCAATATATGTTGAAATCACATAAGCTCTTCCTTTTTTTCTTATCTGAAGTGGCTGACCTCAGGAGAGGAGGAGAAGGTTACAAGGTCAAAGTCTTTTCCTCCTTGGATCTCATTGCTTGCTGAGTGAGGGTTGGCTGGAAAATGGATGTTTTAGAGCAGAGGTCAAGGGTCATGATTTTAATTCTGTTAAGGAACAGCTGGTTTGAGTTTCTTTCCACTTCTATCTCCCCCTCCCTTCTTTACAAATCCACAGAGTGAAAAAAATTTGTTCAGAAGGAATCAGTAACATAAAAATACATAGTTCCTGTGTTTTAGTACTTAAAACGTGTCATCTTTGTTTTATCAAGAGGAAAAGAATGGATTTTATAGAATTAACTATACATGAGACCTGTCAAAAGCTTTAGTCCCTGGAATCTGTTTAAACATCAAGTTTAATAGATCATAGGATCATAGATTTAGGTGGTTGTTTGGTATTTTTTTTAAGCTTTCCCTATCAAATATGAAGGATTGAATGGAACCGCATGTTATGAAAGCCTCTAATGCATCAGATATTTGGAGACAAATTATGAAGTGTGGCACATGGACTTGAAAGACCAAAGTGAGCCAAATGTTGAAAGTTGTAAGGATAGTCACATTTCTATATGTGCTCATACTGTAGATCTTTTAGTACGTACACTCTGTCAGGTGCAATTCCAGGACAGAATTTTATCTTCTCATTTTGAACAACAGAGAGCCCATTAAAATTCTGGCTGTTTGAAATTACATGATTTTTCATAGTATAATGATGAATTGGAGACCTTAATATGAGTGTGCAGCAATACTTACACATAAGTCATTGAAGAAAGCATAGCTTGACTTTTATTTATGTTTCTGAGTCTTTCATGCTTTTTTATTTGAAGACACACACATAAAGAATAAAACTCACAACTCCCAAATAAATGGCAAACCAATAACAGATTTTTTGTCTGCACTCCTCAGAAACGTTGGCCTCAGGCTGTGTTGGTGTGTGGCTCAACAGCAATCAGGGGTCATAATTTCATTGGCGGTTAGCATCAGGTTTAATTTTTCTAGCATGTTACATTTACCAAAATGTCTGGTTTCAGTTATGTTCGGGCATTGACTGAATCCGCTTTGAGCTGCGTGATGTCTTAAGGTACCTGAGGTTTATGGAACACATATGCTAATTGTTTTTAACCACTTTCCTTTCTAAACACAAAAATGTGTTTTCTGAAAACCGTATAACAGTAGTTGTTAATGACAGTGCTTATTTCTTACATTAAAGTACTTACAAGTAGGTAAAAATGGTAATTTAACGAGACTGCCACCTACTGATTGACACTGTAGAAAATGCCCCAATGGGGAGAATTGGTGGATGTTTTTATTAAAAAAAGCATTTTCTATATTTAATAAAACTTTGGTTTGACTTTTCAAAGTCCAAATTGTAGTTTGTTTTATTTTGCTATTTTTTAAATTATTGTTTTATTTCAGGAATGTGATCAAGTTCATATAGATGATGTCTCTTCTGATGATAATGGTCAAGACCTAAGGTAGGGTCATTTTAGATCTAAGTAATAGTCTTCAATTAGCAATGTAACTGCTAAGGTTCTAAATATTAGAAGTGAAATCTCTTCTCAATTAACATTGTGATTTTCTTGCATCTGAATAGCACATATAACTTTGGAACAGATGGCTTTCCTGCTGCAGCAACCAGTGCTAACCTGTGCTTAGCAACTGGTGTTCGAGGAGGAGTAGACTGGATGAGAAAGTTGGCTTTCCGCTATAGACGAGTAAAAGAAATCTATAATACCTACAAAAATAATGTTGGAGGCAAGTAAACCACAGTAAATATCACATATCATACTTTTGTTCCAATAGATTGTTGTTGCTCTTCAATCATTTCAGTCTTGTCTGACTTTTCTTGACATATGAAGTTTTCTTGGCAAAATGCTTTACCATTTCCATCTCCAGCTCGTTTTTTAGTTGGGAAAACTGAGGCAAACCGAGCTAAGTGATTTGCCCAAGGCATACAGATAGTAAGTTTTCTGAAGGCAGATTTGAAATCAAGAAGATGAGTATTCCTGATTCCAGGTCTTCTAGGTGTTCTAGCCACTGCACCACTTAGTAGTCATTAGACACATTAGAAAGTTATAATTCTCAATACATTAAAATGATTTTGCTTCTTAGATAGCATTTTTATATAAGCACCTTTTAATTTATTTCCATTCACCAGATTCTATTTATGTATTCTTAAAATCTTGTCACTTGTTTTTCACTTCCATCAGTGCCAGACAGAGCACTGGAGTCAGAAAGCTTGCTTTGAGATTCAGCATCCGTAACTTGTGAGCAGCATTGAGGTTCAGTTTCCTTATCTAATCTGTAAAATGTGAAAATAAAGTAAGATAAGATTTTCGAAGAACTTTGTAAAAATAGCATCCCAAATAGAAATTGAGATGTTTTGTTGTCAGGGATAGCATTTGAGGAAATAAAATGCTATTTGAGGGGAGGGATTCCTTTTGGCTTTGTTTTTTGGATACCCAGAATTTAGCATAGTCCCCAGCACATAGTAGGTTCTTATTCATCAGTGTGCTTCCCCCTGTCAAATCCACAGGTCTTCTTGGTCCAGCCAAACGAGAAGCTTGGCTCCAGCTAAGGGCAGAAATTGAAGCTCTAACAGATTCTTGGTTAACACTTGCACTGAAAGCCTTGACACTGATTCATTCTAGGTAAGTGGCCACACTCAGAGAGTATTTATGGTAGGATGATTGAAAGAGTGTTTCCAGCAAAATGTGTCTATAGTTTGTCCATAGTTTGCTTTCAGGTGGGTTTCATTTGGGGAAGTTAATTTTCAACATTTTTTTCCCCTGGTTCTCACAGGACAAACTGTGTGAATATTTTAGTAACAACTACTCAACTTATTCCAGCCCTGGCAAAAGTCCTGCTGTATGGATTAGGAGTTGTGTTTCCAATCGAAAATATTTACAGTGCGACAAAAATAGGTGAGCTATTTTTATCATCCACTTTTCTGCTGTAGGCTACTAAAAATAAGAGACAGTCTATGAAACTTTTATCTGATGGCTAAGTAATTACCTAAAGAAGAATCATTTGAGCAATTTTATGTCATTTTCAAAATTGGCTTGAGATTTTAGGAGATATAAAAGTAGTATAATCCATGTAGTTAGCTGAATTTTTTTCATAAATCTTTATATATCTGAGTATGATTAGGGCATATGCATATTTGTTACACTTCACTTGGAATCTATTCTGAATAATACAAAATATCATTTTTTTTTCTTTTAGATTGTAAAGAGCAAAACCTCTTTGTTTCATAAGCTAAAACAAGCTGGCAGTAAGGGCTTAATGTAGAACAAAAATGTAATTTTGCTATTTTTTTATTTAAAAATTTTCTGGCGTCTTTTAGGCTATTCAATCTAACTGGTATTTGATAGCTTACGTCATGCTAGGAATTTTGGGGAATGCACAAAAATAAGATCCAGGAGTACAGGGCAGTTAAGGAGAAAAGGTATATAACTACATGAAAACAATTAGAGAGATTTTCAATTTCTAATACATATGATTTTTATAGTAAGTAATTATGAAGTTGAAGAGGAGAACTTAGTGTGAACCAGAGTTGTCTGCATAGGTTTCACATATGAAGAGAGATGGAACATGATCTTTGAAAAGTAGATAGGAAAGAAGAAAAAGGAAGAAATATATGAGGAGAGGAAAAAGAGGGACAATATACCTGCAGGCATGAAGGAGCATGAACAAGATGTATTTTGGGAATGGTATGAATATATATGCATTTGTGACTAGTGTGAATATTCTATAGACACACTATATAAATTACAGCAGTATTTGAATGGCATAATGAAAGAGGTTACAATTTTGGTATAAGTCCCTAGCTTAGGAAGTATTATAAATTCTGTAGCAGTGAAGTTGCGTTATAGAATGTTTTAGGAAGATATTCATCTGTTTGGAGCAATTTAGCATACTCTAGGAGTAGGGAAAGAGTAAAGACAAGGAAAACAACACAATGCTGTAATTCAGTTGTGAGGCAATGTAGTGAGTGGTATGAGTAGAGGGGTTGGCAAGAATCCAGTGTTTCATTGACAATCTCAATTCTTTTATCAATATTGATCTTGGTGAGACAAATTTGAGCATTTTTTGGCAATGCATTAACTGAAAAGCAAAATCATAGTCCTTTGTCCTCAAAAAGCTCACATTCTAATGTTATTTAGTCTAGCACTATTTAATAATTAACATGCTTAGTTCATTATGCATCAATCTAGCTTTATCAAATTCCATCTTTCAGTCTATTTAGCTAGTTAACAAGTATTTAATAAGCTTTAACTATGTCCTGAGCACTGTGCTAAGTACTCAAAATTCAAAGAAAGTTAAAAATAGAATCCCTGTCCTCAAGGGAGATATAGATAGATAGATAGATAGAGATTAGATAGAGATATTATGTGGTTATAGGTATGTATAATGCATGTATATATGTATATACACAAATGTGTGTTTCTATATGTATCTGCATATGTCTGTGTATGTAGTTATTTCTATATATATATATATATATATATTCTATTATATAGTATGTTCTAAGGAGAGAGATAAGAGGTGAACAGTTATATACATACAAGATATCTCGGTTGTAAAAGGAAAAGGCATAATTAGTATAGGGAACTGGTAGAAATTCTTTGTAGAAAGTGGGATTTGAGTTACCTTGAGAGAGGCCAGTGGAACCAAGGGACTGATGTGAGGAAAGAGGATATTTGAGGCATAAGGGAGCACCAATGCAAAGGCAATGAGGTGGGATTTGGAGTTTTATGCTTGACCAATAACAAGTAGACCATAGTATGTGGATCATAGAATATGTACAAGGAAATGTAGTATAAGAAAACTGGAAAGACAGGAAAAGACCAAGTTCTAAAATGCCAAACAAAACATTTTATATTTAATACTAGTTTTCAAGGATATTCAAGGATTTTCTAAGAAGGAAGGTACAAGCTTCAAACAGAAAACCTACATACAGATAAGAATTTTAAAATGCCCTGAAATAGAGCTCTGTTTTAAAAAATATACATTTTGAAAGACAGGAATACCCATTCAAGGCAAATAAAAATCTTCTCTCCTATTTGATTTTGGGTTTTACTCTTCATGACCCCATTTGGGGTTTTCTTGGCAAACATACTGGAGTGGTTTGCCATTTCTTCCTCTAGTTCATTTGATAGATGAAGAAATTGAGACAAACAGGATTAAGTAACTCGCTTAGGATCACACAGCATCTGAGGCCAGATTTGAACTCACAAAGATGAGTCTTCCTAACTCCAGACCTGTTGCTCTGTTCCTTGAACCACACAGCTGCCCTTTTATTAACCTTCTAAAGTGTAATTTAGGGGCAGCTTAGGTGATGTAGTGGATAAAGCACGGGCCTTGGAGTCAGGAGTACCTGGGTTCAAATCTGGTCTCAGACACCTAATAATTACCTAACTGTGAGGCCTTGGGCAAGCCACTTAACCCCATCTGCCTTGCAAAAAAAAAAAAAAAACCTAAAAAATAAATAAAAATAAAGTGTAATTTGGTAATTTACTAAAGTCATGGTTACAATAGAATACAGTAATCCCTATCTGCCCAGATTAACAGTATTTTGCAACATTTGTAATTTATGTGAGGTGGGCCTTACTCCCTAATAAAGAGGAGCTAAAATGAGAATGAGAAATGACAATTTTCATCCTCTAAGAAAACTTAAGTGCAGAAGTGTACTACTTAGAACAAAATTTATTTTTATTATAAAAATAGTGAGTTCATTTTAAATACCTTAGTACCTCTCCAACAAAGGCTAAAAATTAAAACAGGAAAATATTTTGATGATCAAAAAAACAAAGCTAATATTTTCTTTCTATGGAAATATGTTGTTTATTAGTAAAGGACTTTATAGGCAAAAGTAGAAAATGGCTGTGTAGCCTTGGGCAAGACACTTAACCATTGCCTCGCAAAAAAATCCTTTAAAAAATAAATAGAAAATGGAAAAAATAGATTGAACTTTTTGTAATTTTTGGGTTAAAGTTAGTGTCAGATGTGGTATAATTGGGAATCTGAAGCCTCAAAAAATTCAGGATTAGAATAATAGGCAAAATACCAAAACTATATGAGGATTGCTTGCAATAAACTAACCTTTATAGCAATAGTTCATTTTAAAAGAAAATTGCATGATTTCAAGTCAACTTGTAGAAGATTCTATTCATTTCATAAATACTAACTTTTAAATATATATGTATATATATATAATATTTTAAATACTTTATAATATAAATTAAATTCTCCACTGGACCTGAAAATGATCCTAATGAGAAACTTTTATTATTTTTTTCTGAATTGACAATTTCAGTGCTAAAGGGAAGCGTCCAATAAGGAAACTATACCTAACAATAAAGAACAAATAGCAACTATCCTGTATCTTCTAATCTTAGAGTTTTCAAGAGTATTGAGTGCTTAAGTGATTTGCTCAGGGTCACAAAGCTTTGGCTTTGTGTCAGAAGCAGGACAAAGTTTGAGGCTAGTGCTCAATCAACTATATGTGCACCAGTGTACCTTAATGAAACTTTAATGCTGAATTTATATTTTATCTTCTTAATATAAAAATGCTTTGCCTAGAGCGGGCAAAATTGAAATACCTTTATTTTTATCAATTTCACATTAAAATAATGTTCTTTTTCCTATAAAAAAAGAAATATCTGTCATTTTATTTTTACATGTATTTGTTTTTCAGAAAAAAAACAAATTACTATATCTAGTTTTACTATTTTATTTTTATGCGGAGAAAACAGGCACTATTTATCTGTGTTTTATAAAGTGCTTCAGTATTTCTCTAGAATAGACCCATTAGTGATTTGTGTCCTTTGAATATATACATAGCAATCCCATTTTGTCAGATGCAAACAAGTATTTCTGAGACAAAATACAAATATAAAGCAGACATTTGTTTAAGCAAACAGGTAATTTGTTCTCCTGTATATCTGATACTTATTTGAAATGGATGCAAGTACACAAGCTCAGCCATTCATATTTTGATTCCTATTTATAAGCTGTGCCATTGTCCACTAGAACAAGTCTGTTTGCAACAGACTCAGAGCTCTAGTTTTTTTCCAGGAAGAGACAATGATTACATTAACTGCAGCACAGGGCAGACAGTGCCTCAGACAGACACTGTAGTCTAAAGGAAGGACTGACATAAGAAAGATAATGAACAGATAAGCTGGTAGTCTGTATAGAATTACTTTTATCCTATTTTTTTTGTCTTTAGGAAAGTGTTTTATTGAACTCTGGTTATCTAGGTATGGGATTTTCCATTCAGAGCAAAAACTCCCATTATTTCTTTATTCTGCTCTAATATATTATTTCAGAAGCATTCTCACAAAAATATCTCAACTGGATGTGACTATCTTTTTTCAAAAGAAACATGATGAGCATGTCCTAAAATGAATGGTAGACTTTAGATAAAAAGAACCTCCTAAATTTTATTCTCTTGCTATAAGAAAAGCAATTCTAATAATTTTCCCCCATTTTTGCCCTGGTTAGTTAAGTTTTAAGCTATTTTTCAATACAGTAGTTCAGAACATTATTTCTTTTCATATCTATACATTAAAGAAATTGTGTGTGCCTGTTGAATGGATAGGATTTATTTTCGGTTACTCTCAGCATTGCAGAGCACAATCTTAAAACTCAAGATAATGTGCATAGAATTGTCTATCTTTATTCTCTGAATGGACACACATACACAAATATGTGTGTGTGTGTATATGTTTGTGTATGATCTTTGAATTCCCCAGTTCTTTTAGGTTCTTGTTTATTCAAACCTAGTTAGCTAGTAGATGTTTCTCTCAGTTATTTCTTGACTCATGGAAAAAACACAACAGTGAGTAATATAAATATAAACTTCAGACAATTTGATTGATGAATTCTTTGTTCAGAAGGCCTGAAATAACAGATTTCTCCACATATTATATTAATTTGAGCAGAATCTAGTTGAATCATAAGCTTTAAGTATATGATGTGAATTAGCAAGTTGTGACATACCTTTTATTGAACTGTTTTATTGTCAATATTCTATTGTCCACACTTTTAAAAAAATTAAGGGTTTTTTTTCCTACTTATTTCTGTTCTTAGGAAAGGAAAGTTGTTTTGAACGAATAATTCAAAGGTTTGGAAGAAAAGTTGTATATGTTGTTATAGGAGACGGTGTAGAAGAAGAACAAGGAGCAAAAAAGGTAACTCTTCCTATATGGTTGGACTCTTATTTTAACTGAATAGGTCACTCAAAGGACACTGAAATATTATGGTAAAAAAGTACATTGCCATGAGAGGAATTCATCTTTAGATGTTAAACATTTCTCATGATTGCAGCTGTTCAACCAAGCATTTATTTTCCTTCATTGTATTAGGAACTTAAATGTTTTCAATGAAAAAGATACAAAATGACACTCTTTGAAATACAGCAGTATATGAAGGAAAACATTTCTTGGGATAGTTCTAGCTCTAAATATTTATTTCAATATATGACCAATGCAGATCTTTTTTTTTTTAAAAAAGCAGTATGCGTGAGGAGTGTTAGAGTCTCATTTTACAGGTAAAAACTTCTCTTATCTTAAACTGTCCCCCTCCTTGTGAAGTCATCTTTTCCAGAACACTGGTCCTTCTCCAGAACGTAAATTATAGTCAAAGGACCATGATCTTAAGGATTCTATTGTAATCCTCACAGTTGCACCAGCAAATAAATGTAATTCTTTCATGGCTCTTCATTTTATTGTTTTGTATACCTAAAGAAGTAAAGGCAGATTTTTTTTCCCAAGGTAAACACATATTTATTATTTAGTCAAGCTTCATTTTAATTTCAAAGGAAAAGGAAAGTTGGAGTATTTTGCATCTGAAGTAAACTTCTTAAAGCTTAATAGCAATTTGGTTCTAGTTCTGATTATAGAAATACTCTAACTTTTTAGTCTAGGTTCAGGTTTACAATGATTTGCTATTTACCAACTTCAACAATTTAACATCTCCCTTAATCTGTTTCTCAGTTTTTCCCATCTTTAATCTAGATAGTAGCTCATGCTTGTCTATCACACATGAGTGTTCATATTATAATCTAAATGATGCATAGTATTAGGATATTAAAATTTAGATAATATTTTGCAGAATATAAGCAAATTAAGTTCATAAAAATTCACAAATATTTTATATATTATATCTTGTAAGATGTTTTGATTTTTCCCCATTTTAGTTGTGTCCAATTCTTTGTGATGCCATTTAGGTTTTTGCTGGCAAAGATGCTAAAGTGGGGGTGGCTAGGTGGCTCAGTAGATAGAGTACCAGCCCTGGAGTCAGGAGTACCTGAGTTCAAATCCGGCCTCAGACACTTAATAATTACCTAGCTGTGTGGCTTTGGGTAAGCCACTTAACCCCGTTTGCCTTGCAAAAACCTAAAACAAAAAAGATACTAAAGTGGTTTGCCATTTCCTTCTCCAGCTCATTTTACAAATGAAGAAATTCAGGTCAACAGGGTTAAGTGACTGCCCCAGAGTCACACAGCTAGTAAAGAGTGTGAGGTTGGATTGACTTCACCACCTAACTGCCCATGCTGTAAGATTGAAATACTCATAATTTGCTGCTCATCTCTTTTTTTCTGATAAATATTGAACACACTTTTCAATATTACATATAGTCCAATGCAAATTTTCCATAAAATATGTTAAATGTCATTAAATTAACCAACAGAGGAATTTGTTCAGAGCTAAACTCTCATACATTGATTAGGTTATCTCCTTTAAATATTACTTAGATCCATATATTTAGGAACATCCTAACAAATAATACAATTGGCATTTTCAGACAAACTTTGACCTTGAATTGAGCATCATGTCTATTCTGAGTGATGCAGTGGTTAGAATACTGGGCCTGGAGGCAGGAAGACTAATATTTGTAAGTTCAAATCTGACCTTAGATACATACCACTTGTGAATTATCACTTAACCCTGTTTGCTTCAATTTCCCCATCTGTAAAATGAATTGGAGAAGGAAAGGGCAAACTAGAATATGTAGCAAGAAAGCCCCAATGGAGTAAAAAAAAGAGTCAAACAAAACAACTAAACAAAATACTACATTTACATGGTGGTCTTATATTGTCTTATGTGGGCATGATAGTAACCCTCAAATCTAAGTTAATTCCACGTCTGCCTGAAATTATTGTGGAACAAATTAAAATTCCTACAATTTTACTGTTCCAACTAGATGATCTGAATGCTTTCTCGTTAGCTAATGGACTAGTTCAGGACTCCCTAAAAAGATCTAGCTCTACCAAGAATTTGAAAAAAGTGTCTTAGAATCTAGGGGATGATCACAGAGTCATAAAGGAAGCTATTTGCCCAAGAAATTCATAGTTGAGGTTTGGTAACATTTAATAGTTTGAGTGATAAAAATCACCAATATTATAGATTGCATGTCCCAGTTCCCTTGTTGATCAGTGACATTGTAGGGAAACATATCTGTTGGTTCTATCGGATCTGAGTGCAATATAGTGAATCATGAGATTTCCCAGATTTACTAGTACTCTCCAAACCCACTCCTTCCTAATTAGCTGACAATAACTCCTGAATGGAGTCCAGATCCATTTCATCTTCTTGGCAGAGTCTCGAGTTAGTGACAACTCAGCTACATTGGACCTCCTGGAAGTGTCTTCATGAAGCCTATTACTGGCCTGTATTTCAGGAAAAAGAACCAAGGTTGAAGTGAACTTAGTGGTAAGCCAAAATGGACACTTGCCAACACATGGGTTTGCCTTGGAGGCTGGTATTTTTTAAACTCTGGCATTTTCTGGAAAGAAAAAACTCAGTGGTAATTCCTATTAAAGGTACCAAAATGGTTGCTATTCACCTTGTAGTAGCCAATGTAATGTATCTGAAGTTAGCCACTTATAATGCCAGGAAAAAAATCAATAAATTCCATTGAACAAAATCAAGAATATAGTTATTGATTTTTCTTTTACAGAACCTTCCTAAGATAGAATTTTTACGTTGATTTATATTGTATTATATGTTTTATATATTTAAATATATATATGTAATATATAAACATGTATATTTAAATATGTACATTTAAGTAAAATATAAAGAAATAAAGCTATACGTTGTGAGGTATTTTTCTGTAACATAATTTTTTTGCTAATTAATAATGCAATAGTTTGCATGAAATGTTAATTTTTAAGGTTACTTATCTTTTGTTCTTATATCATGTTCTTTACAAAAATAGTGCTTACCTTTCCCCCAGTAACATTACTCAACACTTCAGCCTTTTCTGAAAGATTATGCAGAACGCTGGTCCTATGAGTTCTACACATTGAGTCAAAATTCCCATCAAAATAAGGATAGGTGAAGTAAGAATCATTCTATTAGATATTGCCAGCTTCTATCTGTATGGTCTTGGATTTGTACTAGTTTTTGTGATTCAATAGGGGAAAAAATTTCCAACACAAACAAACAATTTTAGTGATGATATAGTAGAACTAACTTCATAAACAAAATGATCTGACTTTCATAAAAGATGACAAGTGAATTAATTTTTTTTTATATCTTAGGAGGTAACCTTTCTAACACTATGCCAAAAAGACTAGAGGTCAACCTATAGTGATGGAAGAATTTTCCTTATTGGGGAATTTTCTATTCCATTGTGATAATAGTTCTAGTCCCTAAACTTATCTCTCTATAATAAAATTCAACAAATATATTAATGATCAACCTTGACCCTAAAGAAAAGAGGAAGTGTAGCTCCTTCTCTTCTTTACAGCCTATATATATATATATATATATATATATATATATATATATATTGAATTATGTATGTTGAATGTCATTGAATATCAGTTAAAGTTATTTAGTTTCTTTTGAATAATTTTTTCACATAAAACATTTACTAAAACATGAGACCTAACAGAAATAGGGTAGTAAAGATTAAATATTATGAATCTTGTCTATATTTTAAATGGGGATTTGTACTTAGATCAGAAATTCAAAGGCATGTGTCATATTTGCACTTTGTTGAGAGACAGTTCTTCAATAAGTATTTATTAAGTGCCTTCCAGATGCTATGCACTAGTGAGCAAAGACAAAAACAAAACAGTTGCTGCCCCAAGAGAGTTTATATTCTGTTCAGGAAAAAGGAACAGATATAGATAGACAGTGTTATTGTTGTTCATCCTACACTTCTGAGGAGGGTCAATGACATCACAAGGGTGATGTCTTAAATTGGATTTAAGTAAGGTAGAGTTGTGCAAAGTCATCAGTCTCATGGATATAGCCATAAATGTAAATGAAGCTATATCAGTGTCCTCCCATACATGTATTAAAGGGGAAGACATCAGCAAACTTGGGGAGAATCAGGAAATTTATCTTCTCAGGTAGCACATGAAGTAAATCTTGAAAGATGCTAAGGAATCAAAGAAGTAGAGGTGAGGAATGAGAGCATTTCAGGCATGACAAACTGTCTTCTCAAGAGAAGATAATATCCATTGTAAATTAACTTCAGTACATATTTTTTCTGAAAAAAGTAAAAATTTTCCAGCTATTTTTAAAATTTCAGAATATCAATTCATTCCAGCAAAAGATACAGATGTAATGAGTCCATCATTTAATCGTGTATTTTATTTTATTTTTTCTTTCATACCTAAGTAATTATTTTGGTCCTTCAGTAAAGGCATAAAATTTCACTATGAGTCTTATAGAAAAAATTCTTATCTGAGTCTAATAGAAAAAGTTCTGATATTTTTATTTGTATGAATAAATTATGAGATGTTTTAATCTTAAAATAAGTAATATTACAAAAATCTAAATTTAGAGGGAAATAAATCTATAATTCAGGTGTGTTTCACTATACCTTAAAGTAAAATAAATCATGGGGTGATTACCCTCATGATAGAGAGATGCTTTGCTTTGCAAAAGGAATTAGCACAGAGCTCCTTCCTTGTGCACTGAAAATGTTTTCATTACCAAAAAAAGCAATTCATAACTCACATTTAAAGAAAATGTCTATTAGAATTAAATGAGGGTCATATATATCATGACCATTGTCAGTATATTTGTACATTTGTCATTTCCTCTAATTTGATCTTTATGATGGAGGTGGGGGGGAGGCCATCCAAGAAGATGTAGATTATTTATATTGTTTTGTTTCTGAACTTAAATGAAACTAATTAGTAGCTGGGTCAAAAACACAAAATTTAACATTGATTTATCCTATAGAAGCAAATTCCAATTCACATCTCTTTAAAATTTTCCCTCACTCCCCCTTTTCAAGATGGCTTTGTTTACCTGTCAGTTTCATATATCCTTTTACAAGCTAATACAAAGATTTTTTTTCTTTTCCCTGTAGAAATGTCTTTCATCTCTTCAAATAATGCTCTCTTGCAATAAATGACTTAGGGTACAAAAAATGCAAACCAGTGAGAGTTTCATCCTTTGTTCCTTTATTGGTGGTCAATGAAATAGAATTCTGTGGAATAGGAACAGGAGCAGAAGTCATCCTTCTGTTCTTTGCCAGAAAAAATCCCTGAGCTTTCTTCAGTAATTTAATCTAAAGCAGTAATTTCTAAAAATGAAAAACAATCTCCAGAAGGCACAGTTAGGAAACCATGTCAAAAGAACAAACCATTATTCTGAGAACATTATTTTGTCTCCAGATGAGTAAATCTTGGAAGTGCTCTACTAGTCACACTGTAAGGAAGATGTTCTTTATTAGATTCTATCAACCTTATAAAAATATGTTTGGGTGACTATATTTAAATTTACTTGATTTCCTTAGGCTTCCTATGTGTTTTCTTTTATGAATTGTGAGAACAATTGTGACAAGAGGTCCCTAGGCTTTGGATCATTTGGAACTAGGACAAAAAAGGGCTAAGAATCCATAAAATAGTGGAATTTGGAGTCAAGATCCCCACAGGATCCACATTCTGCTCCCTTTAAGACTACTTTTTTGATTAGGCACTTTTAACTCCCTGGGCCTCAGTAACAAAATGAGGAAATTAGATGATCTGTAGGTGTGTTCTAGCTCAAAATAAACCCATTTTTCATTTTTAACATGTGATATTGAGGTTCAAAAGAAATCTCATTCATTTTTGGAGGCAAAGTAAAATGTAAATGTAAAGAAATTGAAAGATTATGTATTAAGTGAAAGTAATGAGGCAAATAAATGATAAATGCCTTGGGCATTGAAATTTCAAGAAATGCAGATATAAGATTTATGTCATCATAAAAGAGAATTTTTAAAGTAAAAGTAGTGCTTTATTTTGTAATTTTTCAATTGAAGACAACTTGTTTATATTACAAATAATTGTATATACATATACATATATATGTATATGTATATGAAAAATCAAGAGGGAGTAATTTGGAAATAGGAAATAGATCTGTGAATCCACTATTATGAGGAACTCCACAGTAAGGAAATTTCCCCTCCCAATTCAGGTTGACATTTTGTTTACAGAATATGACCTTAGAGAGTTGCTTAGAGAGGATTAGATGTTAAATGACTTGCTCAGTCTTGCTGATTTTGAGGCTAGCTCTTTATCCACTGTCCCATATTGCTTCTATAATAATAATAATAATAACCATAATAATAATAATAAACATTTCAAAGAGAAATGCATTTTCTCCTGTGTTTAAATATTGGAATTAATAATGCATATATTACTTAAATGCTAAAATTATGGATTAATCACTATGATACTTGATTATATACAGATTGATAGAAAATAATTATGAATCTGTTGCTGAGGGAAATTTTTTGAACTCTTCCAAAAATAAATGATATTTCACAGAATTCATTTTCCTCCTAAGGAGGCTATCATCTGACTAAAGCCTAAGGATTACTCAGATTAGAATGGAGTACAAGAATTGTGGTATATACTTCTCTGAAAAGTCTTTAAAAAGAGGCAGCTAGGTTGCACAGTGATTAGCACCAGGCCTGGAGTCAGAAGGACCTGAGCTCAAATTTGGTCTCAGATATCTAAGAGCTACTTAATTGTATGACCTGAGGCAAGTCACTTAATGCCATTGCCTTGCAAAAGCCAAAAAAAGAAAAAAGATGTAATTTAAAAAAACTCCTTCAATATTATTACAGTCCTTCAGCAAACTGTTAAAGTACTTATAAATTAAATATATGTATATATATATGTATATATACATATTTAAATAGTTAAGTTCTTTTTGATAAATATTTATTCAGACTTGAGTGCCCCAAAATAAGATATATCATTAGAATTATATACAATTACATGGTTAAGGGTATATTTGTCTGCAGATAATATATTGAAAATGCATATTTAGACAAGGAAAGAGAATTAAAAATTCTGAATGTGTCTTCCAGGGGAGAATTTAGGTCTATAGAGTTAGATCTTTTGGGTCATTCCCAAAGCTTTTAGTTCTTGACCTGCTATTCTTCTTCCTCTATAGCTTTTTGGTTAGTGAACCAATGTTGTGTTATTATTTTCTATTATCATTTGTATCATCATGATTCTCAAATATAGATCTCTAGCCCCAACCTTGGTTCCAAGTTTCTGCCCTAAATTTCTGTGTATCCATAAAGAATATGTCCTTTCATCACCTCAAATTCAGCTCAACCAATAACTGAACTATGCTGAAGGTTACCCTTCCTTCCACCTTTACTATTTCTATCATTAGTGCCACTATTCTCAAAATCACTCAAGTTTAAAAAAACCCTGAAATTTCCTGCATTACTTTTCTTTCTCCTATTCTTTAAATATAATAAACCATCAAGTCCTGCCCAATACTACTTCTGACAGCCGTTTCACTTTTGTTCTTCTTTTTCCATACATTGGAGTTAGAGATGTATAATAAGAATTGTTGGGTTATAGGTGAGAACAAAATCTCAAAATCTGTAAGACAGGATTAGTTCATTAAGTGAAAAGATATAAAGGCAAAGATTTACTCAAACCTTAGAATGGAAGAGTAGAGTCCAAAAGCTAAATCCATAGGTATTCTTCACTTCATGACCAAATTATAGATTATTGTCAGCCTCTATTAGTTTCTGTGACATAAACTGAACTGAAAAATACTTGTTTAATTGAATATTCCCTCCTCCTACCTATCCACTCAGTGGACTAATTCCAAACTTGCCTTCCTAAAAACAATTCTTTAAGAACATTTGTTCCCTGTTGCCTACTGAATCATATCTAAACTCTACTTTCCCAAGTCTTACATATCTTCCAGGGTAGCTAAATGGTACAGTAGATAGATATCCTATCCAGGAAACAGGAAGATCTGAGTTCAAATTTGACCTCAGACACTTACTAGCTCTGAGATCCTGGATAAGTCATTTAATCTTGCATGCTTCAGTTTCCTGATTTATAAAATGAATTGGAGAAGGAAATGGCAAACCACTTCAATATCTTTGTCAAAAAAACCCTCAAATAGAGTTACAAAGAGTCAGAAACAACTGAACATAAACAAAAAACATCCTTCAATGTCCACTAAAAAGCATCACTTTTTTCAAATTGCCTTTCTCATACAAACCATCCCCCTTCATTGGATTTCTGAAGCTCTTGTTAGCTTTCTTTTGGAGTCTATTTTATTGTCCTGGGTTAGTGAAAATACTGGAGTCAGGAAAACCTTGCTTTAAATTTAACCTACATGACCTTTGCAAACCATCTTATTTGAGACTTGGTTACCTTATCTGAAAAATAAAAATAATATTACTGATATTCACTACCTTACAAGATTCTGAGAAAAGTATTTTATAAGGCTTAAAGCACCACAACAAACACGAAAATATTGTTTCCCATTTCACATGTCATCCCAGGGATGTAATATACTAGAAATCACAGGAGTGGTCTTTTTTGCATTCATTTTGCATTCCCCCACAACATCCAAAATGGTTCTTTGAACACATTCAAGAATTAACATGGAATCATGTAGCTGGAATCATCCTCAGATATCACCAAGGTTAATCCTTTCATTTTGGAGATGAAGAAAGAGACTCTGAAAGATTAAGTAGTTTACAGAAGGTCACATACCTTTAGTAGCAGACTCAAGATTAGAAGAAAGATCTTCTGATCTAGACCAGTACTCCTCCCAGAATACTGCACAGGCTCTTTGTTTGGATATGTTGGTTTGAATGGGTGTGAAATGTTTTCCCAAAACATTCATTCCAATTTTACTTTCAGAGAATTGCAATACTTATAGGATGTATGCTCACCTATACTTTAGCAAACATTCACTCTAAAACACACCAGAAAATGATTGATCAAACTTTTACTTAAATACTTTTATCAAAGTGAACCCACTAACACCTGAGGTAGATTGTTCCATTTAGGGACAGTTCTACTTATTAGGGAAGTTTCTTTTATATCAAACCAAAATCAGTCTTTCTCAGCCTCTAACCATTGTTTTTAATTCTGTTTTCTGGGACCAAGCAGAAAAATTCCAATACCTTTTATACACTATAATGCTTCAATCCTTCATACAGAAGATTTACAAAGCCTAACAGTACTTTTATACAATATTGAAACCCAATATTAGAATTTTCTTGCAGGTGACATTCATTGGAACAATCAATACTTCATTGCTAGTGAACAGATTAGGGGGCCTAACTGTGCAACATCATACCTGACTGCTTACTGATAAACTAAAACACATCTTCTGTCCCAGCTTTCCTTTATCTGTTGTCCCCCACTGTTTCTTAAATTAGGGACTATTTCACCTTTGCTTTTGCATTCCTAGCTCTGAATATTTGCTTGGAATGTTGTTTGTTATGGTTCAGTCATTCAGTTATATTCAACTCTTTTGACTCTGTACACAATACTGTCCATGGAGTTTTCTTGGCAAAGATACTGATATTTCCTTCTCTAGTACATTAAGGCAATCAGGAAGGATTAAGTGAATTAACCAAGACAGCTACTAAGGGTCTGAGGTCAGATTTGAACTCTGATCTGACTCCAAGCTCAAGGCTCTATCCACTGAGCCACCCAGCTGTCTCTGGCACATAATACTTAGCAAACTTTTGTCTTTCCAACCATCCATCCAAATATAGGTAACGGGGGGGGGGTAACTTCTGAATTAGTTGGCTTATTCTCTTTGACATAAAGCTTCAATCCGGACATATTAAAAAGGTCACATTGTATTATATCTATTCTTAGAACTTTAGGTGGTAGGGAAACATTGATTCTCCATTCTTTCTGCCTCTGTGGTATCTCCATCTCTTCTCTCTGTTCTGTCTCTCTGTCACACACACACACACACACACACACACACACACACACACACACACAAAGAGTGCAATAACTATTCACCTAATCCTACTACTGACCAGTATAGAAAATTTGACATATTCCATTTCTAGCCTGGATCAATTTCTCCCTCAGGGAATCTGGGGGACTCACCATATTAGTGTTATAATTTTTCCAGATACCCAACAATAGGTTTAACCACTGTAGCTCCAAACTCCCCAACTCAAAATGACTACCAGTCTCAGGAGCTCCAGGCTGACTCTGGAGTCCAAGAACATTATTTCAGCTCCCACTTTTAAGGCTTTCTCTCTCTGTGTGACCTTGTGCAAATCACATTATTTTCCAGATCTCTGTTCTTTCATCTGTAAAAATAAGAGGGCCTCCTCAGTCTCTACCCAAAGCATGAATCTTGTCTATGCAGAACAAGCTGAGCTCAAAAACCTCCTGTGTTGGGAATTTTTTATACCACAGGCATTCCATTCAATTTCTTTTATTTTTCTTTTTGGACAGCTCTCGTTGCTAGGTAGTTTTGCTTTATATTGAGCTAAATATGTCTCACAGTAATTTATGCTTAATAGTTCTAATTCTGCCTTCCAGAACTGAAGACTCAGTCAAACCCTTTTCCAACTTTAAAACGTCAAAAGAAAGCAATCATGGCCCCTCCTCCCAATCCTTTGGCTAAATATTCCCAGACCCTTCAAACAGTCTTCATATGATGTGGTTTCTAGTTTCTCCTCCCAATCAAAATCTGGAAAGAATTCCCATGTTCTCCAGATCCCCTCTTTGTCAGTAATGAGAATGGAGTTAATGCTGGAGGCATGAATATGAGCCTGTATAAATTCTTAAGGACTTTATGAAAGTTTTTGGTTTGATTGTGACCTACATAGCCAGGATTATGATATGAGCTTCTCTATTCAAGCAGTTTACCTGGTTCATTTGTGCTTAACAGATGTAGATGATATATATTCATTTCTTTTCTGTAATCCCTTGATTGATGCATTGTTCTCATTCAACTAGTTGTGGTAGAATCAGTTTTCAGTATCCCTAGTGATTATGTAAACAGCTTAATAGATGCTCACCCACTCATTGTTCATGTGGGTCTCTGCTACAGGGATTTGAAATTTCTCTGAAAATCTTCTTTATTCTTTATTCATTGGGAGTTTCAAATTAAGTTGTTTAATTGTGCTGGATCAGAAATTGCCAAATTACTTGGCTTGATTGCCAAAGAGAACTTAGAATATAATATCACATAACCAGATATCTTCAAGATGACCCTGAATAAGGCACTTAACCTGTTTCTAAACCTTATTTTTCTCATCTAGATAGAGAACTAATGGTACTTTTGTTAGTACCCCCTAAAAGGTGTATGTGAGGTAGAATCTTTTCCAGCCCTTGAAATCCTTTATCAATAGCTATATCACTACTATTTGACATGCCACTAACCTGATTGCAATCGGATAATCAAAGCAATTCCACTTGTTTTTCTTTTGTTTTTATAGATTAGTGGTGATTATGAATGACTTCTTTTTGGGAAACATTGACTTCTGAACTCTTTGTCATTCTCCTTGTGTGTTATACTACCATATATACTCCCCCAGATGACTGTACTCTAAACAATCTATTTATGGCTATAGGGACAGCCTCTATAAGCTTCATAGGATCAAGACCCTAATGTTCATTTGGATAAATGAAATTTCTCATCTTTTTTATTTCATCTATTTTTAACTTGTTTTAAGTTTTATTATTTTACCTCATGCTCATTTCTAGATAAATCTTACTCCACAGTGAATCTTACTTATATCCAAAACAAATTAAGTAAAACCAGTTGACGTAGTGACTGCAACTTAAAATGCAGACAGCATCCAAAGGCATAGTCCAAAAAAGAGGATGGCACATTTCCTCATCCTGGGGCCAAAATTAATCAATATAGCATTCAGCTTTATTTTATTGTTTTCATTATTATAGTAATGGTATATAATGTTTTTCTAATTCCATTTACTTAACTCTGTATCCATTCATACATATCTATGCTTGTTTATCTGAATTAATAATATCAATTGCTTCCTGTAATTATTCTTTTTTGTGCGCCACAATTTATTCATCCACTCTCCAAATGATGGAGATTTTCTATATGACTACTTAGAAAGATGAAAAGGAAGAGGAAAGAGTCATTGGAGTTTGTGACATTTCTGGTATTAGAAACTATAGAGAAGTGATGTTGTTTGTGAATTTCCTTAATATTCTTTGGTGAGTAAGAAATTAAAAAATATGAACTAGAATTATAGGTACTTATTGTCATATATACTTATTTGATTTTATTCTTAAAAAAAGACATTTTTTTTTACAAATGGATAATTTCCACCATTCAGTTTTTGGTATACTTAGGATAGCCATTAGTTTTAGAACTATAAGGCAACTTGCAATCCAACTTTGTCCTTTTATGAATAAGGAAATCCAAGGACCAGAAATATTTTAACTTGATAAGGACACATAGGTAAAAAAGAGATGTAGGTTTTAGATGCAGGGTCACTGATTTTAAATGCACCAATGTACTACTCTATGACATTACCTTTCATTTACTTGTCAAATGACTGCAGATGTACACTTAATATTGGATAGTCAGTTTTTCATTACTCCAAGAGGATATCATTGTCATAGACAATTCAAAATAATTTGCAATTCAAAGCCATTTACAATGGATGAGAGAACTTGGAACCATGTCAAATCAGAAAGGGTTTAGAAGACCTAAAGGTTGGTAAATAGAAAACTTGGGTCAGCTGGGGTCAGAGATGTGGGATATGATCTCTGCCTTCAATTGTCAATCTTGTAATTTCCCATTTTGGAAACTTGTTCATGTACCAGTGGGACTAAAAATATTAGAGAATAGGAAGGGGATTCAGATCATACAATTAGAAGTATGAAAATTAGTTATAGGAAATTAATATTCATTCAGTGTAAGGAGAAATTTCCCAACAGTTATAGCAATTCTAAAACAGGGGAAATTAGATGGTACAGTGAATAAAGAACTGTGCTTGGAATGAGGAAGATTAATCTTGATTAGTTTACATGTGGCCACAGACACTTAGGCAAGTCATTTAACCCTTCTGGCCTTAGTTTCCTCATCTATAAAATAACAGGAGAAGTAAATGGCAAACCATTCCAATATCTCTAAAAGAAAAAGTCAAATGGGGGTCACAAAAAGTCAGGCAAAACTGAAACAAATGAACAGTAACAACTAGAATAAGAAAGTAAATCCTCCTTATGTTGTGTGTGTGTGTATGTGTGTGTGTGTGTGTGTGTGTGTATATGTGCCAAGTTTTTGTGGATATTATAGAGGTAAGCGATGCATCAATGCAAGTTGGACTAAATGGTGGAAGCAGTTCCAATGCTCAGGCATTTGGCTTGGAGTCAGGAGGACCTAGATTTCAAAAACTGCCTTGATTACTCACTATCTGAGTGCACAATGAAGGTGATCTGGGCAAGTCATTTACTCTCTTGGTACCTCAGTTTCTTCATCTGTAAAACAGGGAAATTCGGCAACTTATTAAGTCCCTTCCAGCTTTAAATCTGTAGTCCTATGAAATTATCAGAGGTCCCTTCCCACCTCCCATAATGGGATTATATATCATGATGTTAAGCCTTTATTAAACTCTAATTATATGCCAGGTAATGTGCTTAAGAAATATGATATATTATTAGTTAGACAATGTATGAACTTAATAACTTATCTATATTTTACACATATAATTTAATCAGTGGTCCACCATTACCCAGGAATTTCAGTGGTTGAGATGATCTGAGAGCATACTGCTTAGTGGGTTTTGTATTGACTTTCAGATAAATATACCAAATAATTACCCAAATTGATAGCAATACTACTTCCTATGTGCCAAAAATCTGCATTTTGAAACTGCTCATATTTCATAGATTTACACTTGCAAAAAACTACACTTTAGCCTTCATATTATTTTTTGCTTAAAAAACATCTTTGCCCTCTGAAAGAAAGGTGATGGTTATCTCTTCATTATTTATGGAAAAAAATCTTGCTGATGCTTCAGAATTCAAAGTTTTTTGAGCAGTAAGACTTTATAATCATATTTTCACCCTTCATGGATGAGGTTATCTGTGTTTTTTCCTGTTTTTGGTTTATTCAGGTGGTGCTCAAGCATGCATATGGTTTAAACCCATATTTCTAAGCTTCTCTAAAAAAATACAATTTAAACATTCATTTAAAAAATTTCCATATGGCAATGCCATTTGGAGGTCATTGCAAAGAATAGCCAACATAAACCACTCCAGTGAAGTTACTTTAGATATGAGGAAAACAAAGTTTTGATATATTTAAATTACTACAAACCACACTTGCATGAATTGTTACAATTACAAACTGTTTAAAATTTAAGTTCTGACATTATGTTGTATAAATGTTTCAAAAAATCCAGTGTTCCAAACTTTCATTTCAGCTAATGTTTTCTTTAAAATAGAATCAGTAACCATGTTGCAATGTAGATCTTTCTACTTCAGATCTAAATGTATTCTGAGTAAATCATTTAACTTTTCTCATCCTCAGTTTTCATATCTGCAAAATGAGGGCTTGAAAGACAGTAATAATAGCACTTTCTTCACAGAGTTGTTGTGGGGTCAAATGAAATTCCATGTGAATTGATCTCTGAAAACCGTAAAGTTCTATATAAGTAATAATTATTTTTATTTAAGAACTCCATATCTATTTTTGAAAGGCACTCTAAGTAATTAAAGTTTTTAAATTATTGTACTTTAATCCTATCTCATATTCCAAGAGGTTTTAGTTTTTATTAAGATAGACGTGATAATGTTGACCTGCAGTGGGAGGTTTCTAAACTAATTCCAGAAAGAAATGATAAAACATTTTTAATTGATTTCTAATTAGAGAAAGGTAGCATGCAAAAAAATTCATCAGGTAAAATTCCTTTTCTTTTGTTTGTTTTTGCCATATACAGCATGCAATGCCATTTTGGAGGATCTCAAGCCACTCTGATCTTATGGCTCTTCATCATGCCTTAGAACTGGAGTACCTGTAGCAGCCTGAGAGCACTTTGAAATTCCCCTACTTCCTTATGTCCAAGGACAGTACACAGGAGACCTGCGTCTTGTGACAGCATTGGACTAGAATGTTGTGGTTTCCACTTTCAGATACAAAACTGCAACTGGTATTAACCTATGTCCTTTCAGTAAACAGAGGACCATGCCTTTTCCTTCAGAACGGCTGTCGATTCTAGTACTGTGAACCCAATGGGAAAAAGACAAAAGCCATGAGAATGTCCTAACCATGTGTCTCTGCCACATTAGCTACACGGTTCAAACCTGTGAAGGAAGAAAGACCCTAAAATGCTTTGATTTGTAGCATCTTCAATGTGACAGAAACTGCTTCTTCAGTACAGCAAACTTGATTGCACAATGAAGACTGGGATTGCTTTATTTTATTTTATTTTATTTTCTCAATACCAATGGAATAATTTTCTTGTAAAGAAGGTTGACTTTTGGATATCTCCTACCCAGGGTACTCTGTACATCCCTACTTATTTATAAACAGACTTTGTTTTTGACATCAAGTAAATGGAAGGACATTTGATGGGAGTTAGATGCTTTCAGACCTCAGCCTTCTTCTGATAGACACAGCAAATACTTGGATTTTAGCACATTGCGAAGTAGTTTAAAGTATGTCTAATTTAAACAGATGTGTACATCACTGAGACAATCATGTACAGGAAGAATTTTTTGTGTAAATTTGTAATAATGGATGATTCTTTTACATATTGCTTAGGGAGATGCTATTGAAAGGTAGAAATGCCTTGCTAGTGAAATATAAGAGGCAGCATGGGCATAATGTCTCATGGTGCACTTATCAAAGGGTTGGGTATAAATATGTAGATAATGGATTTTTTTAGATAAATTTGTCAAGACCAAAAGCATGGATGTCAAGTGTCAATCAGGATTTTGTTTTTTTTTTTCCTAGCTGTTTTCTTTCCTTCAATTCTTCTGCTTAAATGAAAAAGGTCCATTAGGACATCATTATTAAGAACAGCAAGCCCACAGCCCCTCCTCTCCAGGAAGTTTCTCAAAAGAGTTGAAGAAGGAAACCCAACACCTTCCTTGTTTCAATTTCAGCACTAATAGATGTAGCTACTTGAAGAAAAAATAATCAAATGCCTCATCCCACAGAAAGAATGTAGAGGCTGGATATATTTCATTAAAATGTTTCTTGGGTGGAATCCATCAAAATTTTCATTTAAATAGAAAATTAAAATTATTCTAGTGTCCACATTCTTTTGTTAAGGAAAGAAAGGAATATCATAGCTCTATGAAACTGGGAAAAGATCTGCACCCAGTCCTTACCTTTCCTTCTTTTCCTTACCTTTCCTTTTCTTCTCTCTCCTTTTATTTTTTTCCATCTCTTCTCCTCTTTTCTTTTCTCTATTTTGCCTCTTCTCTCTCCTTTTTCTCTCTCTTCTCTCTTTTTCACCCCAATTCAATTTTCTAAAAGCAAGATCCATTGCCAGCAATGAATATAGAAATATTGTTTTCACCAAGAAGCTGGTATTTCTTTCTGCCTACCTTGTGGATGAACATATACATCTGGTAAGTAGAGGCTGTCATATATCTCTATCTGGAAGGCAATTTCTCCCTTAGAGTGCTCAGTTTATTAGTAAAACCATTTTCTTGACCTATATCTTGCCCTTTTCCTCAAATCACTGTATTGAGGAATTCATCTCTTCTAATTCCTTGAGAAAAAAAAAAGCACCAGCTAACCAGGGAAGCTAAAGAGCACCTCCATCTACTTACTAAGGATTCATAATGCTGCTACTAGAATTAGTCATTTGTGAATTCCCCAAATTGCTTTATCAACCATATTAGACTTTTTATGTTTTGCTTGAAGCAAAGACTGATTGGCAGATTTTTTTTTTAATCTTGCCTTTTCTTTTCATGTTTCTATAATCAGTATGCAGACCGGGGAAAAACATTTTTTTTCTGGGCCTTACTGTATTAATTTTTTTAAAAAAAAAAAAAAAAAGGTGTGTTGTGTCCACAATTGTGTACAGGATTTTTCTTCATTAATTTTGCGTTTAAATTAATAAAATTGATTTGTGAAATATTGAACAATTTCTCTTGGACTTGTGTCTTTGATATTTCTATGCCTCCCCTTTAGGTTCTTGATGTCAGAATTTGTGTAGCCTTTAAAGCTGTATCCTTTCTTTCCTGTCCTGACAAGGGAAGTCATATGAAGAATTTGTAATAATTTATAAATCTCATACTGATATAAATTAAAAGCAAGTAAGCTATTACTTTCATCACTTGGAATAAATGAAGAAACTCAGAGCCATAAATGCACCAGAAGTGATTCTACATGGTTAGCTGATCACCACAAAAATATATATAAAGTGACCTCAGCACAGCATTATCTGATACCACTTTCTGTTCTAGAGTACAATTCATTGGTTCAGCAAATATTTATTAAGTTCTCATTTGGTACCAGATTCACTTGTGGGAGATAAAAAAGAAAATAAAATCTCATGCTTGTAGAGCATATGACCTTGTAAAGGAGAAAAGAAACATACACAAATGATTATAATTAGAGAGTATTTTATACATATATATGTGTGTGTGTGTGTGTGTGTGTGTGTGTGTGTGTGTATATATAACAAAGAGGTTATTTCCAAATGAGGAACATCAGACAAGACTTAATATAGATCACATGTGAGTAGAAATTGGAGAGATAGAGATGAATTAAACATTCTAATCATCCCCAGATAATGAAATGATCAAATCAGATTTAAGCATATTTTCATTTCATTTTTTCTCTCTTTTTGGACATGAGTAATGAGGGAATTTGTTTTGCAAGACTGTTATAATATGCTATTATATTTGAAATGAGTAAAAATTAATTTTATATTTTTAAAGCAAATTACAGTGCCTTTTTAGGATGTTTTAAAAGGTAAGTCTTCATGAAGGAGAGATTTCAAATTATTGAAATGATAAAAAATGTTTATCAATATGAAGAATGGAAAACATGCTGAAAATTATCATTCAAATGATTTTCATAAAATTAATATCATTTCAACCTTTTGTTCAAAAACCCTCAATAATTTCCATTGTCCACAAGAGAGTCCTGCCACGATATGGCCCCCAACATGCCTTTCAACATGCCTTACACAATTTCTCCATTACATTTAGACTGCTTGTTAGTCACTCTCTCCCAAATGTTCTTCCCTCCATACCTATTCCCATACAGAAATTTCTCCCTAGAGTGTTTCATGAATATCAGAGAATTAAATATCAGTGATGGATAAAAGAAGACTTCCCTTCCCTTCCTAAGTTAGCCTTAAAAGAATTGAATAAAAGTTCAGAACTGGAGTGGGAATGTTTTGGGTAGTGATAAGTCCAAGGAGGTAATATTAAACAAGCAAGTTTGCTCAAGATTGTGAAAAGCCTTTTAGACCAATGATGTCATAAGGGGTGAACTAGTGGAAGGATGGAAAAAAAGAATGTGTATATTATTTGTAATAATAATCAAAAATTACAGAATTTAAAAATCATGGAATTCTAGAAATTTTAGAGATCCAAGGAATAGGCAAAGAATACATTAAAGCAGGAAGGACTCATCATTGAGGATGTTAGAGGGGAAAAAAAAGTGGACAAAGGAATTGGAAGTGACCTAGGTAGAACCCACAAATAGCATGTAAAATTCAAGAATGGTGTTTGTCTCATTGATCTATCATTTATGGTGAAAATGGAATCCAGGAGACTGAGTGCTACCAGGTAGATGGCAGTGCCAAGGTGACGTCTACAAATGATCAAAATGAATAACATCAATGGGATGTTATGAATCACACCATTTCAGGTTTCACTTATTAGTGACTGACAGTTGTTTGTAAATGAACCTGAAGATTAAGATGCTTCAATGTTATTCACAAAATTGCCTATTGTTTCATCTGATTCCAGTTTCCTTATTTCTGCAAAAATCCATCTTCTTAGAGCCACAAAAGAATACAAAAAGCTGAGCTTTGTAGCTGGTTTCCAAGTACAATTAAAATAACAAGCAAACTAGCTTATTATCCCTTGGTCTCATAATGTCCAAGGTTCTCTATCCATAGGGCCAGTGTCCAGAAGTCTCTGTCTCTCCATGGAGTCATGTCTCCTGAGGTAGTTCTACCACCCTCGACTATCTTTTTCTGAAAAATTTAGAGAGCATTTTGTGAAACCTGTCCCTGGGCCAAAATTTCTAGTTCTACCTTTGTATTGCTTTAAACCCTGCATATTCCTGGTAAGGTTAAGGGAGTTAAGAATCTTGGATTGAGGCAGGTAGGTGGCACAGTGAATAGAGCACTGGCCCTGGAGTCAAGAGGACCTGAGTTCAAATTACATATCAGACACTTAATAATTACCTAGCTCTGTGACCTTGGGCAAGTCACTTAATCCCATTGCCTTAAATAAGGAAAATAAAAATTTTACAAAGAATCCTAAATCATCATAACATCAGAGGAGCTAAGATTACAAATAACCCAAATGACAACAATAACATAAAAGGACTCAGTGGGGTTGAGTCAACTGTAATACATTCATTCACCTTGCATGTTTAAACTGGCCTAAAAGGCCCAATTGAAGATATGTGCCCTGAGAAAGTGTTTTCCTTTCTTTGGGCCTGTTTCATCCTGTGTAGAATTAAGGGATTAGATTAGGGAATCTCTAAGATTCATTCTAGTTCTAAACTCATGTGCTTTTATATTACTAGATAAAAAGAATCAGATATGATAAAAATGAGAGTAATATCCTTAGTTTAATTAATGTCTTTAGAAGCATCTTAGAGCATGGCTTTCCAAAAGGGTGAATTGTTTTCATTGCTGATTCTCAAAGTGTGTTCCATGGAACTTTAGGAGTCCCTGAGACCCCTTCAGGGAATCTACAAGGTCAAAATTTTTTAGGCACTTCTTTTTTAAATTTTTTTTTTTAAATTTAAGGCAATGGGGTTAAGTGACTTGCCCAAGGTCACACAGTTAAGCCATTAATAAGTGTCTACGGTCACATTTGAACTCAGGTCCTCCTGACTCCAGCAAGGTGGTGCTCTACCCACTGCACCACCTAGCTGCCCCTGAGCCACCTAGCTACCCTTCAAAATGATTTTCATGATAATATTTAAATATTATTTTTCTTCTAAAATATTCTTCCCTTTCCCAACTAATTAGCTATGTGAGGTCAAATTTTCTTCATTTACCTGTACTTCAAACAAAACAACATATTCCAAGAAATTGAATATAGAAGTAGATATGAGAATCCAGCTGTCTTCAATCAAGCTGGACATCAGATTTGTAAAGATGTGTAGAAAAATTCTATTTTGTTAGATTTTTTGTTTGTTTTAGAAAATAGTTATTTTTTAGAAAAAAATATCTGAGATCAAATTTGAACTCAGAGCTTCCTGACTTCAGGTCCTTAATTGTATCCATTGTATCACCTAGCTGCCTAGAATGAATTAATATAAGTTCATTTAATGAATTTATCAGTTTTAACTTCTAATAAAGTAAAAATTGATGGCTATAACCCATATAAATAGAAGTTTTCTGGCTGTTCTCAACAATTTTTAAGACTAAAAATGATGAGATCAAAATATTTGAGAACCACTGCTCTATAGCAAATTTATAGAAACCAAAGACAAGAATTATACGAGACAACATGATGGACATGTGATCTTTACTGTTGTGTTCACCCACACCAAAGAGTCATGGATCCATCAATGTCTCCCTCCTATCCCTAAAATAAACATATATCAAGAGAGATTATCTACATAGAAAAGACCATTTTGTAAACGTCTTCACTTTCTACCTTAAAGTGATCTTTGATTATGCTATCCAGCAACTGACCTCTATATAAGAATGAATGTTCAATCATCTGTTTTTGATAAGTGACGGCAACTGCCAAGCTCATAAAAGGATTTAGGGGAAGGGAATGAAAGGTGTGGAGACTGGACAAGAGTGATTTGAAAAGCACTAGTCTAGTTACAGAATGAAGAAAAAACATGTCCCTGAATTTGTGTATAATCTCAAATTTTACTTAAAATCAGGTAGTTTTAAAACTGACCAAGTCTAATTTCTTCATTTTATGAAGGAAATGATGGCACCAAGAGGCAAAATGAGTTAAAGGATCTGTATTCAGAAAACCTAGATTCAAGTCTTACTTCTGACATTGATGATGTTTGTGACTTTAGACAAATCTCTTAACTCTCTGGGACTGTTTCTTCTATAAAATAAAAGCATTCTTTTGAAGGGCCAGTCTGAACATACTACATTTGCTTCTAAGCTTTGATTCCAGCTCTAAAGATATCATCACCATATCTCCATAGGGTCTCCACCACCATCTTTGCATTCCTGTGCTATCATTTCCCATGTAAGCTCCTTGAGGGCAAGGACTGTCTTTTTTCTTATATTTGTATCCCTCACATCTAACACGACACTGGCAGTTAAGCTAGTTGGCAGTTACTTTCCAGAGGCAGCCAGATGGCATAGTGGACAGAGAGCCAAGTCTGGAATCAGGAAGAGTCATCTTTCTGAGTCTAAAGCTAGCCTCAGACATTTACTAGTTGTGTGACTCTGGGCAAATCACTTAACCCTGTGTGCTTCAGATCCTCATCTGTAAAATGAACTAAAGAAGGAAATGGCAAATCACTCCCAGTGTCTTTGCCAAGAAAACCCTTAAATGGGATAAAAAAGAGCTGGACATGACTCAACAGCAAAAACTTATCTTTATAGTATAAATTGGGAACAATCGACAAAGAAAGAGTGCTAACAGCAAAGAGGATTGAAAAATTCTTGCTTTAGAAGGTGAAATTTTAACTGGTACTTGAAGAAGGGAAGCTAGAAGTTCGAGATGAGGAGAGATAAATATACACTTAATCAGTGAATCAACCTAATGGATACATACTTGACCCTAGTCACAATAATGTATTTCACATTATATTTTAAAATAATTTTCAATTTAACAAGCAAAAGGGAGCTTTATATTATTGGGGAATTCTATTCAATGATTTCTAGAAACAGAGATGAAAACAATTATAAAATATTATCTGTTTCCTCCCTAAAAAACAGTCTTTAGAAACCACTAAAAGTAGATCTCCCAGCACCTATTTGTGAGACAAAGGGGAAAAAAGGATATATCTTTACTAGGTAATTTTTTGATTTTCATTGAGAATGAATTTTCTGATCTTTTTCTTCATCTATAAGTTGAAGGGAAGACAGCCATGATACTTTTCTACTGTACTCAATGGGTCTAAAATCAGGGAGACTCCTCATGAGTTCAAATCTGTCCTCAGACACTTGTGAGAGGCAAATCACTTACTCTGTTTGTCTCAGTTTCCTTGTCTGTAAAATGATCTGGAGAAAGAAATGGCACCACTCCAGGATCCTTGCCAAGAAAAACCCAAATGCAGTCACAAAGATTTGGACATGAATGAAGTGATTCAATAGCAACAATTGGTCTTTCCAAAGTTAAAAAAAGTGTCAATATTATTCTTATTCACTTTTTTCTGTTTTCATGGAGGATAATTTTGGGGAGTGTGATGGAAACCAAGACTGTGAATTCATTATTGTGTAAAACTCCTGATGAGGAACTTCTTCCACTGCAGATTTCCTCCTTTGTCTGAAACTGAGAAGTTAAATTAATTGTTCAGATCGGAAAAGTCTTTTGCATGATGGAGGGGGAATCTTGAGCTTATGTCTTACTGATTCCTAGGAGGATTCTCTATCCACAATACCATGTTCTTTCTTATATGCTTCTAAATTCTGCCAAACTTGCTTTTCAATAGATGAATATGATATGAACTATCTTGCCCAAATCCATGTAAAAGACATTTCCCAAACTGGGGTATAGAGTTGTTTCTTGAATGAATGATCATGTAGAGGTCATGTTTATTTTTATGACACTTGCCCATGGTGTAGGAAGTTCCCTTTCATGCATTAGCACTCAGACACACTGCCCAAGCCCCAGTTGCTTCAGCTGTAATAATACCACGGATCCCAAATTGGCATTGCTGTTTGACAAATCCAAAGAACTAGACTTAATAAAAAACACTTTCCTCTTCCCTCCTTTAGTGTCTCTCACAACATTTCCTGTTTCTTTCTGTTTGGGGTGTTTTAAGTGTGCAATTATGCCCATTGACAGGATGGTTTGTGACAGAAGAAATGCAATGGTTTGTAATTTGGGAAACCTTTGGCCCTGCTGACTGGAGGCAGGTTGTTTAGAAAAAGGAAATCCTGAACTTTGCTTACTGGCACACTCTGTCAAAAGCAATAGATGTAAGAGGGGGAAGTGGGGAAGGAGAGAGATGCACATAAAATATCACTATCTGCATATGGGAGTTTTTTTTAATTGTTCACTGAAAAGAATGATGGATAGGACTCAAAGTGTAAGAGAGAACACATCATTGATAGGCAACAAGCCTCAATTGAAACCATTGCTTCTTTGTACTATCGTATATATTCCCTAGATATATTCCCTAGAATTGCATGTTACTGGTGAGAAGGCATTGTTTGATATATTTGAAGGGTTCTTTTATAGAGAATTGTTCCCTGCAACAATTCCTTGATTGATGTCCTTTGAAAATAAGATTTCCTGCACTAATTCCAAAATGAAGAAAATGCCACAGTCTGCACATCTCCTGCCTGTCTTTGCCACTATAACATTTTAATAAAATTTCCAAGACTTTTCCCCAAGTAGATTTAAACAAACATGTTAAAAGTAAAAGGGATTCTGATATTTTGAATCCTCTGACCCATTTTTCAGCTTGAAAATATCAAAAGAACACACTTGCAGATTATTTTGTTGTTGTTGTTGTTGTTGTTGTTGTTGGGCCCTTCTGTTTTTCCTGCTTCATAAAATAGGTACAAGGATCCTAGGAGTTATAAATTTTTGTTGATTCCAAGCTTCAAAAAGGATGAAATTACTCATTATTCTTCTATCAATGATAAATGGGCCTGATTTATACAAATGGAGAGAGTCAGCAGGCAACTGGACATGCAAATTAGAGTTCTGTAAGTGATAATGAAAGCTGGAGGAGTAGATGAGGTCACCTAGGAAAAACATGGGGAGAAAAGAGAGTTGACAACGGAACCTTGGGTGATAACTCAAAAGTAGGGGTTGTGATGTAAAGGATAAACTAGGAAAGGAAACTAGGAAGCAGTAAGCAGATAGGAATAGACGAGGACAAATTTGCATCATGGAAGCCCAAGGAGGAGAACATTCAGAAGGAGAGATGGTAAGCAGTGTTTAATATAGGAAAAGGTCAAGAAAAGGATGGAGAAATAAAATTACAATGCAATTTGTTAGTGTCTGGTGGACCTAGCATCTTACTGTGTCTTCTTGTGCCCCCTAAACATAAGTGCTCCTCCATTTCCCTTTTCTTGCATGCTCCACACTTGATATTCTATGTCCTCAACCACCTTCTCCTCCTTTGCTGCAATCTTAGAAGCTAAATTGGCCTTCCTGCTTGCCTAGGTGACTTTCTACACCTGTGTCTTTGATCTCAACTCCTGGATTTGGACCCACTGGCCGTTCCCTCTCTTGGTCTTATTCTAAAGTGAACACTACCTTCTTGCTCCATCACCAGTGGCTGCACATAAGTTTAGCTCTCCCCTATTCAGTAATGTACTGATAGATACTTTAACAACTGGCTCTCTGAAAAGAATATATACAGTCCAATACACATTTCTGAATTTAACCTAAATCATCAACATTTTTTTTAAGTCTAGACAATTAATAAAACAATAAACCAAACCCTGGTTTTTTAATTAACAATTAACTAATAATTAACAATTAAATAATAATTAACTAATTAAATAATAAACTAAATAACAATTAACTAATAATTAACAATTAAATAATAATTAACAATTTAAAAAACTCCCATAATTTGTTAGTATTAAACAAATTATGAGGCATAGATACTCATATTGAAAATTCAGTGATTGACTTTTGACTGTAATGTCTAGAAAGATTATTCTACATTTATTACTTCCACATTTATGCTAGCTTATCACTACTCAATGCCTTCAGATGTGACTTATGATCCTATCATTTCACAGATACAAAATTAATAGCCTTTTCCAGCCTTTTCATGATATTTTTCTATATTTGACACTGCTTATTATCCCCCCCAAGCTCCCATGATACAGATTTTTCTTCATTCTACTCCTATCAGCGTGCTCCTTCTCAGTTTCCTTGCCGAGTTCATGCTTTTCCTCCCAACCCCTCCTTAAGGTTATCACCCAAGATATTGTTGTCAGCTCTCTATTCTCTCCAGACGCCTTAACCACTCCTCTAGCTTTTATTATCACTTACAGAACTCTAATCCTACAATTCTAGCTGCCTGCTGAATATTTCCACTTGAATATATTAACCCCCCTGGAATCTTAAACTCAAAATATTTGCCCAAAAATAAATCCCATAACTCAACCTCTCAAACTTGCCTTTTCTCCCTGTTTCCCCCTTTCTGATGATGACACCATCAGGCACAGAATACTCTTTCACTTTTTCTTCCTCACTAAAGTGGAATAGGGTATAGAGCCCTGAGTCTTGGGTCAAGAAGACTTGAGTTCAAATGTGACCTCAGACCCTTACAAGCTATGTGAACCTGGGCAAGTCACTAAACCACTATATGCCTCATTTGCCCAACTATAAAATCAGAATCATAACAGAACCTACTTCACAGGGTTGTTGTGAAGATTAAGTGAGATAATATGTGTAAAATGTCTAATTCAGTGCCTGTTACACAATATGTGCTTATAAAATGCTTGTTTTCTCCCCTATATCTAATTAATTGCCAAGCCCTATCAATTCAGTCTTCACAGTAACTCTCATTTCTAGTAACACTCATCTTAGATGGCCACCAGGCTATTCAGGCTCTCATCACTGTTCATATGAACTATTTCAATAACCTCCTAATAGTCTCTTTGTCTTCATTCTCTCCTTTTTCTAACTCATCCATTAAATAGTTACTAAAGTAATACTGTGAATTCCCAATTATGATTCATCACTGCCATGCTAACAAACCTCCACTAAATCTCAATTGCTTATAGCTTAATATTTAAAGTCCTTCAGAAACTGGTTCTAGTCTATCCTTCTAACCTAATTTCATAGTACTTCCTTTCACAAAATTTTTGTTTAAGCTAATCTAGACTGTTTACTGATTGAACTCCAGGCTACATTCTATGAAAGAGGAAATGTGGTACATTGGAAAGAATGCTGTACTTATAATCACAGAGTCTGGGTTTTAATCTTAATATTGAATCTTAACATATTAATATCAGCAACTGATGCTGAAGTCATCATGGGCAATGGATTATATCAATTTCTATCATATATATTATAAATAGTATAGCACCTAGATATTTAAAGGAAAATCTATACAAATTCTATATAGAAATAGCAAATCTATAATATTTAGGAATCTTTACGTATCACATTTAGACCTAGACAAATGTAAAAACAGGAAGTAAACAAATATGATTTGAGAAGTTTTAGCTGTGATAGATCTCTGGTGAATCCTGAATAGAAATTGAAAAGAGTTTATATATTTCTTAGAACATGAATGGAACATTTACAAAAGCTGTTACAATTTTACAAAACTTATAGATAAATTTTGAAAAACAGGTATAACAAATATATCTTTTACTTAAAATAATGCAACAAAATTTTTTGTTTGATAAATGTTCATTGAGCAAAGGACTAAAAGTTTGGAGACTAAATTATTTTATCCTAAAGGAATGATAGATCACAAATCAAAAAAAGAATAGATAATTTCATCAAATAAAATTATAACATGAAAATTTGTGCTGAGAGAAATAATTATTAATGACCAATATCTTGGAGAGATTCAAATCTCTTCCCTTCTTCCAAAGTCCTGAAAGTTCAGTAATGTGATGGCATTAAATCCCCTGGATCTGGGTCAGACCCTACCCAGCCTCATAAGAAATTGAATCTAAGATGAGGAGATTCATTGTGTTCTGCACAAGACTGGGTAGAGACAGATTCTTTTATAGAGTGTTCAAGACTAGAGGTTTCAAAGAGATAGTCTTTCTGTCCAAGGTTAACACTTGCAGCCCCTCATTGAAACACTTACTTTTCAGGAATAAACTGTGAGCTCATCACTATAATTGTTTTGTTCTCAGAGATCATCTTTTTATTAATAACTTCATTAATAAAATGATTAAATTACCCAGAAACTATGTTTCTCAAATCTTTTTAATCATCACTGTTGGATAGAGCCAAAATAGTCCTTCACTGATGATGCAGCTAGATGACACAGAGAATAGCCCTGAAATCAGAAGAACTTGAGTTCAAATCTGTCCTCAGAAACTTGACACTTCTTAGCTTTGTGACCTTGGAACAAGTCACTTAACCCTGATTGCTTGAATCCAGAGCCATCTCCAATTGTCCTGTTCACTGAACCCAGATGATTCTGGAAGAAGCAAAGCACCACCTCACATAAACCAAGTCAATTGCTTGTCATGGCATCACTAATCTGATGTCATGGTTTTCTCTGAGTATGAAGGACAAATATCACCATTATCATATCACTAAACATTTTCAGCATAAATTAGAAAATGATCAGATAATAAATCTGGCAGACAACTTAAAAATTACTATTAAAAATTCCAATTAAAATCATAAAATAAATAATTAAGTCAGAGAAAAGATTAACAAAATTGAAATCAAAGGTGAAGTACTAGGTAGAACAATAAACTTATTTGAAAAATATATAAACTATAAAATAATTTGACTTTTAAAAAAGAAAGAGGAAAACCAAAATTCCAGTTTCAAAAAGGAAAAAAGGAGAATTAAAACCAAATGAATAGAGAAAATCATTAGAAATTAGTTTTCCAAATATATAAAAATAAAATCAGCAACTTTAAGGAAATGAATAAACATTTGTAAAATTTAAAATGCCTCAATTGACAAGAATGAAATAGAAAATTATATGATCCAATATCAGGAGGAAAAATAGGAATCTAATACTGAATATTCAAAGGAAAAAGGCACTCTAGAATGAGATAGAATTTCAGCAAACATTTAAAAAAATCAATTTCAGTTTTATATAAACCCTTTGCAAAAATAAAAAATGGGATGCATCTTCTATATTCTTTATGTGATGTATGTGTGTCCTAGATAACTAAACCCAGAGTCAAAACATAAAAAGAAAACTATAGATTGATTTCTCTAATGAATATAAATCTCCTTCCCCAAATTTAATAAAGCAAAATACTACATCAATATATTAAAAAACTCTACCCTCTGATCACATTGGATTTATATAAGAAATGTAAGCTTGGTTCAATATTAGAAATAATTAACAACAAAATATCCAAAAATTTTGACAAGATCAACAAAAATGATTTGATTTTATTAAGAGTTGTGGATTTTTTGAAATATTACACGCTCACTTCTGTTTTTTCAAGAAACACCAAGAAACATAGGAATAAATGCACATTTATTTAAAATGATAAGTAACATCTATCTAAAATCAAGAGCTAGCATTATATGCAATGGGGATAAACTAAAGTTCTTTCCAAGATCAGAAATAAAGCAAGGATATTTGTTGGTCAAATAATTTTTTTAAAAAGCAACCTTTAAAAATTTTCCAAACTTTGCCAATTTCTCCCATGGGTTTTGTTTAAACAATGTTTAATTTAATTAAGAGTATTTTATTTTCAGAACCTACAATATAGTCTATCCTTTCTGACATTAAAGGATATCTATAAGACTCCCCACCCCATCAGGGATATAGGCCCCAATCAGCACCAGTCAATGGAACATATATATCTCCTAATATATAAAATTCAAGAGGAAATAATAGAAAAGCAAAGCTCATTCAAAAAATTATTAAATGCTTAAAATAACTGAGATAATTTGCCAAGGCACAGTAAAGACATATGAATGTAGTTACAAAACACTTTAAAGAAATAAAGAAATAAATTAATTTAATATTCATTGCTCAATCTTGGATTACATCATTACAATAAAAATAGCAATACTTCCTAAATTAATTTATAAACAACACTATGCCAAAAAACAAATAATAGAACTTGACAAAATAATAATAACTATACAACTATGGAGGGACAATAGATCTACAAATTCAAAAGAAAAAAAAGAAGAAAAAGTAGGAAAGATGAATAGCCTTTATAGATTTTTAAATTATGAAATAGAGAAAAAATCATTAAAATTATTTGTTATTCTCTAAATTAGAACATCAGGTCAGTGCAGCAGGGAAGATAAGAAAGAATCAGAAATGACTAAATCAATGATTCTTGTCTTTCCTTATCTAAGAAGACCAAAAATGGCATCTCTGTGTTCCCAAAAATGGCATCTCTGTGTTAGAGACAGATTACACTGTGTCCAACTGTGGCTGAACAGACCAAAACTAAATCAATAATCAAATGTTCAATAAGTCTGAGAATATAAATGATTGGAAAAACAATTTCCTATATGACAAGAGTGAGAAAAATAGAAAAACATTAAAGAATTTGAGTATAGACCAACATTTTCCACCATATTTTAAAATAAGCTCAAAATGGATATGTGACCTAATAGTAGTAGATATGTAGTAAAATTCACACCATAAAAAGAATTGGAATGAACAAAATCAAATGCCTTTTACAATGATGTCTAGAAGGAGAATTCCTAACCAAATAGGGATCAAAAATGATCACATAATATGTAATAGGTAATTTTCATTATCCCAAATTGAAAGACTTGTTTGAATTCCCAAAAGCAAACTGGTAGAATAAAAAGAGAAGCTGCCAGTTGAGGCAGAAAAATATATTGAATGTAAATGGCGGTAATGTGATATCAACTAACACAAATATAGTTAATCAACAAACATGTATCATGTACCTATTATTATGTACCAGGAATAGTGCTGGGTGCTAAAGGCACAAAGAGAGACAAAAGATTGTCCAAGTCCTTACGGAACTCAAAATTTAATGGTGATATACATATATAAATTGGCAAATATAGACCCAATCAAAGTTGAAGAGACTAGGGAAAGACAGGAACTGTTGGTTGAACTATCAATTGTTCTAACCATTCTAGAAGGTTAATTTGGAATTATGCTAAAAAATTTTTAAGTGACTAAAATGTCCATCCCCTTTGAAGGACTGACATAAGGATTTTATTGTCAGGCATACTGCACACCCCTCCAAGAGTTCAAGAGAAAAAGAAAAATCAGGAAACAACAAAAAATATTATAACAGCATTTTTTATGTCATTGAACTGAAAACAAAGCAAAATCTCATTGAATGAGGAATACATCAACAAATTGTGGAGCATGAGTTCAGTGGATATTATTTTTCTATAAGCCATGATAAATATAAATAATTTTAAAAAAGGATGGAAAGAATTACCTGAATGGATGCAAAGTGAAATAAGCAGAGCCAGGAAAACTGCCACCATAACAATTACAATGTTGTATGTAAAAATATCAAAAATGAAAAAGTGCTACTTGATTATAATGACCACTTCCCCCCCCAAGACAAGTGGTGAAAAAAATACTCCCCCTTCCCTTCTCTGAAGAAGATGGGAAGATGGAGAGCATGGGTATAGAATACTCTCTCTCTCTCTCTCTCTCTATATATATATATATATAGAGAGAGAGAGAGAGAGAGTTAAATATATAAATATGTGGGCTGTATATATATAATAGAGAGAGAGAGAGAGAGAGAGAGAGAGAGAGAGTTAGATTTGGTTGATGATCTTTCTCTGTATCTCTGTCTGTCTCTTTGATTTCATCTCTTTCTATTTTCTGTTTTAAGGGATCATTTAATTGGTTAATGAGGAGGATAAAATTCAGAATTGAAGAAAGTAATGTAAAAATAATACATATTGATAATTTTAAAATAAAAGCAAAAAATAGAACAAATCAAAAGAGATGATGGGAAGGAAAATTAAATGACAGAGGGCCAAGAAGGGCAAGGATGTTGTTATGTCTAACCACTGGAATCCAGACATCAGAAAGAACTAACCCAATTAACAGAATCTCCATCTGCTGACTGAAATCACTGTGTGAGGGGTCTGGACAGCCCTCCTGTCAAGACAAATGCAGAGGGTTAAGAGGGCTGCTCCCTTGGGATCTAAAAAGAATGATCAAAGTCACTTAGGGCCCAGTATTCAGGGAAGCAGAAGGCAAAGAGCAGGAGAATTGGCAAAAGTGGGGGAGGAAGCCAGACAAAACTTGCATAAGACAACCTAGATCCTTAGAAAGGGGCTCTCTGCCCATTATCCCATCTGTGTGTAAACCACTTACTGAGCAATCACCATGGACTCCATTACCTAGCATACTTGGATGCTTCAGAAATCCCAGAGACTCCAGGGACTTTCCATTTTTCCCAAAGCAGCTAAAATGCAAAGGGGCAGGTTGCAAGGAGAAAAAAACTTATGGAGGAAGCACACACCCTTTCTGGAACAGTCTTGTTTTGAAAAACTCCTGCCCTCAGGCATTGAAAGTATTTCTTGGCCCAGTGGAATCAAGAGAGGTGCCATGGTATCTCCAAATATTCTTCCAGTCACTGATCTTGATATTTATTTGCAACGCCCTTACAGGAAATCATTCTTCTGTGTTCCATGAAAAATAGTAACATACGGGAACCAGGGAAACAACTCACCATTCCAAACAATTCAAATTTGAGGTAGAAAAAAATAACTTTCACCATCACCAACAGTCCACAGTATCAAATGTAAAAGTCTCAGAATTTAATCAGGAATGCTTTAAAATAGATAGCCTAGCATTCAAATGATAAGTATCTTGATTTTTAGATTTCTTATTGAACCTCTTTACCACTAACCCATTCCAAACTCTCAGCACTGGCTCCACATTTTCAAATTGTCTAAATCTAAACTGAGCAGTTAATTATTCAACTTTTCCTATTATCATCTTAATGCCTGGAATCTGAAGGGTTTATCATTCAGTATCTAGGTGTTGAGATCATCTCAGACTATGGTATAGTGGAAAGATTTGTGACCTAGGATTCAGGAGACCTTGATTCCAGTCTTATCCCACACTTAGATTCATATGAAAAAATGAAGATAATTCTGAGTTTATTTTCTCTGTCATAAAATACAGATAATAGAGTCTTAGCTCCAAATGCAGAGAATGCATTTGGAAACAAAGGATATATGTTCAAATCCCAGTGTCATTTAATATTGACAAGTCATTTAAACTAATGAGCTCCCAATTTTCTCATGGAACATGCTGGGAGGTGGCAAGTGGAGAAACAAGGAATGGAGGGTAAGATAACCTATGAGATTTATTCAAGCTTCAATTTCAAATAAATATATTTAAATGAAAACAATAACACCTGTTGTGTTTGCTGTTGTTCAGTCTTTTTCAGTTATGTTTGAATCTTCATGACCCCATTTGGGGTTTCTCGGTAAAGATAATAGAGTGGTTTGTCATTTCCTTCTCCAGTTCATTTTAAAGATGTAGAAACTTAGGCAAACAAGGTTAGTGACTTGTCCAGGATCACACAGTTAGTGAGTATGATTCCAAGCCTAGCACTCAATCTACTGTGCCACCCATCTGCCCCACAGTTTTATAGTAAGGATTAAATAACAATCTATGGAAAGTGTTTTGCAATCTTTCAAAGTTTACATAAATGTCAAATTTCTATAACTCATCCTACCTCCCTCATAGAATTTTTGTGAAAAAAGAACTCATTCAAAAGTAATCTATAGGGGCGGCTAGGTGGCGTAGTGGATAAAGCACCGGCCCTGGAGTCAGGAGTACCTGGGTTCAAATCCAGTCTCGGACACTTAATAATTACCTAGCTGTGTGGCCTTGGGCAAGCCACTTAACCCTGTTTGCCTTGCAAAAACCTAAAAAAAAAGTAATCTATAGCTACACATCAGCTTCTTCAAACTAATTGTCAACCTTTTTTTTTAAGTATGAAAGTTTCAAGTCAGTCAGCTCTAAGTTCTTAGTCCTATGATTCAATTAAATCCATTTTGACAAATTTTTTAATGCATATTGTACTCTAGAATGTAGGGGATATAAAAATTCAAAGTCTTCTGTATCTTCAAGAACTTTATGCTGCACCAATGAATTTAACTGGTACGGAGATGAGTAAGTATAAAGGACTGGGAGATGTAGGGTATGAGGAGATGACTCAAATAGGAGAAAAGTTGAGCTGTGTTTTGGAAAAAAAGCCTGGAATACTAAGGGGCAGCTGGGTAATGCACTGGATAGAGCTCAGATTTGGAATCAGGAAGACTCATTTTCATGAATTTAAATCTGATCTCAGACACTGAACTAACTGTGTAAACCTGGGCAAGTCACTTGACATGTTTACCTCAGTTCCTCATTTGTAAAATGAGCTGGAAAGGGAAATGGAAAACCACTCAATATCCCTGCTAAGAAAACCCTGAACATTGACATGAAGAATTGAGAATGATTGAAAATAGCAACAGGGATACTAAGTGACAGAGATAAAGGGGACATTGGAATGGACTGTGCAAAAGTGTGAAGATAGGAAATAGAATGTAGACCAGTTAGACTGTTATGTGAGAACAAAAAGGACAGTATTATGATATTGGACTAGAAAGGTAGATCAGAGTCCAATTCTGAAGAGTTTTAACCAGTGGGAGAAGAAATTAGGGCGGCCCAGGGTGTAGATAATTACGTTATCCAGGAACCTGTATATCATACCACATAGAGAGCTACTCAATTTATCTCCATGAACAGATAACCTTAAAATCCACACAATAGTCACACTTGTGATCTAGTACATTAGAAAAGGATTTAGGATGATCATATTTATTTGTATGAGAATTAGAATTTAGGATTGCTCAATTACAAACAAAATTGAATTGACATTAAATTGGCATTAAGAGGGGCAGCAAGGTGGCATAGAGCACTGGCCCTGGATTCAGGAGGTCCTAAGTTCAAACACTTAATAATTGTCTAGCTTGTGTGACCTTGGGCAAGTTACTTAACCCCATTGCCTTAAATAAAATATTTAAAAATTGGCATTAAGGACAGACATACATCTAACTCTGCCATGTGCTTCTTTTGCAATTTACCACCATCTGCTCCTGGAAGGTGAAGAGGGTCAACTTTTGTTGGTAAGACTAGTAATCAAGTTTCACAGTACAAAAATGATAACTTATCAACTGAAGTTGAATTTGTACATATGAATAAGTCTCTCTTTCCAAGATGATGAAAGAGGTTCTACACCATCAAAATAAAATCTGGGTATTTTCCCTTCTTTAAAAAAAATAGAACCCCTTCCCCATAGCAAGCCAGCTGTAACTGATGAAAAAAATATCAGTGTAAAGGTGATATAGTCTCAGTGCATTATTCCCAAGACCTCCAGGAGAAAACAGTTTATTATTTTGGCAATCATGAGTAGCTGTATTCTTAACATTAATGTTCAGAAGTTAACATAGCTCATTCTATTTATAGTTTAGTACACCCCTCCTCCAGATTTTTAAAAGTTTTAGATAAACTAAGCAGTTTGAAGAATGTGAGTTAACAGAATAATGTGATATGACAGAGATAATCTATAATGCAAAACCAGTACCTCCTTCTGTGGGTTCTATTGATATTCCCATTTTTTTCATTTTTCTAGGAGAGACATTCCTCAAGTAGTATTCAAAAAAAAAAAGGAAATCTCATTTTCATGCTTCCATCAGAAAAACCAAGTTATGCTGTAAACCCAGACAGCACACCCAGAATTCTCCTTGACGTATGGGATATGCTTTGTGTGTGTGTGTGTGTATGTGTGTGAGTGTGTGTGCATATAGATATGCAAACCCATATAGGTCCTGGGTTGAAGAAAATTGGGAGATCGCCTTTTCCATTGCAATTTTCTACATTGCATTCACACTACACCTGTGACAGTCTTGTAGTAGGAGTTGACCCTCTTCACCACCCAGTAACAGAAGGTGTTAAATTGCAAAAGAAGCACATAGCAGAGATAGACATATGTCTAACCATAAATCCTAAGAGGTATGTGCTTAATAAGAGACTTTCACAGTCCAAGAGATGTCTGTAGCCATGGTACCAAAAAAAAATTCCTACTAAAGAATTCAGCCATATGACCTGAAATAATAATTGATGAATACTATCCAAGAACTCCAACCTTCTGTGTAGAGTAGAAACCATTTCCTAAGCAAAGTGATTCCAAATATAATCTTCAAGTCAAAGGAGATTTCCTGGGAAATACTGGTCTTAATGATTGTGTCATGGGTAGCCTAAAATTCATGAATTACCAAATTTCAGAGTTCAAGGATAAGACTTTCTAGAGGAGGAAGAGGAATTCCCAAGATTTTTTGTAGAAAGAAGAGGATTTTCAAAAGGAGAAATATTAAAGTCACTGAATAGAAGATGGTGGAGAAGAAATCAATGTCATTGTATTTGTTCAGGGAATACTAGAGGAATGATGGGGTAAAAAAGAGTTACCATCTCACAGTTTCAGTGGAGTGTTGTTGGGTTTTTTTCCCATGAAAGTTCAAGTTCCCCAGAGTAGCACCATAATTCTGAATTTTGTACCAATTGAGAGGCATCCATCCTATGCCAGAAACCATGCTATACTGAGGATAAATAATAAAAGTTTAATAATCCAAATGTGCATATTTAAGTTATATAAGTTGCAAGCAAAGGGGTGATGAGATAACCTTGAAATAAAAGTCACTGGTAGCTGGAGGAGGAGGAAAGAAAAAGAAAGGAATAAAGAGAGATTCCTTGGAATATTTGAGTATTGTTTGTGTAGCAACTCCTTTGCTTTTTTAGGGATCCCAAACCACAGGGGGTCCTGTTAGCTTTGAGTGAAGAAAATTAGGGATCCTTTGGCTTATCAAAGGGTTCTTCCAAGTTCACTTCATTCTGAGTGGAATTACAAAATGAATAGTTTCTTTTTTCTGTGTCTATATGTACACTCCAATGAATCCATTCAGTATCACATGTGCTCTCTGGATCTAGTTTTGAACTCAGCTGAGGACTTTCATTGTCTATTTATGCTATATGGTGAAATCAAGGCCATCTGACACCCATGTTATTACTCTAAGTACTTATGTGGGAAATATAAAATCCCTTTTACCACATCTTTAGAAACCTGGCCATATGCTATATTTAGAGATTTTGACAGAATAAAGCCTGGGTGGTAAAATAACAACAACAACAACAACAACAAGAGACTAAATAGATCAGTCCTTGAAATTATGCTCAAACTATTCAAAGTCTTTGAAGGACCTGGGCCAGGGCTCATCTGGAATTTCAATCTTCAGACTGACCTATGGAACTGAAGGGATTAATTGAAGATCTCACCAGTGATTTTCACTTTGGAGTGCTGTATTTATTTCAAGGATCAATTCACTGAAGAAATTCATGCTCAGGACCTGTCACCACAGAGAGAGAGGTTGATTATCAATTGACTCCAACTACCAGGTCCTATTTAGAACCCCTCTACATTTCTTGAAAACTCATCTAGGATAACTTTATAAAACAAAGGTAGATTGTTTGCCCTAAATGGCATTAATAGAGCCACCTCTTTCAAGATAAATCTATATTTTTGTTCTTGTTTTTAAAGGATTGATCAGAGAATTCTTATTTAAGATAGGAAGTTCTGATTTTCAACCTTTTCCAAGTTTTAACTCCCTTTGATAGAGTCACACATATCTTAGGCACTTTCCCAAGACTAATTTTCTTTCTAAGCTAAATTTCTTGCCTTGTTTTGGACTAAGTTAGCACAAATCAACCATAATAGTTTGATAAGTTTATCTTTGTTTTCCTTAATATGCCATAAATCAGATTATCAGGAGAGAATCCTTTGAGATTGTCCTAAAGAACTTTTGGGCGGTATTCACCCAAATACTTTCTATTTGAGAAGAGTTTTGGTTTACTTTTTCTATTTTCCATTACTCTATTTTCCTAATAGTTTTAAAAAAGTTTTTATCTAATCATTTCTTTTAGGGGGAAGGGGGAGTTTGAGAGAAGCCCTTATAAGCATAAACTCTACTTTTTAAAGTCTATTCATTAATAAGTTCAACATGAATTTATTAAGTACCTACTATGTGTCAAAAGAACAAAGTCAAAAAATTATACTGTCTGTTCTCAAGAAGTTTACATTCATTTGTACTCAAAAAAGTACAGAAAGTTAAACAGAAAACTTTGTGTGTGTGTGTGTGTGTGTGTACACATATATAAAGTAGATCCAAAATAATTTCAGGGGAAATGGCATTAACAAGGTGTTTTACATATCCTAACTAATTCATTAAAATCTCTCAGATATACTCTGTGAAATTGGTACCACAAAATATTGTTATTCCCATTTCACAGGAGAGAATGTTGAGGTTTTTGCAGCACTTTTGACTTGCCTATGGCAACACAAAGCAAGTCAGTGTCAAGGGTAATATATGATCTAAGGCATTCTGGACCCCAAGACCAGCACTCTATCCTCTATATCATCCTTCCCTGAAGGCTGAGAATGTATAAATCCTGCCTCATTAAGAGAAGGTTAAAAAAGTCAAAACGTTTCATCTTTAACTTTAAGTGAAGTCAGGGCATATGCCCATTACATGTCTCATGGTAGTTTTTGAAGTTTCAATTAATGCAGCTAACAGCTCACAATATTTCAGCACTTGTCCACAGTATATTTTAAGATGAGTTCCTCAACTAGAAGGAGTCACTTGAGCTGATGATAGCTATTAATATTGCCAGGGAAGGAATTATGTTCCCAGCTGCAGAGCCCACCAGAATTTACCTCTATGGAAGTAATAACACACCATAATTTCCATGATTTTTACAGCAAAATATTTGCAGAAGAAGGACAAGTTATGTAAGTAAATATGGACTATACTCAATAGCATAAATTACATTCTGATGGAATTCCACTGAACACTAATTTTAACCAAAAAGAAAAAGAAAAATATAGCAAGTAAAACAATTGTAAAGAAACTAACTTCAAATAGAAAGAATAAAATTATCAAGGAAACAGGACCTCGCAATAAAGTATCGGGTATAGTTTGTCACAAATCAATTTCATCTCAGCAGAGCCAAAATATGCAGTGTTAGCAGGCCTAAGTCATTAAAACTGAAAAATAGTGAGGAGCAAGTACAGAAACTATCAACTAATTTCTTTGCAAAATCACTCAGGTAGATTTGGAGGGCAGGGACTGATTCAAATTGTCTCCTTCTATATAATTAAATAAAAAACCTAAAATATTCTTATAAAGTCTATAGATTTAATAATATACAAAGATATTTGCTGTTAGCAAATTATTATATGCTATATAATATAAGCTATATATTATATGCTATATATATTGAAATTATAAGCTATATATTATAAGGAAATTATTATTAAAAATTAGTTCACTCCAAATCTGGTCAATTTTGTAGTTGTTTTTTCCCCTACATCACTAAAACTGTACTTTTACTTATATTTTATCAACAACAACAACATATGTAATGCAATATATAGCAAGATCCTTGTAAAATGGATTAACTCAGTTTTTAAGTCACTACCAATCAATCATATCACTTAATTAATGAATACCCATAAATAGGAGGCATAATGGTGGGCAGTGAGAATAAAAATAAAGTGAGAAAGTCTTTGCCTGGCTAAAGTCTGTTCAGTTGACATTGTAGAAAGATGCAAAATATTAAAATATAGCCTAGTAAAGGATATATTAAAGAGATGGAGTTAGTTTCATTATGCATTCAAAGGTACCAGGAAACATTATTGCATGGGACACTCGGTCAACACAGCTGGTAACACTCAGAATCAGTTCAGCAAAATCAGTTCAGAAGAGTGTTAGATTTGCAATCAGATACCAATCTGAGTTTTAATTCAATTTCTGCCACTCAGATCTGGGTGATCTTAGGCAAATAAGTAGTAATAGCTCATATTAAATTGACATTATTCTCCTTTGATTCTCCCAAAGTATTTATGAGGGAGGTACTACTATTATTCCCATTTTATAGATGTAAAAACTGGGGGTCAGAGAGTTTAAGTAACTTGTCCAAGTTCAACTAGATACAGTATCTGAATAAAGATATGAGCCCAGCTTTTCTGACTCCAAGTTCAGTCATGATGCCTCTCTTAATTTCTCAAGGCCTCCATTTTTTTTCATCCATAATATGAAGTGTCTGAATGAAATTATTTCAAATGTCATTTCTAGTGGTTATTATCTGAAATAACCCATCGTCCTCTGAAAAAAAGAGCAAGTAAAAAATTGTTTGTAACAACCTCACATAATCTTTTCATTTATATATATATATATATATATATATATGTATAAATATGTGTGTGTGTGTGTGTGTGTGTGTGTGTGTGTGTGTGTGTATAAAATGATTCTTGGTGATTTAAATAGGAAGGTAAATGCAGTAAAGTCCAGTCTTAAACTTGCACATCATGAATACTATCTTCAAAAAGAGTCAGCAAATACTGCATGAGGTAAACACCAACCAACACCACATACAAGAAGAACAAGAGAACAAGGAGACTTCTGGGGTGGAAACAAGATGGCAGCATGAAGCCAGGAAGTTTCCAGAGTTTATCTCAAAAACTTTAAATGAAGCCTCTAAACAGAACGTAAAGCTACAGATGATACACACAAAAAAAGTGAAATAAATTTTCAACTCAATATATTGTGGAGGGAATTCGGTATAAGTTCTTTCTCTTTTGGGTAAAAGGGGACTTTAGTTCAGTGTAGGCTAGAGAGCTAGAAATCTATGAGAAGTTCAACCACAAAACAGCTTGAGTCAATGTTCAGTCAGCCAGCAGAGAGAGTACCAACCCAAATGTGGAAGATTAGTTCAAGCCCTAGGACCATTGGTGCAGCAGACTCAAACGGGTTGAACTACCCCAATTTGGGAAGCAAATCACTGCATCAGCAATGTCTTGGCATAAAGTAGGAAACAAATCTCTGCATAGGCAACTCCCTGAGTTCAAATATCAAAATGATCTAAAACAAACAAACAAACAAAAAAGAGTATGAAGCATAGATAGGTACTATCTTGATAGGGAAGATAAAAATGCCATCTCAGAAGAGGAAAACAGTGACAAAATGCCTACATGTGAAACCCCAAAGGAGTTTATGAATTGGCTTCAAGCCCAAAAAGACCTCTTGGGACAGTTCAAAAAGCATTTTAAAAATCCAAAGAAAAGAGGAAGGAGAAAATGGAGAAAACAAAGGAGACCTATGCATAATTATGATAAAATTAGTTGATGAAATCAACTCCTTTAAAAGTTAAAAATGGTCAACTGGGAAAATGAGGAAAACAACTCATTTATAAGTAAAAATCAATGAACTGGAAATTTAAAAAATAACTGAAGAAAATATAACCCTAAAAATTAGAATTGAACAAATGGAAACTAATGAATCTTTAGAAATTAAGATTCCATCAGAAAAACCAAAAGTCTGAAAAAATAGAAGAAAATATATAGTACCTCTTAGGAAAATGACTGACCTGGTATATAAATCCAGGAAAGATATTTTATGAATTGTTGGTCTACCTGAAAGCCTCAGTAAAACTTCCCTAATATCCTAGAATAAGAAGACAAAATAGTTCTTGAAAAAAATCCATCAATCACCTCCAAAAAGAGATCCTAAAATTAAAAACTCCAAGGAATACTCTAGTCAAATTTCAGAATTCTCAGCTAAAGGAAAAAATACTGCAAGTAGCCAAAAAGAAACAATTTAAATGTCAAACAACCACAGTCACAATTATGTAGGACTTTGACATTAAGCATCAGAGGACCTGGAATGTGATATTCTGGAGTGTGATGTACCTTGAATAACAACCAAGATCAACTACCCTGAAAAAATCAACATATTATTTCAGAGGAACAAAATGAATGTTCCATGAAATCAAGGATTCAAAATTTTCTGATAAAAAGACTAGAACTAAACAGAAAAATTGATCTTTAAATACAAGACTCAAAAGGTGAATAAAAAGGAAAAGGGAAAGGAGGAAAAAAACACTATTCAATAACATTAAACTCTCTATATCCATACATGGGAGGTCAATAGTTGTAACTCTTGAGAATTATATTTCTGTTAGGATAATTAAAGGAAACATACTTAGAAAGAGGGTATGAGTATAAATTGAATATGAAAGTTATAATGCTTTAATTGATATTTAGCTAATGAGAGTTCAATATAGTTGGAGAGTTTGTACTTACATGGAGTTGGTATAAATAGATCATGAAGTGATCTTGCTTTGACATTTTAGTTAATGAGGGTTATATTTCTATTGGGACAGAGAGAGGGAGTGTATTTAGAGGGTTTGGACACAAGTGGATCATGAAGTGATTTTGATTTACTTGATACTTAAGTTACATTTAGAGGCAGTGGACTTAGAGGGGGAGGGTATACATGATCCATGAAGTGATTTTGATTTACATGTTCTTTTGCTCATGAGGATTGTATTTTTAGAGGGTATTGGAAAAAAAGAATGTGATATAAATTAAGTGTACTTGGACAGAGGCTGTGGGTGTGAGGTAATGTGCCTATAAGGTACTGTTGCTTGTAAATCATTCAATCAATCAATCAACCCTTGAGAGTTGTTCTTTTAAGAACAGAAAAGAGTATATTTTGACAGAGAGGTTGTGGGTAAAAGACAGGGCTAAAATAATCAAGACTTGGAAAAAAGGATCATAGAAAACGACTAGGTATTTCAGAATAAATAACATCATGTGAACGGGCACAAAGACCTATTCATACCTTGATGTGAACACCAAGAAAGTCCTAATCTCAACAAATTTGACCCAAAGTTGGACTAACATAAAAATCCAATTAGGTTTAAAAATTTACCCTACCCTAAAGGGAACTAGGAGATGAAGGGAAAAGAAAGGGGGAGAAAGGACTGATAGCAGGGAGGGCAAAAGTAAATTTAAATTGAAAGTTCAAAAGAAAAGTTAAGGGAAATGGGAGAAGGGAAAGAAAATGGATAATAGGAAAAGGGGATTGATCAAGAGACAGAAGTCAAACAAAACATTGGTGAGGGGGGATAAGGGTAAAGGTAAAGCAAACATACAAACACAGTAAGATAGACTGGAGAGGAGTGAATGGGATGAACTCTTCTATAAATGGGAATCAAATAGTAGAGTGGATTAAAAACCAGAATCCTACAATATGTTGTTTCCAAGAAACACAACTGTAACAGAGATATACACACAGGGTAAAGGTAAAAGGTTAGAACAGAATATATTATGCATTAGTGGAAGTGAAAAAAAAAATTAGGGACGTCAATCCTGATATCAGACAAAGCAAAAGCAAAAATAGATCTCATTAAAAAGGATAAGGAAGGAGACCATATTTTCTTAAAAAGGTACTATAGTTAATAAAGTAATATCACTATTAAACATATATGCACAAAATGGCACAATGTTGAGGTTTTTCAAGGAGAAGCTAAACAAATTACAGAGAGACATAGACAGCAAAACTAAAAGTGGGGAACCTTAGCCTCCTTCTCTTAGAATAAGATAAATCTAATCACAAAATAAATAAGAGTAAAACTAAGAAGGTGAATAGAATTTTAGAAAACAGATATGATAGACCTCTGGATAAAATTGAATAGGGATAGAAAGGAATATATCTTTTTTCTCTGCAGTATACAGCACCTACACAAAAACTGACTACATACTAGAGCATAAAAAATCTCACAATAAAATTAGAAAGGCAGAAATATTAAATGCTTCCTTTTCAGATTATGGTGCAATAAAAATCACATGCAATAAAGGACCATGGAAAAATAAACCAAAAACTAATAGGAAACTAAATAACATAATTTTAAAGAATGAGTGGATAAAACAGCAAATCATAGAAATAATCAACCATTTAATTCAGGTCCATGACAACACTGAGACATCATACCAAAATTTATGGGATCCAGCCAAGCAGTTTAAGAAGAAATTTTATATCTCTAAATTCTTATATTAATAAAATAGGAAAATAGGAGATCAATGAATTGGATGTGCAACTAAAAAAGGTAGAAAAAGAGCAAAGTAAAAATTCCCAATTAAATCCCAAATTAGAAATTCTGAAAATCAAAGGAGAAATTAATAAAATTTAAAGTAAAAAATTCATTGAACTAATAGATAAAACTAAGGGTTTTTTGAAAAAACAATAAAATAAATAAAAATTTAGTTAATCTGATTTAAAAAAGAAAGAAATACCCAAATTACCAATATCAAAAATGAAAAAGTAAACTCACCACCAATTGGTGATGAAACAAAAAGTAGTAATTTGGAGCTATCTCACCCCACTGTTTGTCAAAAAATTTGACACTCTAAATGAAATGGATGAATATTTACAAAAATATAAGGTACCCACATTAAAATAACTCCATTTCAGAAAAAATAGAAGAAACCAACAATAAACTCCTTAAGAAAAAAAAAATCTCTAGGATCAAATAGATTTACAAGTGAATTCTATCAAATATTTAAGGTACAAAATTTCCAATTCTATGTAAACAAATTTCTTTTTAATACCAATATCATGCTGATATCTAAACAAGAAATAGCTGAAATAGACAAATAAAATGATAGACCAATCCCTCTAATGAATATTGATGCAAAAACTTTAAACTATTTGAAACAATAACTTCAGCAAAGAAGAAGGATATTAAATTTAAACAAAGAGATTACAAATTATTACTAGAATAACATATCATGATCAGGTAGAATTTATGACTAAACAAAAAATTATAGGCAGGAATGGTTCGATTTTAAGAAAACAATTAATATAATTGACCATATCAATAATAAACTAACATAAATCATATGATTACCTCAATAGATTTTGAAAAAGTCTTAGACAAAATACAGCACATATTCCTATTTAAAAAAAAAGAGAAGAGGAATAAATGGAGTTTTACTTAAAATGATAAATAGTATCTATCTAAAATCATCAACAAGCATTATATGTAATGAGGATTAATAAGGAGCGTTTCCAAGATCACAGATAAAACAAGGATGCTCATTATCACTACTATTCAATACTATTAGCTTTAGCAATAGGAGAAGAGAAAGAAATTGAAGGAATTGGAAAAGAGAAAAACAAATTTTCTGTCTTTGCAGGTGAGATGATTTTGTACTTTGAAAACCCTAGAAAAATCAACTAAAAATTACTTGAAACAAAAACATTAGAAAAGAGGCAGGATATTACATAAACTCACATACATTATCAGCATTTCGATGTGTGTCCAATAAAGCCCAAGATCAAGAGATAAGGAAGTTCCATTTAAAATAACTGTAGACAACATAAAGTACTTGAGAATCTACTTCCCAAGACAAACTCAAAAACTTAATGAATACAATTTCAAAGTACTTTTCACACAAATAAAGTCAGAGCTAAACATTTGGAAAAGTGTCAATTTTTCATGGTTAGCTTGAGCTAATGTAATAAAATTGACAATTCTACCTAAATTAAAATAATTATTCAGTGCCATACCAATCAAACTACCAAAAATATTTTACAAAGCTAGGAGAAATAGAAACAAAATTCATCTGGAGCAACAACAGGTAAAAGTATCAAAGGAATTGAAAAGGCAATGCAAAGAAAGGGGCCTAGATGTACCAGATCTAAAATTATATTATAAAGTGACAGTCATCAAAACTTCCTGGTACTAGCTGAGAAACAGAAAAGTGGATCAGTGAAATAGATTAGGTATAAAAGAAACAGTAATGACTATATTAATCTACTGTTTGATAAACCTAAATACAATAATTTCAGTAATTAAAAACTCACTATTGGACAAAAACTGCTGGGAACACTGGAAAATAGTATGTTAAAAACTAGGCAGTGACTCATATCTCACACTCTATACCAAAATAAGGTTGAAATGGGTACAGGATTTAGACATAAAGGGTGATAGCATAGACCATGTAAGAGAACAATAGATACTCTGTTAGATCTATGGGGAGGTGAGAAGTTTATGACCAAACAAAAAAAATACATAAAATTATAAATTAATAAACTGATGATTTTGACTATAGTAAATTAAAAAGCTTTTTGTAAAACCAATTGTAGTCAAGATTAGAAGGAATGCATTGAGCTGGAAGCAATTTTCACAGCTAATGTTTCTGATAAATGATTAATTTCTAAAAATCAAATTTATAAAATTTCAATTCATTCACCAAGTGATAAGTGGTCAAAAAGATATAAACAGGCAGTTTTCAGATGAAGAAATAAAAACTATTTATAGTCATGTGAAAAATGATCCACATTATTATTGACAAAAAATGCAAATTAAAAACAATTCTGAGGTACCACTTCACCCCATCAATTGGCTAAGATGACAAAAAATGAAAATTAAATACCAAACTAAAAGGACAAATAAACTAAAAAGGAGGCTCAGTGTACAATTCATTATAGCACCTTCAACCAAGGCTGAAGCAATGTGTCTACTAAAAAGGGGAGAATTATGTAGATAAATAAAATATGCACCAATAGCATGAATTATATTGATGAATTTCCACTGATTTTAATTTTGACTAGAAAGATAGCTCATATTTATCTTGCATTTTAAAGTTTGTAAAGCATATTTTAAATATCTTATTTGATCCTCACAAGAATACTGGGAGTGAGGTTTTATTATTATTCCCATTTTACAAGTTAAAGCCTGAGACACAAAGTGATTAATGACTTGCTGAAGGACACATAGTAGTAAGTATGAGAAGCTGGATTTGCATTCATGTCTTCTTATGTCCCAAGAGGGGTGGAGCCAAGATGGCAGAGTGAAGGCAAGAAATCCCAGTAGTTCTTCCCTAGACCACTCCAAATGACTTTCAATAATCACTCTAATCAAATTCAAGAATGGCAAAACCCACAGAAAGACAGAGTGAAACAATTTTCTGGTCCATGATGACTTGGAAGAACCAGAAGAAGGGTCTGTTATACCCAGGTTAGAAAGGGTCCAAAGTGTAGCCTGGACCATGCTGGAGCAAACTGGCTCCAGACATCCAGCCCACAGGACACCTGAATCCATGGCATCAGTGGTGTTTTCCAGACCTTTCTGCCCAGGGATTGTCAAGGATAATTAGGAAGGTCAGCTGGAAAACTCTGCTGCACCAGAGTGAGGGGGAGCTCAGTCCAGCACAGGTCTCAGCACAGCCCAGGCCTGGAAATCACAAACAGGTCTGGGAATCACTTGGCATGGAGCCACCTGGCAGGGAAGCCACCTGACAGGAAGCCATGCCAAAGCAGCTATTTGCAGAACATTCAGCCCACAAACACAAAGGTAAGGGGGGGGGGGTGTCAGTGGAACTTGCAGAAGTGTCTCTACTATCCCTGAGGCAGGACTCTGTTGCTTTGCTCATAATTAGATCCATGTCCCAGTCTGGGTCCCAGTTTCATGACAAAGAGTTTTACTGAAATAGCGCAGCAGAGACCCTCCCCACAGTTCCAGGACAGAAGGGAGTGCTTGTGGTCATCCACAAACCAGAGTACAGGTCAAGAGAGTAGTCAAAACCTCTCATGAGACCTTGAAGGCATTTAGAACTTGTAGATCTCCGGGGTATATCCTTGAAAACCCTCAAAAAACTTGGAAAACCTGGAAATAGAGCCCCACTTAACAAAGCGTTAAAATCAAGTCATAAAATGGATAAATGAACAAATAACAGAAGAAAAAAATCTCACCATCAACAATTACTTTGGTCCCATGGAGGATCAAAATATACACTCATAAGATAAGAAAGTCAAAGCTTCTATATCCAAAGTCTCCAAGAAAAATATGAATTGATCTCAGGTACCAGAAAAGCTCAAAAATAATTCTTAAAATCAAGTAAGGAAAGTAGAAGAAAATTTTGGGAGATAAATTAGAATAATGTGAGAAAATCATGAAAACCAAATCAGCAACTTGATGAAGGAGATATCAAAAAAAAGTGAAGAAAATAACATCATAAAAATCAGTTTAGATCAAATGGAAAAAAATATTCCAAAAGGTCAATGAGGAGAAGAATGCCTTAAAAAGCAGAGTTGGTCAGATGGAAAAGGAGATTAAAAAAGCTATCCAAAGAAAATAATTCCTTCAAATGTAAAAGGGAGCTAAGGGAAGCCAATGACTTTGTGTGAAATCAGGAAATAAAACAAAACCAAAAGAATAAAAAACTAAAAGAAAATGTGAAATATCTCATTGGATAACTGACCTGAAAAACAGATCCAGAGGAGATAATTTTAAAATTATTGAGCCACCTGAAATTTATTGCCAGGAAAAAATCCTAGACTTCATTTTTCAATAAATTCTCCAGGAAAATTGTTTTACAAAAGGATAAAGTAGAAATTGAGGGAATACATTGATCACCTCCTGAAAGAATTCCCAAAATAAAAGCTCCCAGGAATATTATAGCCAAATTCTAGAACTCTCAAGTCAAGGAGAAAATATTACAAGCAGCTATCCAAATATCATGAAGCTACAGTCAGCATTACACAGGATTTAACAGCATCTACACTAAGGGCTCATAGGGTTTGGAATATGATATTCCAGAATGCAAAAAAGTTTGAATTATGACCAAGAATCAACTACCCAGCAAAACTGAACATACTTTTTCGGGGGAAAAGATGTAAATTCAATGAAATATAGGACTTTCAAACTTTCCTGTTAAAATGGCCAGAGCTGAAAAGAAAATTTGATCTTCAAGTATAGGACTCAAGTGAAAGATAGAGAGGATCTTTGAGGGATTTGATGATGTTGAACTGTGTATCTTCCTGCATGGTAAGGCAATACTGTTAACTCCTATGAACCTTCTTATTTATTAAGGCAGTTAGAAGGAGCATTTAAGGCAGAGGAGGAAGCTGAATATGAAGGTACAATATATTATAAAGATAGAGCTAATGAGCAAGAGAGGAATTTACTGGGAGAAAGGGAAAGGAGAGATAGAATGGCCTAAGTTACTTCACAATAAAGAGGAAAGAAAAAGCTTTCGCTGTGGAGTCGAATGGGTAAGGTAAGGGGGAATGAATGAACTTTCATTCTCATCAGAAGTGGCTCAGAAAGAAAATAACACTCAATTGGGTATAGAAATCTATCTTAACTTGGAGGAAAAAATAAGAGGAAAGGGATGGGAGAAAGGGGATGGGGAATGGGGGGGGTGTAGGTGATAGAAGAGAGGATATCATGGGAGAAGGAGGAATAGGATGGAAGGAAATATAGCTAGCAATAAGAACTATGGGGGAAATATTGAAACAATATTTCTGATGGACTTATGATAAAGAATATGATCTATCCCAAAGATAGAGCTGATGGTATCTGAATACAGACTGAAGCACACTATTTTTTCCTTCTCTCACTTTATTTTCTTTAGGTTTTTTTTAGGTTTTTACAAGGCAATGGAGTTAAGTGACTTGCCCAAGGCCACACAGCTAGGTAATTATTAAGTGTCTGAGGCCAGATTTGAACTCAGGTACTCCTGACTCCAGGACTGGTGCTCTATCCACTGTGCCACCTAGTCATCCTCATTTTATTTTATTGAGGTTTTGCTGTCTTTGTGGGTGTAGGAGGGATTGTGTTTACATTTACATGAAGACTATTGTAATAATGTGAAAAAATAAATAAATAATACTAAAAATAAATAAATGAATCTTCCTAAGCATGTTATAAACATCAAGGGTTCCTTGATGAAAGTAGAATAAGATTTTTATTCAATTACAACAGAAAATTTTCACAACTATTGTTTTACTGAGGTTTCAAAGGGCATTTGACTCAGTGGAACAACACTGAAAAAATAATTAAAGGTATTCTCAAATAAGGTATCATTTATGCATATGTTACATTTATTAAAATCTAAGCCAGATATATCAAGGACACAATTTGTTCAATGATCCATTGTGTATAGCCATCAAACAATGCATAAAACAGGGTCACAAAGATTTATAGAAGGAATGTGTTGGAAAAAAAAGACCAAACATAAGGATTCTCCATTAATGATAAATTTCTCTAAATGCTTCTGTTCTAAGAAGGTGAATTAATTGCCTTGAGACCCAGAATACTGCAAACTCATGCTATAAAATCTTTAACGATTCAAAAAGATAAAAATGAACAAAGAACACATGCCTTATAACAGTATATACATATGGTTTATTGACTATATGTCTATCTATTTTCATTTTCTCAACCTCTATTTTTCTTTCTTCCTTTCCCTTTCTGCCCCCCCTTCTCTCTCCATATATATATATATATATATATATATATATGTAAAAATAATTAACATACACACATGAACATTATGCTATGCTATGTTATACTACATTATATTTGTTATATTATATTGGATTATTTATATGTTATATTATTTTATTTTATATGTCATATTATATTTATATGACTGATAGGTAGTAGATTGGATAAAGGGTTGGATGATGACTTGGAAGCTGAGAACACATCCAGACTCTAAAACTTACTAGCTATGTGATCCTAGGAAATTCTTTTAATCTCTATCTACCTCAATATTCCCAATTATACACTAGGGATATAGTACAGGATTCTTATGAGAATCAAAAGAGATATTTGTAAAGTGCATTAAAAATCCTAGCTGGAGTAGTAAGAGAGACTTGGAGCAGGCAAACCAACTAGGTTTTGCAATAGTCCGGACTTGAGGTAACCAGAATGATTACAATGTCAGAGAAGAGTAGGGGGCTGGTACAATAAATATTGTAGAAGATGGTGGCATGAAACTAACATGCTCCCAGATTTTTTTCCCTGCCAAAGATAAATGAAGGTTCTGCACTGACATTCAAGCTACAGATCTCACCATGAAAAAGAGAAGATTCAAAGAAATTTTCAATGGTAGATATCATGGAGGATATTTGGTGAAGGTCTATCTCTTTGGGGGGAAAGGGGAAAGCCCAGGAGGTGGGAGAGCAAGAAAGCTTTTAGCCACAGTTCAGTCTGGGTCCCAACAATATGACAGCAGAGATCCTGGCAACAAGATAGTAAGCCAGCAGGGAAGGTCCCAACCTCAAATAAAGTCTGAACCGTAGGAACAGCAGGGCAAAAACATGACTGGGTCAGGAACAAAACACTGCTAAGTCAGAACCTGGACATAAAGGAGGAAACAAACCTCTGCAGAAGCAAGGCCTGGACTGGATAAGCAAAACCTTGGCCAACAACAAGCAAGGGATCAGACCCCAGCTCCAGCATAAAAAGGTTGTATCTATACTCCCTATATCCTAGAAGCAGAGCCAAAACTACAAAGATGAGCAAAAAAAACTAAAAGAGCACTCACTGTAAAAAACTGCTTTACAGAAAAAAAGATGATAACAATGCCATGTTGGAAGGAGAAATCAGTGAAAAATCACTCATGGGGAAGTCTCCAAAGAGCTTGAAAATAATATAAAAACCAAAGAAGAGAGGAAGAAGAAAAATGGAAAAAAGAAAAGAGAGTCAAGTGGGAAAATTATGAAAAATTGACCATAGAATTCAAATAAAACCTTAAAAATTAGAATTGAAGAAATAGAAACCAAGGAAGACTACAATATTCCATCAAATAAAATAAAAAGGCTGAAAAAACTGAAGAAAACAAAAAAGTACCTTTTAGAAAGAACAATCTGATCTTATTTCCAGCAGAAAATATAACCAGTGAAAGAATACATATAACCCCTCCAGAAAGAGACAAGGCTATAAACTCCAAGGATTGTTATAGACAAATTCCAGAACTTTCAAATAAAGGAGAGAATACTGTAAGCAACAAAAAGAAAACAATTAAAATACAAGGAAAAACAAGCATACTCACACAGGACCCATCATCCTCAATATTAAAGAACTGAAGGACCTGGAACACCACATATTGGAGGGCAAAGGATCTGAGATTACAACCAAGAATTTACCACCCTGCAAAATTCAGCATATACTGTCAGGGGGAAAAGATGGATGTTCAATGAAATAGAGGACTTCCAGAATTTCCTGACATGAAGACCTGAATTGAACTGAGAATTCAATTGCCAAACACAGGACAATAAAGGTGCATAAAAAGATAAATGAAAAAAAGGGAAAACAAAACAAATGTAAGTCAAGACCATTGAATTGTATACAACCTTAAAAGGGAAGATTTAACACTTCTAATTCTTGAGAATTTTACTTCTCCTAGGATAATTACAGTGTCTAATATAATTGAAGAAGATTGGACTTAAAGGATATATGTATAGTTGTGTCTTGTCTCTCCACTGAAGAGGTCCAAGGTGAAATCTCTATGTTTGAGACAAAAAGCCTTGATGAAAACCAGGGGTGTTAACTCTAAACTTAAGTGTGCCATTATCCTTTGATCCACTTTAATTCTCCTGTGCTGAATTTCTCTGAAGAAGGTATCATAAACTGGGTGGTCCTGAATCAGTGACTCCCATAACTTATAATCATTTGTAAGGTTTTCAAATGAGACCTTCAGAGCTTCCCAGTACTTAGAACCCTTTGAGATTCTTATAGCTAATTAAATCTGGGTTTGGTTTAATCATTGTTTAATTTAACAAACAATTAAGTATTGGGAAGGAGTAAAATGTGAAAGAAAATAGGCCTGGGGGGAGGGATACAAATAGTTCAAGAAATGATTTAGCTTTGGATAATACTTTGACTCATGAGGAGGATGGTGTGTCCTTGGACAGTGCTTGAAAAGGGGGTAAGGTAAAAAATGATTATAATTAAATTTTATGTAATTTAAGACAATGTTGCTTATTAAGCAATCAATCTGTGATGGTACTTTGATAACAATATGAGCTTATCAAACAATCAAATAATCAAACTGTGATTGATGATACCTGATTAATAGTGCTTGAGTGATTAAGAAACAACAGGGGAAGAGGCACCAAGATTTATAGTTTTAGAGGGAAAGAAGGGAGAGTGTGAACACTGAGTAAAGTCTATTCAATAGATTTGACCCAGAGAGGGAATAAAATACATTCCCATTTGGGAATAAAAATCTATCCTAAACTACAGGGAAGGGGGGATGGGGGAAGGGAAAGACAAGGGAAGAAGGGGCTGATAAAAGGGAAGGAAAAGTGAAAGGATGAAAGGATGAAACTGAAAAGGGAAGGATAAGTGAAAATAAATTGAAAGTTACATTTTAAGAGAAAAGTTAAAGGGGAAAAGGAGTAAAATTTTGGTGAAGAGGAATAAAAGGAAAGGAAAGAGAAAAACCATAAATGGAGAAAGATTGAATGGAGGAAAATGCAGAATTAGTAATCTTAACTGTAAATATGAATGACGTGAACTGTCTCATAAAATGGAAGTAGATAGTAGAATGGATTAAAAATCAGAATCATCCAATATGTTTTTTTTTTATAAGAAACACATCTGAAACAGAGAATTATACACAGGGTAAAGGTAAAAGGTTGGAGCAAAATATATTATGCCTCAGCAGAAGTAAAAAACTCAGGGGTAGCCATCCTGATCTCAGATAAAGTAAAAGCAAAAGAATTGATCTCATTAAAAGGTATAAGGAAGGAAACTACATCTTCTTAGAAGACACCATTGGTAATGAAGCTATATCATTACTAAACATGCATGCATCTAGTGGTATAGCATTCAAATTCCTAAAGAAAAGCCTGAGTTGATTACAAGGAAACATAGACAACAAAAGTTCACTAGCAAAACATTAATAATAGGGGACCTCAAACTACCTCTCTCAGAACTAGATAAATCTAACCACAAAATAAACAAGAAGGAAGTTAAGAAGGTGAATGAAATCTTAGAAAACTAACATGTGATAGACTTCTGGAGAAAACTGAATGGGAATAGAAAAGAATGCCTTTTTCTCAGCAGTACATGGCACCTATACCAAAACTGACCATGTAATAGGGCACAAAAATCTTATAAATCAAATGCTGAAAGGCGGAAATAATAAATACACACTTCTCAGATCACGATGCAATAAAAATTATATGTATTAAAGGGTCATGGAAAGATAAACCAAGAACTAAATGGAAACTAAATAAATTAATCTTAAATAATGGGTGGATCAAAGAGCAAATAATAGAAATAATCTATAATTATATCCAAGAAAATGTTAATAATGAGATATCATATAAAAATTTATGAGATACAGCCAAGGCAGTTTGGGGGGGGGATCTTTATAGCTCTCTAAATGCCTATATGAATGCAGTAGAGAAAGAGATCAATGAATTGAGTATGCAAATAAAGAAGATTGAAAAAAGAACAAATTAAAGATCCCCAATTAAATACCAAATTAGAAATGCTGAAAATAAAGGGAGAGATTAATAAAATTGAAAGCAAGAAGACCACTGATCTCATGAATAAAAAAGGAGTTGGTTTTATGAAAAAATTCAATAAAATAGACAAACTTTTGGTTAATCTGATTTAAAAATATATAGTAAATAATCAAATTACTAGTATCAAAAACTATAATGCTGAATTAACCACAAGTGAGTAGGAAATTAAAGAGATAATGCAGAGCTACTCTGCCAAACTGTATGCCAACAAATTGGATAACTTGAGTGAAATGGATGAATATTTACAAAAATACAAACTTCCCAAATTAACAGAAGAGGAATTAAATTACTTCAATAATCCCTTTTCAGAAAAAGAAATTGAAGAAACCATCAATAAACTTCCTAAGAAAAAGTCTCCAGGTCCAGATGGATTTATAAGTGAATTCAACAAAACATTTAAGGAACCATTAATTCTTATTCTAAACAAACTATTTTAAAAAATAGAAGAAGTAGTTCTGTCAAATTCCTTTCATGACACCAACATAGTGCTGATACATAAATCAAGAAGAATAAAAACAGGCTAAGAAACTTATAGACCAATCTCCCTAATTAATATTGATGCAATTCTTAAATAAAATTTTAGCAATGAGATTATGGCAAGTTATACCTAAGATAACACACCATGATCAGGTAGGATTTATACCAGGTAGGCAGGGATGGTTCAATATTAGGAAAACACTCAGCATAATTGAATATATCAGTAGCAAAATGAACAGAAATCATATGATTATCTCAATAGATACTGAAAAGGCCTTTGAAAAAATTCAACATCATTCCTATTAAAAACTCTAGAAAGAATAAGAATAAATGAAGTCTTCCTTAAACATAATAAAGATTATCTATCCAAAAACCATCAACAAATATTAATAAATTTGGAGCATTTCCAATGAAATCAGGGGTGAACAAGGATGCCCATTATCACTATTACTATTCAATATAGTAATAGAAATGCTAGTTGTAGCAATAAGAGAAGAAAAAGAAATTAAAGCAATCAAAATTGGCAATGAGGAAGCAAAGCTTTCATTCTTTGCAGATGATATGATGGTGTAGTTAGAGAAATCATATAATGTCATCTAAAAAACTCCTTGAAACAATTAACAAATTTTGCAAAGTAACAGAATATAAAATACACCCACATAAATTATCAACACTTCTATATCTGGACAACAAAACCTAAGAATGAGAGATAGAAAGAGAAATTCCATTTAAAATAACAATAGACAACATTAAATACTTGTGAATCTACCGATTTGTTTGTTTGTCCCAAATGTTTGTTTGTCGCAAGACAAAACCAGAAACAGTATGAATACAATTATAAAGCACTTCTCACCCGAATAATGTCAATTGTTTATGGTTAGGCCAAGCTAATATAATCAAAATGACAATTCTATTCAAATTAAATTACTTATTCAGTACCATAGCAATCAAATACAAATAAATATTTATTGAGCTAGAAAAAATAGTAACAAAATTCATCTGGAGCAACAAAAGGACAAGAATATCAAGGGAACTGATGAAAAAAATTAAAGGAAGGTGACCTAGCTCTACCAGATCTAAAACTACACTATAAAGCAGCAGTCATCATAACTGACTGGTACAGGTTAAGAAATAGAGTAATGGATCAGTGGATTATGAAAGGTTCAAAAGAAACCATGGTAAAGGACTACAGCAATCTACTGTTTGACAAATTTAAAGACATCACCTTCTGGGATAAGAAATCACTATTTGACAAAAATTGTTGGGACAACTGGAAAGCAGTATAGCAAAAAATAACTATAAACACATCTCACACCCTATATCAAAATAAGAACAAAAAGGTACAGTATTGAGACATAAAGGGTGCACCATAGATAAATTAATAGACCAGGAAATACTCTAGCTATCAGATTGTTGGAAAGGGGACAAATTTATGACCAAACAAGAAATAGAGTAACTATAAACTGCAAAATGAATGATTTTGATTATATTCCATTTAAAAGTTATTGCACTAATAAAATCCATGCTGTCCAATTTAGAAGGAAAGCAGAAAGCAGAAAGCTGGGAAACAATCTTCACAACTAGTTCTGATAAAGGTCTCATTTCTAAAGTATACAGAGAATTGCATCAAATGTATAAAGTTACAAGTCATTCCCAAATAGATAAAGGGTCAAAGGATATGAATAGATAGTTTTCAAATGAATAAATTAAAGCTATATATAATCATATGAAAAATGCTCCAAATCATTATTGATTACAGAATTAAAACAACTATGAGTTATCACCTCACACCTATCAGATTGGTTAAGATGAGCTAAAGGGAAAATGATCAATGCTGGAGAAGTTCTAGGAGGATTGGGACATTGGCGCATTCCTGGTCGAGTTGTGAATGGATGCACCTATTTTGGAGAGTAATATGGAGCTATGCCCAAAGAGCAGTTTTATAGCAGCAATTCTAATTCTAAGCCTTATCCAAAAGAAATCATAAAAAATGGGAAAAGTTCCACATGTTCCAAAATATTCATAGCAGCTCTTTTTGTAGTGGCAAGGAACTGGAAATTGAGGGACAGCATATTAATTAGTGCATTGTCAAAAAAGAACATGACTATTATAGATTATTATTGTTCTATAAGAAAGCATAAATGGCCAGACTCTAGAGAAGCTTGGAATGAATTATAGGATCTGATACCGAGTGAAGGGAGCAGAACCAAGAGAACAATGTACACATTAACAACAACACTGTGTGATGATCAACCTTGATGGAAGCAGCTCCTCTCAGCAGTTCAGAGAACTAGGACAACCATATTAGAATGGCTATGGACAATGCTATCCCCATCCAGGGAAAGAAAAACAAAAAAAAATAAAACATCCTTCATAATCTGGTGAATACTTTATAAAAATTGCTGCTTATATATCTTTCCCTAAATCCTAATTCCTCATACTGAAAATGAAAAATTGTAAGCATGTTTATCAAAAATACGTACGTACAATGTAAACCTGACTGCTGCTGAAGGGAGGAAGGTGGGAAGAGATGGTGGAAGGAAATTTTGTAATTTAAAAAATATACATATGCATATGGATGAATGTTGAAAAAAATTTCATAAAATGTATTTGGAAAAATAAAATATCAATAAAAAAGAAATATTGTAAATTCAGCAAGTTTTAGCAACAATTTGGTTATGGTGAGTGAAAGAGGGTGAGGAATTGAGGATGACTCATAGGTTGTAAGCCTGGGTGACTTAAAGTAAGGTGGTACTAATAGAAGAGTGAAGAAGAAGGAAGGAATTTGGGAGGTTTTGGCGGGAGGAGAGAAAGATGAGTTCTCTTTTGAACATGTTATATTGTCTGAAGAGTATCCAGTTAAGATGCCCAATTGGAAGTTAGAGATGTGAAACAGAGACTCAGGAAAGAGATTAAGGCTGGATAAGCAGATTTGAGAATCATCAACAGAGAGATGATAATTAAATACAACAGAGCTGCTGAGATCATGAAATGAAATGGTATAGAAGAGAGGATGACCTGGGATTGAGTTCTTTGGACACTCATGATCTATCAGCTCTCATTAATCCAGTGGTACTCAACTACTATTGTTACATCCAGACATGCATGATTGTGCATATGTGCAAACACACATACACACACATACACACAAATACACACACCCCTCCATTTCTCAATTCCATGTCTTTTCATTGGCCATCCTACACATTGAATATTCTCCCTCATCACCTCACATCCAACCTCAATCACACTATGTGCCTTTTGCCAACTCACTTAATCTCTATCTGCCTCAGTTTCTTCAATTATAAATAGGGATAATACCGTACCTTAAAAGTTTCTTGGGGGATCAAATGAGATCTGATTTGTTGAATACTTCAAATGTTTATTCTGATTCCCTCATAGATATATAGTTATTTTCATGTCATCTTCTCCTGGAATGTAAATTCTTTGAGGAAAGAGACTGTTTTTGCTATTTTCTCTATTCCTGGTTCTACAGCTTTGTGGTACAGTGGACAGAGTACTGGCTCTGGAGTGAGGGGGGAGCCTGAGTTCAAATTCAGCTTCAGACACTTGAAATTTATTAGCTGTGGGACCTTGGTCAAGTTGGTTAACCCTGATTGCCTCGCATCCAGTGAAATCTCCAGTTGTCCCGTCTGGCCACTGGACCCAGAAGTGAGGTTGGTGACTTAGCACAGCGGCTCTTCACTAAATCCAATTTACTTGCTAGTCATGGCATCACTTCCCTGGTGTCATGGTCTTTGAAAAATAAGAACAAACACCAACATCATCATTCTTGGTCTTCCAAAATGTGGCACATACTAAAATATTTGCTGACTGACTGACAGGCTGAATGCTGTATACTTCAAGAGATACATAAGAATTTTTGTGATGTGAAATAATTCTTGCTAGATTTCTCTTGCTTAAAGTCACTAGGAAAACATCATTTTGTAAAATGTATAAAGTTTCAAAAGTTTGTTTTGTTTTCTTGGTTTTTTTTGTTTGGGGGGGATTTTTTTTTAGGTTTTTGCAAGGCAATGGGGTTAAGTGGCTTGCCCAAGGCCACACAGCTAGGTAATTATTAAGTGTCTGAGGCCGGATTTGAACTCAGATACTCCTGACTACAGGGCCAGTGCTCTATCCATTGCACCATCTAGCTGCCCTGTTTGCTTGTTTTTAACAGTATTTACTCATACTAAGGAGAGAATGCTTTGAAAATAGATATCTTAAAATGTTTCTATTGCAATACTACTTTTTTGATGTTGAAAATTGTGTAAATGTTTCACCTTTTATATCTGAACACTTAAATTTTTGAAAGTTTTCTAATTCACTAAAAAGTTTTTAGAATTAAATCTCAGTGACTTTTGAAAATATTTGACTAAAACTATGAAAATGCAATACTTTCTAATTAGTTTGCATAAACCAATAAACTGAGCAGCAAAAGGAAAGATGAAAATTTACTAATTAAATGGTTTTTTAATTTGCATATTTAGAAGATAGAATTGAAAAAAAGAGAACCATGATTTAAAAAGTACAACCAAAAATAATCTCACCTATCTATATATACAAATCTTATGGGCGTCTTTTTCAGTGCTGATAGTCCTAATAACCAATTATTGCAATAAACTGGATTTAATTCAGATATCTAAACCATTTTATATGAAATTCTTAAACTTAGATTCTCACAAATAATAAAACATATTCAATCACATTCCTTATACAAAATTATTGATGATAATTTCAATAATGACAAAATATTTTTGTATCATTAATAAATAGCATTTAAAATATGTTAATATTGCTTTTTATCTTTCTCACTTTTTTCATTCTTTTTTATACAGATAATGTATATGATATAATAGTAGAGTAGTATGTGTATATGTGATTTACAGGGTATGCACTCAGAAATTCTCTGCTGATATGGGTAAATAATCAGAGAAGTTTAACAACCACTGTTGGACAGAGTAACTATGATGTAGGGAAAAGACTAGAGATGCCCAGAAATTTACAAGAAAAAAAAATTGAAGAAAGAAGCCAACAATAAAATCCATGAACATCTGTTGGAGCTCTCTTCTCTGTCAAATGCAGAGCAGCCAAAAATTTATTGACTTGATTTAATGATAATATCATTCTTCAAAAGGTAGAATAACCAACAAGGGGGAATTCATTCTATATCACATCTTCTCTATTAAGAAGGAATTGTTATTGGAGACCAAAATGATGGGAAATCTTGGGAGAAGTAAACACTTTATCTAGGGTTTTCTTTTAGAAAGTAAACCACAAACTACCTTTCATTGTACATATTAAGAAAGTTAATTCCAGAGGGTTCAGTAAAATAATAAGATCTTTTGTATTAAATGCTGCAGAAGTCAGCTGACTGAAGGGATGTGAAAAATCTCAAGAATGAAATCCTATAGATATATAAATAAGCCTTATGAGGAAGAATTTGTCTATAGAAAGTGATATATAGTCAATGCACAAGGAACACAAATTAAATTTTAAAAGATAAGTGTAGAAATAAAACAATCAGGAAAGGGATACAAATGAAAGGTAGGGTAAGAATAGCATGAGTACTAAGGCTCAAAATAAGCTAATGATGGCAAAGAGCTAAGGACAGTAAAAATCAAAGCGGGAGACGTAATTTTAAGTATATTAGCCAAAAGATAATTAATAGAATTACTACTCAGTTAAATAGAATAATACCTATGCAGAGAAGATTGAGCTTTTTCAGTCTGATCTTGCATGTATTCTATGTAAAGAAGAATGAATTTTACCCTGGATAGTATAGAATAATAATGGTAAAGAAATAAGAAAGGATCTAGAAAACAACTTGCTGCCTTGAATGAGTTCAAGTCTCTAGACCCAAGGAAAAAACAGCCTTAGTTATTGAAAGAATTGGAAGATATTGCAGTCACGTTCAGGAATCCTGGATGGAGAATTGAAGAGCTATCACTGGATTCAAGAAAGGTCAATGCTATCCCAATATTAAGGGGAAAAAAAGAAACACAGTGGGGTCTGTTACCTACAAATTTGACTTGAATTTCTACCAAATTCTAAAATGGATTATTAGAAGAGAGATTTTTGTTGTTGATGTTTTTCATTCATGTCAGACTCTGTGACACCATTTGGAGTTTTCTTGGCAAAGATACTGGAAATGAATGCCATTTTCTTCTCCAGTTCATTTATGAGGACACTAAGGCAAATAAGTGACTTGCCAAGGAAACAAAACTGGTATCTGAGGTCACATTTGAATTCAGATCCCTTTGAATCCAGTGCTGGTGCTCTATCCACTGTAGCTGGTGCTCTATCCACTGTAGCTGTCCCAAGGAGTTTCTAGAAGCATATTTGGACATGGTATTAAAAAAAAAACACTTTGTAGTAGTGAGAGTTACTTAAGAGTAAAATGAGTTGCCTTAGGAAGAAGTGGCATTTTTCCTCAGTGCAGGTACTGATGTAAAGGTTGATGGATGACTTTGTTTATGCTTGAGATCTTGTTAAGGTATAGGTTGAACTATATTGTCTCTGAGGTCCTATTCAAATCTGACATTGACACTCTGAGTATGAAAAAGTTGATGGATTGTGTACACCAGTGAATAAGGGTCATTTATTCATCTAATACTAAATAGTCATGATTTCCATAAATTTCAGAATATGTTAAGAATTTTTTAAAATTTTTTTAAAATTTATTTTTTGTAAGGCAATTGGGTTAAGTGGCTTGCCCAAGGTCATACAGCTAGGTAATTATAAGTGTCTAAGGTCAGATTTGAACTGAGGTGCTCCTGATTCCAGGGCCACTGCTCTATCCACTGCACCACCTAGCCGCCTCATATGTTAAGAATAAATTGAAGGTGTGTAAGAGTAGTAGGAAGGGAACCTGACAGCATTTGAATCATTAATAACTAAAATTGGGGGGTTTTATATGAAGAAGTCTTTATATATCATCTTGAAAAAACATTAATTTTAAACAAATGTACGGACAAGACATTTTGCCAGACCTACACCTAGATGGATCAAACAATCCATTTCCAAACATGTATTTACTGTCATGTTTACACTTGCCAGAGCCTATCCTTAAATCTTCCAGCTTACCTTGTCATGTCATTACAACACATTCTGCTTCTGATATGAAACTACTCACAAGAAATCTCTCCTTTTCTAAATGAAGAGAATGACAACATTGTCTGCACTTGGCTCAAAGGTTCTTTAAAAAATATTAAATGACACAATTCTGAATTGATCTAAAAACAAAATAACTTAGTATAGTTCTGAGCAAAGGAAACTTCAGAATTGTTTAAGTATCACTTTATCTCTCATCTTGGTAGCAATAGGATTATAGTTCATTGCTTCGTGATGCTGGGTGGCAAAGAGAAATGCCTCCTTTGGATTATAAGTATTTGTGGAACAGATTCACTCTCTGGAGCTTTCTTCAACTTTTGTCATAATGTTTATCTCATCCTTCAAATACCCTTGAGCTTCCCTAAAGATAGTAATAATTAGTTTGTCACATGGATTCAGGAACAGCTGCATGGAAGGATTAACATCAGGAAACAGGAAACTTCGAAGGCCTGCTGTGCATACTTTGTGCTCTTCAAAATCAACTCCAAACCAACCATGGAAAGCCACTGTCTAAGAATTACACCAATGGGTCTTGTTGAACAATCTCATTTTGCTGCTCTAGCTTCAAAATTACTAGAATGGTTTTGGAAACCAGACCAGGGACAACATTAATGTTCAAAATCCTGCCAGATCCTCACACAAGTTTTTAACATCAACCACTATATTTGGTACAGATGAAAGAGGAATGAGAAGCCCATGGAAAATATTAGTATTGCAGTTGCAGATTTTCCTGTACATTTCAGGCATTCTGTCCTATGTAATGTTATGATAGTCTTAAGTGACTATTGTCTCAAGTGTCCATGTCAAACTCCTAGGGACATATCAGACCATGGATTAGGACCCCAAAAGTAATAGCAAGTAACTGAAACAGTAAAAGAATTAGGAGAATTTTCCTTCCCAAAGAATCTGTATCATTTAAGTAGGGGAAGAGCTATATTTCCAAAGAACCAAGGTTCTTCTCTTCTAGTCCAGTGATGGGCTTAACAGGAAAAGGGAAAAGAAATTAAATGAAAACAGGTTTCCAAGAAAAATGTAGGTACTGGCCAAATCAATGTCCAAAAAAAGTTAATTATATCCTTGGTAAAAAGACAGTTCAAAATGTAATCCATCAGGAAAAAAAAAAGACAGACTAGTCCAAAAATATTCCTTGAAAGGGAATCCCAGTGTAAGAATTAACTCCAACTTTCATGGCAGTAATTACCAAGCCCTCTTCATCTGGTCATTAGGTTCACCAGGCCACAAACATTACAGATGAAACTTCCTAATTTGGCAAACTAAAAAGCACCATCCCCATCCTGAAGGATAGGGATGTCCTACAGAACAGCTCTCTGCTAAGTGTTGCCACAAATGAAAGCAAAGGAATCCAACAGAAGTTGTTCTATAAATGCTTCTTAAATACCCTCGGGATCCATAACCCTAAATTCAAAGTGGGGCCAGTTTCTGGTCATCAGTTCTAACCATGTTGTTACATTCCTTATTGTGACTTTGATCTGTCTTTACTATAGTGGCCCCTTGGTCTCTCATTTTGACAATGGCATAGGGAGATGAGAGTGAGAAAGGCACAATTCCAACAATTGCTTTTTTGTGTGTGTTCTCAAAATCTGGGTTCAAATTCTGTGTTACTACATTTAGAGACTTTATGGAAAGGCACCAGACAGGGACCTGAAGAGAGAGAGCTTCAGTACCATAGTGAGACCATTAATTATATGTATGTGTGTGTGTGTGTGTCTGTGCATATATCTATACTAAATACTATATAAAATAATCCTATATATCTATATTATATTTTTGTTTGTCTCTAACATAGTGACATTTTGGTCCTTTGTGATAATGGACAAGAACGAACCATATATATTTATATACATATATATATATGTATATATATACATATATATATATATATATATATATATATACATATATATATATATATATATATATATATATATACATATATAAAACTCCATTCTTGTTCTTTACTTCTTCGCATTATCAGGTATGAATTCTAGGATTCATTTTTATTAGTTTCTGTTCAGGTTCTCATCTTTTTTGGTCCCATAAAAGAATTCTTTTGCTCTTCATCAGCTACCTCTGAGATCTTTCTAATTTACTTAGATCTAAAACCTCTTGTAAATATAGTTCATTCATTTTACTTGCTCCTTTCCTTTCTTCCTTCCTTTCTTTCAAAATCTTTCTTTAAATCTTTAAAAATCAACCAAATAGAATAAAATAAATTACATAATGAAAACTAAAGACATTAAACACACTGCTGCATGTGGCTTACACCACATGCAAATGTTGTACAAAACAAATTAAATTGTGTTGGTGAAATATTAAGTAAAAACACATTAAAACCTGGAAAATGTTAATATGTGCTTTTCTAAACCAAAATGTGGCCTGCAGGGATCCTTATATATGGTTTAGTATATAAGGATATTTATTTGATTTTGACACCACCCTTATATACATTATACCAATAGGTCAATGATCTATTATCCTGCTGACGTTTATACTTCCTTCCACCTGCATCTTCCATGCATAACAATATAGCATGAAAGCTGTCCTCAGATTCTTTCTTTCTTTTCTTGAAGGGGAAGAAAGAAAATCAGAGTTAAGTGATTTGCCCAAGGTTTCATGATAGCTAGTTTCTGAGGCTGGATTTCAACTTAGGTCCTCATGGCTACTGGGCTTGTGATCCACTGCACCACCTAGATATCTCTATCCTTGGCTCTTGCTAAGGATCAGTCCATCTTCTTTTCTAGGCTTACATTTATCAGAAGAAATCATTTCTCCTGTATAATCTGTCAATTTATAATGTGTATTTTATGCTTATTTAATTTAATAATTTATATGACACTTCCCCTTGTTTGAAATATATTGAAGTCTGTTCAAGCTATCATGAACCCCACTCTATTATTTTAAGATTCTTAATTTTAATTATTTGGGAACTAAAAATCTCAGCAACAAAGAGACAGGAATGTGCTGAAGTTTTAACAGGTTCCCTGAAAAAATAATATAAACAGAACGCATTTTTAAAGTTTAATTTACCTTATTAACATATTCTCTATCACTTTCTTAAGTCTAGACAAACAACAACAAATCAATACTCATGAAATTTTGACAGTTGATTTATTCAAGAGAATGAGTTGGTCTGAGATGGCTCCAGCACATCACTGTTAGTGTGCAGTGTCTGTCCCAAATATATGTATTGTAGATTAGTTCTATGGGCTGCCCATTCAATAGCACAACGTACTCTAATGTATACATAATCATATGTATTCCTTTTTTTTTAGTTTTTTTTGCTAGGCTATGGGGTTAAGTGGCTTGCCCAAGGCCACACAACTAGGTAATTATTAAGTGTCTGAGGCCAGATGTGAACTCAGGTACTCCCGACTTCAGGACCAGTGCTCTATCCACTGTACCACCCAGGTGCCCCTTATAGTCATACATATTCTTAATCCAATTATATGGAATCTTTTGAATGATTATGGATTTCATTCAGTAAGTAGACTGCAATTTTAGGAATGTTGGCAAAATGTCATCTAGAAGCAATAAAACCTTGTCACCTATATGGAATCCCTCTATGATTTAAAGTATTTGCCATAATATTGTATTTGCCACAATGACAATAGCAAACACCCTTGGAGAACATATATACTTTTGTTCCTTCATTGATATTAATAATCAGATATTATCAATTACTGAAACTAATTCTTGTCATATCTTTCAAGGAATCTTGTTTGATTTTGGCAAAAGCCTGGAAGTATACTTATAGAAGGGAAGCCTTTAAGGCAATATTTTCTTTTATAATCAACAAATAAGCACTGTAGGGTCTTACATTTTCTCCATCTTTCAAAAGCTGGGTGATTTTCATGGTTCAATAGAAAATATCATTAATGATAATCTGTTATAAAAAGCTTGTCTCACTTCATTTAATGGTGACAGCAGGGGAGTGGAGCCAAGATGACAACAAGAACATATAGTGTCTTAGGCACCCTCTCATAAAACCTACAAGCTAAGGACTCTAACTAAATTTTCAAGAGACAGAATCCACAGAGGGACCCAATGAGGCAGTTCTCCTACTCAAGGTAACCTGGAAAAGAGCAGAAAGGCTCTGCTCCCGGGGGTTGGAGGGGCGGCTCACCAGAGGGGTGGCCTGACAGAGGGAAAGAACTTCAGCCTCCTGGAGGCAGCCCCAGGGCACTGGGAACCCGGCTCACAGCAGTGGGGGTGTTTCCTGACCTACACCCTGGGGAGCACTGAGCACAAATTGGGGGAACAGCTGGTGGACCTCTGCAAGAGTGAGCACGTGAAGCCCAGCCCTCAGGGCACACAGAGAGCAGCTTGGCCAGCACAGCAGAGATACAGGAACAGAAGCAGGCAGAGCCAGTAAGCAGGAGCCCCCAGGGCATGAGCCCATTGAACCTAGGGAGAGGAGTGAAGAGAGAGAGACTGCAGAGCTCTGTCCTCTGCCCCTGGAATAGGACTCTGGGGTTCTGACCACATTCAGATCCTAATTGCAGTCTAGACTCCCCCCGCATAGAACAGCAGAGGCCCCCTCCACCTCAGCCCCATAGCAGAGGGGAGTGCATATGGTCATTCACAGACCAGGAGGGAGAACAGAGCCTCACACACTGAGACTCTTGTGGCAGTGTCCCAAAACTCAGGAAGCACCCCAAAACAAGGCTCAGTCTGGGAAAATGAGCAAGCAGAGAAATAAGAGGAACACCATTGAGAAATATTTTGTATATGAGCCCAAGAAGGATCAAAATACTCAGTCTGAAGATGAGGAAGCACAAGCTCCTGCATCTAAAGACTCCAAGAAAAACAGAAATTTGGCCCAGGCTATGACAGAGCTCAAAAAAAAGACAATGAAAATCAAATGAGGGAGATAGAAGAAAAACTGGGAAAAGAAATGAGAGAGATGCAAGAAAAACATGAAAATGAAGTCAGCAGCCTAGTCAAGGAAATCCAAAAAAATGCTGAAGAAAATAGCATGCTAAAAACCAGCTTAGGTCAAATGGATAAAACAGTTCAAAAAGTTATTGAGGAGAAGAATGCTTTAAAAAGCAGAATTGGCCAGATGGAAAAAGAGATAAGAAAACTCTCTGAGGAGAATAAATCCTATAGACAAAGAATAGAATTCAGGGAGATTGATGAATTTGAGAGAAACCAGGACTCAATACTTCAAAACCAAAAGAATGAAAAATTAGAAGAAAATGTGAAGCATTTCATTGAAAAAAACAACTGATATGGAAAACAGACTTAGAAAGGATAATTTAAAAATTATTGGAATACCTGAAAGTCTTGATCAGGAAAAGAGCCTTGACATCATTTTCAAAGAATTACTAAAGGAAAATTGCCCTGATATTCTAGAAGCAGAGGGCAAAATAGAAATGGAGAGAATCCACTGATCCCCCTGAGGAAGAGATCCCAAAAAAACAACCCCTAGGAAATATTATAGACAAATTCCAGAACTCCCAAGTCAAAGAGGAAATATTACAAGCAGCCAGAAGAACACAGTTCAAATATCATGGAGCTGCAGTCAGGATAACACAGGACTTAGCAGCAACTATATTGGAAGCTCATAGGGCTTGGAATATAATATAACAGAAGGCAAAAGACCTTAGAATGCAGCCAAGAATCAACTACCTAGCAAGGCTGAATGTCCTCTTCCAGGGAAAAAGATGTACTTTCAATGAACCAGGGGAATTTCAAATGTTCCTGTTGGAATGGCCAGAGCTGAACAGAAGATTTGATCTTCAGATACAGGACTCAGGTGAAGCATGGAGATTGGAGGAGAGGGGGAAAATATGAGGGACTTAATGATGAATTGCATGTATTCCTGCATAGAAAAATGACACTGATAATACTCATATGAACCTTCTCAGTTAATAGAGCAGGTAGAGGGAGGTTTTATAGTTGAAGCATAGGAGAAAGCTGAATTTGCAGATAAAATATGGTGTAAACATGGAGTCAATAGAATAAAAGGGAAATGTAATGGGAGAAAGAAAAAGGAGAGGGGGAATAGGCCAAGATATTTCATATAATAAGATTTTTCTTTATTACAATGAGCTATTGCAATGATATGGAAGGGGGAAGGCAAGGGGGAATGAGGGAATCTTCGCTCTCATCAGAGGTGGCTAGGAGAGGAAACAGCGTATATACTCAATGGGGTATAGGCATCTGGAGTAAGAAAGAGGTGGGGGACAAGGGGAAAAGGGGGATGTGAGTGATGGAGGAGAGTATGGACCATGGAGGTAGAGTGGTCAGATATAACACATTTTCTTTTTTACTTCTTGTAAGGGGCTGGGATTGGAAGGCCTGTCCAGGACCATAGGGCCAGGTGGATTCTGGGCCTAAGGGGTGGTATGGGGGCTCAGGGCCTCTTGGCCTCAGAGCAGGGGATTTGTCTGCTGCACCACTCAGCTACCCTACAGCAGAGTCAGAGTGAAAGGAGAGAGAAAACATAGTACATGGTAGTGGAGAAATACGAAAGGAGGGAGTGCAATCAGCAATGGCAAAGGTGGAAAAATATGGAAGTAACTTTTGTGATGGACTTATCATAAAGAAGGTGATCCACCCGTGACAGAGATGTTGGTGTTGGAACAAAGACTCAAGCATATTTTCTATTATTATTATTTTGTGGGTGTGTGCAGGGCAAATGGGGCTAGGTTGTCTGCCTGGGGCTGCATAGCAAGGTGATCATTGGGTGTCTGAGGCCAGATTTGGACCTGGGTGCTCCTGGCTCAAGGGCTAATGCTCTGTCCACCACTGAGCCACCCCTACTATTATTACTATTTCATTTTATTTGGGGTCTTTTTTTTTCCTTTTTTTTTTTTTTTGGTTTTTACAGGGCAGTGCGGTTCGGGTGGCTTGCATGTCACACAGTTGGGTGATTGTTGGGTGTACGGAGCTGGATGTGGGCTCGGGTGCTCATGGCTCCAGGGCTGGTGCTCCGTCCATTGTGTTACCTGGCCATACCTACAATTACTACCATTGTTTTTTTTAATTTTAACTTTTTTCTCTCTCCTTTACTTTATCGCTCAAGCGAGTCTATATTTATGGGGGAGGAGGGGTATTTTGTTTACTCTTAAACAAGAATATTTTATTAATGTATAAAAAACAACATTATTTGTAATGATGACATCGGTTACAATGCAATATAACATAACATCTATTGGATATTAATTGGAACTCAAATTGATCTAGGATCTCATCAATGGTAATATTTATTCAAATGATGCAGATCCTAGACTATCTATGTTTGTTCATCCTGTTTAATTCTTATCCATGTCTTTCCATAAACTTATCACAGATAAAATCTCCTCTATTAGCAGTCATCTTCACTTTTAATCTGATATTGTGAAGACACCATCAGAACCCAAATGCTGCTGAAAGATAATTTCTTGCTCTTCCCAAAACCAGGTCAACTTTTTTTTAATCTCATGGTTTATTGATGACATTTGGCATATATTAACAGTTTGCACATCCACCATGAATGTCTTCATTGCTCTATGCAAAATATATTTTCAACTTTTTAAAGACTGTAGTCTTTAAATACAAGTAGTCTTTATATACAGCCACATAATGCCACCAGTATAATAGTGGTTAAGTTTTTGTTTCTGGGAGAAGTTTAAGATCCTTAATTTATATAATTCTTATAACTTATATAAAATATGTGTAAAATTGTCTTTTTATAGTATTCATATAAGATGTTACAAAATCATGGAATTGTAAATTTAGAAAGGGCCTAGCTCAGTAATCATCTAGTAACTCACATCTGCAAAGAATTCTCTCTGTAAAAATAGCCAATGAATGCTCGTCTACCCTGAACTTGAAGATCCCCAGGAAAAGGGAAACTGCCACCTCCCAAGATATTCCATTTTTACAGCCTCTGACTATTTATGAGATCCCTTCAATGCTTGGAAACAGCTATTAAGATTTCCCTCACCACCACCACTACTACCCTAAATTTTCTCTAAACACCTTCTAAACATTCTCAATTATTTCAATGAATTCTCATATTCCTCTCTGGAAATCTGCTCTGGCAGTTTTCCCTTTGAATCATCTCTTCCCTTTCCAGTTTTCAGTCTCTTCTTATCCACTTATTTCTTCTCTGCTGTCTTTTAACCATGCCCAACTTTATTCCATTCTTTAAAAAATCTTAACTTGACCCCACTATCCCTTGAGCTACTACCCTATATTTTTCCTTCCTTTAATGGACAAATTTCTTAGGGAAAAAGTTGATTACACCCAGTCTCCACATTTTCATTCTCACCAACATCTTACTCATGAATAATCTGGTTTCCACTAATCAAGTAAAAGGGGCATCAGGGTCATGCAGTGGATAAAATACTGGTCCTAGACCTAGGCTGACTCATGTTCCTAAGTTCAAATCTGACTTCAGATACAAACTGTGTGACCTTGGCTAAATCACTTAACCCTGTTTGCCTCAGTTACCTCATCAATTAAAAGAATAGCTAAAAAAAAATGGAACGCCACTTTTCCAAGAATACCCACATGGTACCACAAGATTTAGACAGAATAAATAATAAGATTCAACTGAAACCACCTTCTCCAAAGTCACCAGTGTTTATTGTTAAATCCAGTGACCTTTATCAGTCCTTACCTTTCTTTACCTTTATTTCATAAGAAAGGACCACCCCTTAATGAATACTTTCTCCTGTTATAGTATCTACTACTATTCTGCTATGGCTCTCAGCTATGTAAAACAACTTTCTTCAGATAATTTTGCATTATCATCCATCTGTTAAGTGGGAATGCACCTAAGGGCTCTGATTTGGTTTCTTCTTCTCTCTGAATTCTCTCTCTTGGTTATTCATCCACTCTTGTGCATTCAGCCTTTAAATGTATGCAGATGATGCCTAGAAAATAATAGTTCCAGTTCTACTTCTCCATGCCAGTGGACACTTCTTAGATTCCCTTTAAATCTCTGGCTCAATCTGGCCAAAACATTTCCCCCAAAACCCTTCTTTCTTCTTAATGCCTCTATTTTTTTTTTGAGGATAACAATATTCTTTCAGTTACCTAGGTTCCTATGCTAATAATAATAATATATAAATTATATAAAATAATTGTTCCTTAACCCTTTATACTCACTTATCCCCATGTCCAATCATATCCAATATGTTTAGAGATCTTGTCAACTTGACCTCCATAATATGTTTCTATCCATCCCATTCTGTCAACTCACGGAGTCTTGGTCCTAGTTCAAGTCCTCCGGTCAGCTAGGTAGTGCAGTGGAGCATCTGTCCTAGAGTCAGGAGAACCTGAGTTCAAATCCAGCCTCCAGACACTGAATAATTACCTAGCTGTGTGACCTTAGGCAAGCAAAAAAACAAAACAAAAAACAAAAACATAGCCTCATGTCTGAGATCAAAGTTGGAGTTAAGGTTACTATAGATGTTCAATTGTTTTTCAGTCATGTCCAATTCCTGATTACCTAATTTGAAGTTTTCTTGTCAAAGATACTGTAGTATTTTGACATTTTTTTTTCTCCAGTTCATTTTACAGATGAAGAAATTGAAGCAAGAAATAAGTTAAGTTACTTTCCCAGGATCATATAGCTAAAACCAAATTAAAGTACCAGAATCAAATTAAAATGTAATTGGGAAATATTTAACAAAATAACTAAAAAATATAATGTATATATAACACTAATATAATATTTTCTAAGTCAACACACAAAAATCCATATATACAGTGGTACCCATTTCTATTTGTTCGATATCACTTTTCTAGAAAAACTAGAATTGCTGCCTGCTGATCCCCATGTGTGAAATGCTATCGCCTTTTTTTAATTTGTTAATTTATTTTCATCCATTTGTACATGCATATTTCCAAGTTACAATATTTTCCTTGAGCCTCCCTTCTCAACCTCCTCCCCTCAGCAGGGAAAAGTCAGGTTAGCATTTTACATACATATTTTTAAACATATTTACATATTAGTAATTTTTGGCATGAGGAATTGGGATAAAGGGAAAGAGATACATAAGAGATAATTTTTATAAAATGTTCATCAGATTCAGAAGGGCTTGGTTTTTTTCTATCTGTTTTGTTTTGTTTTGTTTTGTTTTGTTTTGCTTTGTTTTTCTTCCTCTGGTTGGGGATAACATTGTCCATTATCATTCAAATACAGTTGTCCTAGCTCTCTAGACTGTCTAAAGGAGTTGCTTCCATCAAGGTTGTTCATTCCATAACATTGTTGATGTGTACATTGTTCTCTTGGTTCTACTCCCTTTGCTCAGTATTAGATCCCATAAATCATTCCATGCTTCTCTAGAATCCGACTATTTATGGTTTCTTATAAAACAATAATATTCCATAGTATTCATGTACCATAACTTATTTAGCTATTCCTCTTTTGATAGGCATCCCCTCGATTTCCAACTCTTTGTCCCTAGAAAAAAAAGAGTAGCTATGAGTGTTTTGGAATATGTAGGACTTTCCCCATTTTTTTTACAATAGCTTCTGGATATAGTCCTAGAATTGGAATTTCTTGGTCAAAGGGTATGAACAGTTTTATTGTTCTTTGGGCATAGTTCCATATTGCTCTCTGGAAAGGATGGATCCATTCACAATTCCACCAGCAAGGTATCAATGTCCCAGTCCTCCTAAAATCTCTGCAACTTTGATCATTTTCCCTTTTTCTCATCTGGGCTAACCTAATAAGTGTGAGATGATAACTTGCTGTTTTAATTTACATTTCTCAAATCAAAAGAAATTTGGAGCATTTTTTCATATGATTATGTATAGCTTTAATTTCATTTGAAAACTATCTGTTCATGTCCTTTGACCAGTTATCAATTGGGGAATGATTTCTGATCTTATGAATTTGATACAATTTTCTATACATTTTAGAAATAAGACCTTTATCAGAACTCCTGGTTGTGAAGATTGTTTCCCAACTTTCTGCTTTTCTTCTGATTTTGGCAGCATTGATTTTATTAGTGTAATACCTTTTTAATTTAACATAATCAAAATCATATATTTTGCAGTTTATAAATACTCTATTTCTTGTTTGGTCATAAACTTATCCCTTTTCCACAAAACTGATAGAGTATTTCCTGGTCTATTAATTTATCTATGGTGTCACCCTTTATGTCTAAATCTTGTATCTTTTTGTCCTTTTTTTGGTATAGGGTGTGAAATGTGGGCTTATGTCTCGTTTTTGCCATACTATTTTCCAGTTTTCCTAAAAGTTTTGTCAGATAGTGAGTTCTTATCCCAGAAGCTTTAGGTTTGTCAAACAGTTGGATGCTGTAAGCCTTTACCCTGGTTTCTTTTAAACCTATCCTAATCCATTGATCCATTACTCTATTTCTTAATCAGTACCAGGAAGTTTTTATGACTGCTGCTTTATAGTATAGTTTTAGATCTGGTAGAGCTAGGCCACCTTCCTTTACCTATTTTTTCATCAGTTCCCTTGCTATTCTTGCCCTTTTGCTGCTCCAGATGAATTTTGTTACTATTTTTTTCTAGCTCAGTAAAGTAGTTATTTGGTAGTTTGATTGGTATGACATTGAATAAGTAATTTATTTTGCATAGAATTGTCATTTTTATTATATTAGCTTGACCTAACCATGAGCATTTAATATTTTTACAATTATTTATATCTCACTTTATTTGGGTGAAGAGGGCTATATAATTGCATTCATACCATTTCTAGGTTTGTCTTGGGAGGTTGATTATCAAGTATTTAATGCTGTGTACAGTTATTTTAAATGGGATTTCTCTTTCTATCTCTTGTTCTTGGACTTTGATTTAGATCCTGTTACTTTTCTGAATTTGTTAATTGTTTCAAGGAGTTTTTCAGATAATTTTCTTGGGTTCTCTAGGTATACCATCATATCACCTGCAAAGAGTGAAAGCTTTGCTTCCTTATTGCCAATTCTGATTCCTTTAATTTCATTTTCTTCTCTTCTTGCTATTGCTAGCATTTCAAATACTATATTGAATATTAATGGTGATAATGGGCATCCTTGTTTCACACCTGAATTTATTGGAAATACTCTGATTTTATTCCCATTAAATATAATATTTTTGATGATTTTAGATAGATATTAATTATTATTTTAAGGAAAATTCCATTTTTTCCAAACTTTCTAGTCTTTTAATAGGAATGGATGTTATCTTTTATCAAAGGCTTTTTCAGCATCTATTGAGATAATCATGATTTGTGTTAGTTTTACTACTGATATGTTTAATTATGTTGAGTGTTTTCCTAATGTTGAACCATCTCTGCCTGCCTAGTATAAATCCAGCCTGATCATGGGGTATTATCCTGGTAATAACTAGCTGTATTCTCATTGTTAAAAGCTTATTTAGGATTTTTACATCAATATTTATTAGGGAGATTGGTCTATAATTTTCATTGTCTGTTTTAATTCTTCCTGGTTTAGTTATCAGCACCATGTTAGTGTCACAAAAGGAGTTTGGTAGAACTCCTTCCTGTCGTTTTTTTTGAAAACAGTTTATGTAGAATAGGTATTAATTGTTCTTTAAATGTTTGGTTAGAATTCATTTGTAAATCCATCTGCACCTGGAAAATTTTCTTAGGGACTTTATTGATGGTTTCTTCCATTTCTTTTTTCTGAAATGGGGTAATTTAAGTAATTTATTTCCACCTCTGTTAATTACCTCAGAATGTTAATCAGTTTGTATTTTTGTAAATATACATCCATTTCACTTAAGTTATCTAATATATTGGCATATAGTTTGGCAAAGTAGCTCCCAATTACCTTTTTAATTTCCTCCTCATGGGTGGTTAGTTCACCCTTTTCATTTTTGAAACTGGTAATTTGGTTGTTTTCTCTCTCTCTTTTTAATCAGATTAACTAGAAATTTGGCTATTTTATTGACTTTTTTCATAAAACCAACTCTTAGTTTTATTCATAAGATCAATGGTTTTCTTGCTTTCCACTTTATTAATCTGTCTCTTGATTTTCAGAATTTCTACTTTGGTATTTAATTGGGGATCTTTATTTTTTCTTTTTCTACCTTTTTTAGTTGCATACCCAATTCATTGATCTCCTCTTTCTCTATTTTATTCATATAGGCATTTAGAAATATAAAATTTCCCCTTAAAACTGCCTTGGCTGCATCCCATAAATTTTGCTATGATGTCTCATTATTACCATTTCCTTGGATATAATTATTGGTTATTTCTATTATTTGCTGTTTGATCCACCCATTATTTTAAATTGATTTATTTAGCTTCCATTTAGTTCTTGATTTATCTTTCCCTGACTCTTTTCTTTTTAGTTTTTTCAAGGCAATGGGGTTAAGTGGCTTGCCCAAGGCCACACAGCTAGAATTAAGTGTATGAACCGGATTTGAGCTCAGGTACTCCTGACTCCAGGGCTGGTGCTCTATCCACTATGCCACAAAGCTGCCCCCATCTCTGACTCTTTATTACATGTAATTTTTATTGTTTCATGGTCTGAGAAGTGTGTATTTATTATTTCTGCCTTTCAGCATTTGATTATAAGATTTTTATGCCCTATTACATTGTCAGTTTTGGTATAGGTGCCATGTACTGCTGAGAAAAAGGTATTCTTTTCTATTCCCATTCAGTTTTCTCCAGAGGTCTATCATATATTAGTTTTCTAAAATTTCATTCACCTTATTAACTTCATTCTTGCTTATTTTGTGGTTAGATTTATCTAGTGCTGGGGGGGTTGAGATCCCCCATTATTAAAGTGTTGCTATTAAATTTTTGCTGTCTATGCTTCCTTGTAATCCACTCAGTTTTTTCTCTAGGTATCTGGATGCTATACCACTAGGTATATACATCTTTAGTAATGATATAGTTTCATTACCAATGGTGCCTTTTAAGATGTAGTTTCCTTCCTTATACATTTTAATGAGATTGATTTGTGCTTTTACTTTATCTGAGATTAGGATCACTACCCCAATTTGTTTTTAACTTCTGCTGAGGCATAATATATTTTGCTCCATTCTTTTTCCTTTACCCTGCCTGTATCTCTCTGATTCAAAGGTGTTTCTTGTAAACAACATATTGGAAGATTGTGGTTTTTAATCCATTTTTCTATCTGCTTCCATTTTACGGGACAGTACATCCCATTCAAATTTATAGTTAAGATACTATCCATGCTACCTTTCTCCATTTATATTTATCTCTTTCCTTTTCTCTTATTCCTCCTCACCAAAATTTAAATACCTTTCTCCTGTGACTTATCTTTTAGGAATTTAACTTTCAGTTTATTTTCACTTATACCTGCCCTTCCCTTTTATCAGTCTCTTCTTCCCATGTCCCCCACTTAACTGTAGATTAAGTTGTGCTTTTAAACCTAAGTGGAAATGTATCATATTCCCTCACTAGGCTAAATCTATTGAATTAAAATTTACTCAGCATTCTCCATTCTTTCTCCTCTAAAATAATAAATCTTTGTACCTCTTCCCTTCATGTTATTTATTGCACTAATATTATTAATCAGGTATCAGTAAAATTATTTGAGCTTCATAAATTTCCATTTTATCAAGATATCATCACAAATTATTTACTTGATTGCTTGATAAAGAGCATTGACTCAAACTGCATCAAATTATAATTATGATCATTTTTTACCTTACCACCTTTTTAAGTATCTTTCAAGTACACACAATCCTCCTCACAAGCCAAAGTATCAATCAACACCATATCATTTCTTGAACAATTTGTGTCCCTCCCCCAGACCTATTTTCTTTCAAAGTTTACCTCCCCCCCTCGACACCCAAGGTACTTAACCCCTTGTTAAGTGAAGTACAGGTTAATTCAAATCCTGATCTAATTAACTGAGAGAATCTTGAAGATCTTTACTTACTGGAAGACTCTAGAGGTCTCACCTGACAACTTTACAAATGATTGTTAAGTAACAGAGACACTGTCTCAGGACCTTGTAGTTTATGATGCCCTCATTAGACAAGGTGCTTAGCTCCTTATGATTAAAATGAGTCAAAGTATAATGAGACACTTAAGTTAAAGTTAACACCCATGCTTTTTTTCAGGGCTTTTTGCCTCAGACATAATCACATCATCTTGGACCTCTGCAACTGAGAGACAAAACCTAATTATACCCATATCCTTTAGGCACATTCTCTTCAAGTATATTCTACCCTCTAATTATCCGTAGAGAAGTAAAGTTCTAAAGAATTAGAAGTGTTATATCTTCCCTATTAGGGTTGTATACAATTTGATAATTGACCAACATTTGTTTAAAACAGTTTTTTTTTATCCCCTTTTCATTTGCCTTTTTTATGCGAAGCTTCAGTCACCTATTTGGCGATTGAGTTCTCTGTTCAGTTCTGGTCTTTGTGTCAGGAAATTCTGGAAATCCTTTATTTCACTGAACATCCATCTTTTCCCTGACAGTATATGCTGAATTTTGCATGGGCAGTGCATTCTGCTTTGTAATTCCAGGTCCTTAGTTCTCTGAAATATGTTATTTCAGTTCTTCCAATCTTAGAATATTGAGACTGATAGGTCCTGTGTAGTCTGATTGTGTTCCCTTTGTATTTGAATTGTTTCCTTTTTGCTGCTTTCAATATTTTCTTCTTTATTTGAAGGTTCTGGAATTTGGCTATTACAGCCCTTGGAGTTTTTATCCTGGGATCTCTTTCTGGGGGGGGGCAGGGATTCTGTGATTTCTTTCAATGGTTATATTGTTGTCTTGTTCTAGTAGATCTGTGCAGTTTCCCCTTGTAATTTCTTGCATTATGTTTTCCAGGTTATTTGGCTGGTTCAGCCCTTCTAGTAATCTGATGATTCATGGATTGTCTCTCTTGAATCTGTTTTCCAGGTCATTCATTTTCCTTAAAAGGTTCTTTATATTTTCTTCAATTTTTTCAGTCTCTTAATTTTGTTTGATGGGATCTTGTAGTCTTGTAGATTCACTGGTTTCTAATTGTTCAGTTCTAGTTTTTAGGATTTATTTTTTCAATTAGTTTTTGTGTTTCCTTTTCCAGTTGTTTATTTTTACTTTTAACAGAGTTGATTTCTTCAGTCAACTTGTCAAAATTTGCCTGCATGAATTTCATTTCTTTTTTCCATTTTTCATCTTCCTCTCTTATTTGGCTTTTAAATGTTTTTTTAAGATCTATGATGAGCAAATTTTGAGTCAAATTTATAGACTGTTTTGATACATCCCCTGTGAGTGATTTTCCATTGCTTTCTTCTTCAGTCATGGCATGGTGATCATCTTTATCTGTAGTTGTCTATAGTGAGTGCTCTTTTACCTCTTTTGTTCATCTTTGCTGTTTTGGTTCTGTTCCTAGGATATATGGAGTATAGACCCAAGATTTTATTTTGCTGGGGCTGGGGTCTAATCCAAGGCTGTTGCTGGACAAAAACGTTGACCATAGAGTCCAGGCCTTGCCTTTGCAGAGGTGTGTTTCCTCCTTTATGTACTGGTTCTGACTTAAGAGAGAATTGTTCCTGACGTAGTCCTGTATTTTACTCCAGTGTTCTCAGGGTTCAGACTTTATTTGGCTTGGGATCCTCCCTGCTGGCTTGCTGTCTCGTGGCAGGGACCTCTGCTATTGGCTTTACCAGTGTCCCTTCCCCTTTTCCCCAAAGAGACAGACCTTCACTGAAGCAATACTGTCATCTTTACCTTTTGGAATCCCTATTATCCTTTAAGAGTAAGCTTATATGATATCTCCTTTTAAGGATCCTTTCTTTGATTCATTCTTTTCCAGATTGCTCTACTGACTTATCATCATAGGACATTATCTACCATGCCATAGAAAACTCAACTCTGGACCACTCATCACTCTGGAGAGACTTTTTATCACTGAAACTTCGCCTGATTGACTGTTTTATTTTTCCCATAACCTTCAATTTAAGGAAGAGGTTAAAGGTAAGGAGGATACCAAAGATGCCTTCATTACTCTCCAGGTTGCAGTAATTTTGTCTACCATATCCCAATACCCAGTATCTTGTCCTCAACTTCCCTTTCACTTCCTAATTTAATGTTGCTTTCCCCCATTATGGATAAGTTCTTTGAAATCAGAGACTGTTTCTTTCTGACTCTACTTGTATCTTCAATACTTAGCACTGTGTGTAGTTCATAGTCAGTGTTCAATAAATGCTTGTTGACTGAAGGGCAAGAAGGAATAAGCATTTACATATGATCAAGTATGTGCCAGGCACCATGTACATATTTTAATATTATTTTATATAAACCTTTAATATAATAATTTATACATGGTTATAATTTTAATGTAATATTTTGCAAATCTTATTTCATTTGATGCTCCCACAACTTTGACAAGTAGATTTTGTTATAATCCCTATTTAAGAGTTGAGGAAACTAAGGCAAGCAAAGATTAAGTGACTTGCCCAGAATCACACAGCTAATATCTAAGATTGAATTTGAACTCATTTTCCTGACTCCATGTTCAGTCCTCTTATCCATTGTGTCACTTAATACCTTGAAGTCTCAGGGGTTTTTTCAGACAAATCTACCTGAGAAGTTCATTTTTTCAACCCAAGTATATAACTTTAGATTTATAACTACAGGAATTCATGTTATCAGTTTCAGTCCAATATTCTATCATGACAAAATCATCTATGGTGTTAGCTAGCATCTTCCAACTCTGAATAATTTTCAAATTTTATTATCATTTGATCTATGCTTTTATACAAGTCATTGATTAAAAAAATGTTAAATAACTGTAGAATGGCTGCAAATTTAATATTGAAGCCAATAACAAGTACTTCAAGAATAATCAAATATTCAGTTCTGAATCCATCTGACAGTATTATTTTCTAGTCAAATATTTCCATCTTTTTCATAAAATTAGCATGCAATATCTTCACAAATGATTGACTAAATTTGATGCAAACCATGTCTCAAGCATTATTCTACACTTTTCTAAACTTTCAAAAATTGAAAGAAAATTAGACTGACATGTCTCTTTTTTCATTTTTTCTTTTTTTCTTTTATTTATTGAGTTTTAAAATTTTTCCCCAAATTTCCTTCCCCCCCAACAGAATGTTTCTATGGCATACCCTAATATAAGTTGAATGTTATAAGAGAGAAATTATATTAGGGTAAGAAAAATAAAGTATAGAGATAGCAGAATTGTATAGTAAGATAATGTCAATCTTTACTTTGTTTCCATATCATACATTGATCCAAATTGAGTGTGATGAGAGAGAAATTATACCCTTAAGTAAGAAACAAATATAAGAGATAACACGATCAGACAATAAGACATCTGTTTTTTCTAAATTAAAGGGAATAGTTCTTGAACTTTGTTCAAAATTCACAGCACTTTATCTGGATACAGATGGTATTCTCCATTGCAGACAGCCCAAAATTGTCCCTGATTGTTGCACTGATGGAATGAGTGAGTCCATCAAGGTTAATCATCACCCCCATGTTGCAGTTAGGGTGTACAGTGTTTTTCTGGTTCTGCTCATCTCACTCAGCATCAGTTCATGCATATCCCTTCAAGCTTCCCTGAATTCCCATCCCTCCTGCTTTCTAATAGAACTATAGTCTTCCATGTCATACATATACCACAGTTTGCTGAGCCATTCCCCAATTGAAGGACATTTACTTGATTTCTAATTCTTTGTCACCACAAACAGGGCTGCTATGAATATTTTTGTACAAGTGATGTTTTTACCTTTTTCATCACCTCTTCAGGGTATAGACCCAGTAGTGGTACTGCTGGATCAAAGGGTATGCTCATTTTTGTTGCCCTTTGGGCATAGTTCCAAATTGCTCTCCAGAAAAGTTGGATGAGTTCACATATCCACCAACAGTGTAATAGTGTCCCAGATTTCTCCAACAATGATCATTATCCTTTCTGGTCATATTGGCAAGTCTGAGAGATGTGACGTGGTACCTCAGAGAAGCTTTAACTTACATTTCTCTAATAATTAATGATTTAGAGCAATTTTTCATATGGCTATGGATTGCTTTGATTTCCTCTTCTATAAATTGCCTTTGCATATCATTTGACCATTTGTCAATTGGGGAATGGCTTTTTTTTTTTTAAAAAAAATATGACTCAGTTCTCTGTATATTTTAGAAATGAGTCCTTTGTCAGAATCATTAGTTGTATAGATTGTTTCCCAATTTACTATATTTCTTTTGATCTTGGTTACAGTGGTTTTATCTGTGCAAAAGCTTTTTAATTTAATGTAATTGAAATCATCTAGTTTGTTTTTGATGATACTGCTCCCCTTTCCATAGATCAGACAGGTAAACTAGTCCTTGATCTTCTAATTTGCTTATAGTATTGTTTTTTTTATTTCTAAATCCTGTATCCATTTGGATCTTACCTCAGTAAAGCATGTGTTGGTCTAATATAAGTTTCTTCCATACTAACTTCCAATTTTCCCAGCAGTTTTTATCAAGAGAGTGTTTTTTATCCCAATAGCTAGATTCTTTGGGTTTATCAAACAGCAGATTACTATAACCATTTCCTGCTATTGGACCTAGTCTATTGCACTGATCCACAACTCTTAGCCAATACCAGATAGTTTTGATGACTGATGCTTTATAATATTGTTTTAGATCAGGTAGGGCTAAGTCACCTTCTTTTGCACTTTTTTATTGAATCCCTGGAAATTCTTGACTTTTTATTTCTCCATTATGAATTTACTTACAACTTTTTCTAACTCATTAAAGTAATGTTTTGGAATTTTGATTGGTAGGGCATTAAACAGGTAGTTTAATTTTGGTAGAATTGTCATTTTTATTATATTACCTTGACCTATCCATGAGCAGTTGATACTTGCCCAGCTATTTAAATCTGATTTAATTTATGTGAGAAGGGTTTTATAGTTTTTTGGATGATTTCTTGGGATTCTCTAGGTCCACCATCATGTCATCTGCAAAGAGTGGGTTTTGTCTCTTCCTTCCTAATTCTAATAAGGAGTTATTTTCTTCAGAGGGCTTTGTTATCTCCTATTCCAGCTGGCCAATTATGCTTTTTAAGGCATTCTTCTCCCCATTTGCCTTTTGTTTTTTCATTAGGCCTAAACTGGTTTTTAACATATTATTTTCTTCAGTATTTTTTTGTATTTCTTTCACCAAGCTGTTGGTTTGGTTTTCAAGATTTTTCTGCATTGCTCTGATTTCTCCTCCCAATTTTTTCCTCCACCTCCTTTAATTGCTTTTCAAAGTCTTTTTTGAGCTCATCCATAGTCTTGAGCCCATTTTCTTTCTCTTGAGGTTTTGGATATGGAAGCTTCAATTTTGTTGTCATCTGAGTATGTGTTTTGATCTTCCATGGGACTTAAGTAATTCTCCATGGTCAGATTCTTCTTTTTCTGTTGTTTGTTCATTTCCTCAGCCCAAGACCAATCCGCAGCACTTCCAAAGCTTTGGGTTTTTTTTTTTGTTTTGGGAGGGAGGGACACCCCACTGGAAATTTTATTCCTCTGAGTTCTCATGCTCTCTTTCCTGTGCTTTGATATGTAGATGTCCTACCCCCATACTTCCCTCTGCCCTGGAACTATAAGGAAGAGTCCTGCTTAGCTATCTTAGTATGGAAGCCCAAACTGCAACCTGGATCTGAGAGTAGGCAAACAGCAGAGTCCTACCCCAAAGGAGAGCAGAGAAATCTCTGCAGTCTTTCTTGATCCCCTTACCATCTCTGAGGATGCAGGCTGCTTTCTCCAGATTCTTTCTGAAAGTTCTGTGCCCAGTGCTACCTCACTCCACACTCATTCTGTTGTCATAGAATTCTTTCCCCACCCCTTCAAGCTGTTCCAGGATTGCATTGTGACAGGGTATTTTTCCAGCTCTGGGTTCTGGTAAAACCCACCTTTCCCATGGAACTTCTAAGTTATCTTGGATTGTGAAAATGTATCACTCAGTCTTTCTGTGGGTTCTGCCCCTCTAAATTTTGGCTAGTCATAATTTGTTGACCTTTGGAGTTCTGAAGGGAAGGAATTCCCAAGAAATGCTTCCTTCACCTACGTGTCTCTTTCTTGATGAATTCATGTTATCTCTTTTACCAGTGGTTTCTTCTCTAGATAGATTTGCTAACCATTTCTTTTATGATCTGATCTAAAATTTTCCCAATAATTGAAACTGAGCCCACTAATTTGTAGGGCTTTTTATCTTCTCTGTTTTGAAAACTGGAATGACAAAAACCTTCCAGCCAATATAGCAGAGAGAACCCAGGCTCATTTTTTTTTGTTTGTTCTTGTTTTTAGTTTTTTTGCAAAGCATTGGGGTTAAGTGGTTTGCCCAAGGTCACACAGCTAGGTAATTATTAAGTTTCTGAGGCCAGATTTGAGTTCAGGTACTCTTGACTCCAGGGCCAGTGCTCTATCCACTGCGCCACCTAGCCACCCCAAACCCAGGCTGTTTTAAACACTCCTGGCTTTCCATGAGAACCAAAATGAATCAAAGCTTTTAAAAGATTTTAGAATGACAGAATCCACAGAAGTAAAGAGGGGGAACATGTTCCAGCAAGGTCTGACATGGGAAACATGGGTATGGGCATTGGGATGAGGTCTGGTAACTAAACTGAGAATCAAGGTGGAAGCCTTTGCAACATGAGTGATGGGCAGACAGGGAGAGCTCCAGCATCACTACCAAGTACCTCAACTGGTCTGAAAGTCTTAATCCATGAGTCCCATTTTCCCAGAGGAGCCCCTGGCATTCCTGAAGGAGGGCCTGGCCCATGAGTTCACACCTTTCCCCAAGTCTAGGGTGTGGGCAGTGGACTTCCCCAGTGCTAACTATTCAAAGAGACCCTCTGGCATTTCTACCCCTAATGTCCTAGCCAATGACTTGCCTAGATCCAGCCCCTAAGGCCTAAGGAGTGGGTGACCAACATCCCTATCACAGACAATCCAGAGAATGTTTCTAACTTTCCTTACTGTTTGGCCCACCAAGGAACTCCCTGGAGTTCCTAACCCTAGTAAGCAAAGCCTCTAGAGTGCTCATAGACCAGAGGTCTGTGAACCAGCCTCAACCCCAACCCAAGGCCCCAGGAAAAGCTAATATCCTAAAATGAAAAAAAAGACCAGCACAAAACAGGGTCTATTGAGGTTTTCCTTGGAGATAAGGATACTAGATCAGGGAAGAAAGAAAGAAGGGATGCTATATGTGAAGCTGCAGAGGAGAATATGATTTGGACTCCATTGGGCTTCTAAGAAAGACTTCTTAGAAGAAATCAATTTAAAAAATGCAAAAATTTGGAAAAGAAATGCAAGACAAAAATTAACTTTATGAAAAAAACTAAAATCTTACAACAAAATGACAGAAGAAAACAAAACCTTTAAAAATACAATTAGACAAATGCAAAAAAGAAAATAATTCCCTCAAAAATATAATTGAGCAAATGTAAAAGGATAACAACTCTTCAAAAATAGGATTGATCAAAGGAAATGCAAAAGTTAAGTGGAGAAAATTCTTCTCTGAAAAAAAAAAAGATTAGAATCTGTGGAAGCAAATGACTTTATGACACAATAAGAATCTTTAGAACAGGGGCAGCTAGGTGGCGCAGTGTATAAAGCACCGGCCCTGGAGTCAGGACTACCTGGGTTCAAATCCGGTCTCAAACACAATAATTACCTAGTTGTGTGGCCTTGGGCAAACCACTTAACCCCATTTGCCTTGCAAAAAAACCTAAAAAAAAAAAAAGAATCTGTAGAACAAAATAGAAGAAAATGTAAAATACCTCATTGGTAAAACAACTGACATAGAAAATAGAACCAGAAGAGACAATTTAATATTCATAGAATTACTTAAAAACCTTGATTTAAAAAAAAAAGTCTGGTCTCCATTCTTTAGGATATAGTTAAAGAAAACTGCCCTAATATCCTGGAACCAAAGGGCAAGATAGTCATTGAAAAAAATCCATTGAACACCTCCTGAAAGGGATCCCAAAATAAAAACACCATGGAATATTGTGGCCAAACTCCAAAATTATCAGATCAAGGAGAAATTCCTATAAGTACCCAGAAAGAAACAATTCAAAGGCCAAGGAACCACAGTCAGGATTATATCCTGGAGGGCAAGGGAGCTTCCACTATCCAGCAAAGCTGAACCTTCCCTTTGAGGGGAAAAGCGTAACATTTAATGAAATAGGTGACTTTCAGTCTTTCCTGATGAAAAGACCAGAGCTAAACAGAAAATTTGAGCTCCAAACATTAGATTAAAGAGATATATGAAAAAGGTAAATAGGGGATAAGAAAAAGAAACCATTATCCAATAAGATTAAATTGGTTACATTCCCACCTGGGAGAAAGATTCTCTTAAATATTGAGAATTGTAACTCTATTAGAGAGAATATACTTAGACTGAAGGTTAGACAGGAGGAAGGGGAGATTGAATGGGGCAAATTTTATCACATGAAGAGGTGCAAAGGAACTATTGCAATATGGGGAAGAAGGGAGGAAGTGAAAACCACCTGAATCTTATTCTCATATGATTTGGCTCAAAGACAGATTAATGCACTCATTCAGCTGAGTTTCAAAATTTATCTTACCTTTCAAGTATTAGGAGGGGAAGGGGAAAAGAAGGACTGATAGAAGGGAATGAAAAAAAGAAGGGGAAAGGGGAAAGAAAAGGGAAGGGTGGATAGAAGGAGGTAAACACATTTAGGGAAGAGTTTTTCAGAAGCCATATACTGAAAGGGGAAAAATATAAAAGGAGGGGAGCTAGCATGGAGGGCAATAAAGAGCAATTATAACTTTGAATGTGAATGCAATAAACTCTCCCATAAAATGGAAGCAGATAGCAGAGTGGATAATCAACCAGAATTCCACAATTACTTGCTTACAAGAACCATATTTGAAGCAGAAAGATATGTACAGAGACAAGTAAAATGCTGGAGTAGAGCATATTATGCTTCAAATGAAGGGGGAAAAGTAAGAGTAGCAATCTTTATCCCAGACAAAGCAGTTGCAAAAATAGATTTCATTGAAAGAGATAAGGAAGGAAAATATATCCTCCTAAAAGGTAACATAGATAATGAAGTAATTTCAATACTGAATAGGTATGCAGCTAGTACTAAATATGTATAACATTCAAATTCTTGGAGGGAATGCTAAATGAGTTACAAGAAGACATAGGCAGCAAAACTCTACTGGTGGGGAATCTCAACTTCCCTCTCTCAGAATTAGATAAATCTTATCATAAAATAAACAAAATTAAGTTAAGGAGGTGAATAGAATGTTAGAAAACTTGGGTAAGTTAGTCCTCTGGAAAAAATTGACTGGGGATAGCACAGAATATTTAAATAAACTATCTCAGTAAAAGAAATTCAACAAGTCATCAATGAAATCCCTAGGAAGAAAAATCTCCTGGACCAGATGGATCAAACAAACATTCAAGGAATAATTAGTTCCAATTCTAAATAAACTATTTGAAAAAATAGGTAAAGTGGGAACTATGTCAAATTTCTTTTATGACACCAATATGATGCTTATACCTAAACCAGGAAGAATTAAAGCAAAGAAAGTAGACTATGGACCATTTTCCCTAATGAATATGGATACAAAAATTTTATGTAAAATATTAGCAACGTCATTACACCAATCTATCACTAGGATAATACACTATGATCAAGCAGGATTTATAACAGGAAAGCAGGAAAATATTAGGATAACTATTAGCATAATGGACCATATCTATAACAAAACCTAATAGAAATCACATGATTATCTCTACAGATGCTGAAAAAGCTTTTGACAAAATACAGCACTTATTCCTACTAAAAACATTAGAGAGCATAGGAAAAAATGGGTTATTCCTTATCTATCTTAAACCATCAACAAGCATCATATATAATGGGGTTATATTAGAAGCATTCCCAGTAAGATCAGGGGTGAACACACAGATGCCTATTGCTGCCATGATTATTTAATATTGTATTAGAAATTTTAGCTTTAGCAATAAGAGAAGAAAAAGATATTGAAGGAATTACAATCAGTAATGAAGAAACAAAAATCTCATTCTTTACAGATGAAATAATGGTATACCTATAGAATCCCAGAAAATCATCTAAAATACTACTGGAACAATTGCAACTTTCTTAGGGTTTTTTTTTGACAGGGCAATGGTGTTAAGTGACTTTCCCAAAGCAACACAGCTAGGTTATTTGGACTCAGGTCCTCCTGACTCCAGGACCAGTGCTCTATTCACTGTGCCACCTAGCTGCCCCTCATAAATTTTATGAAAACAACTATAAAACACTTTCACAAAAATAAAATCAGATATAAATAACTGGACAAATACCAATTGCTCATGGGTTTTCCAAGTTAATATAATAAAAATGACAATTTTATCTAAATTAAATTACTTATTTAGTGCCCTATCAATCAAACTTTCAAAAATTACTTCAGTGAGTCTTGTGATAGAAAATATCACCCACATCCAGAGAAGGAATTGTGGAGTTTAAATGAAGACTAAAGCTTATTATCTTCAATTTTTAAAAGTTGTCCTAGGTATTATGTAATTTTGTTATCTCTAATACTTTCTTCTTTTTGGAGCTGATTCTTCTCTCATAACTCATTTAGTATCAATCTGTGTTTAACATAATTTCAAATGAGAGTCTACATCAGATTGCTTTCTCTCAGGGGGAGGGGGAAGGGGAGGGAGGGAGGGAGAAAAATTGTAAAACTCAAAACAAAGCAAAAAAATGACTGATAAAACTACAATTGTATGTAGCTGGAAAAACAAATAAAACATTTATTTTAGAAAACAAAAGTAAATTGGAATGATATTTGCCCTCCTTCATTCCTATAGTACTTCTTCTCTTTCATATTTTGTTGGGTTTATTTTATTTATGCCTTGACTTTCTGCAACTCATTTATTTCTGAATCAATCTTTTCCTTTTTCCCTTATCTAGGGACCCATCATTTGTAATAAAGGTTAAGAAAGAAACAGAGAAAAAAAGTGATTCTGCAAAATCAACCTACATCATGTTGGACAATAGATACAATATTCTATCATAATTTCCCTCCTCTGCAGTGAGGGCAGGAAGGTATAGTTTCTCAGCTCTTCTCCAGTATTAATCCTTGTCATTATAATTACAATATTAGAGTATGGTTTTCCTAGTTCTGCTTATTTCAATTTGCAGTAGTTCCTAAAAGTTCTCTGCTTTTTTCACAATTTCTTCATATTCATTATGAGTTTTGATAGATAATCATTACTATATTACCTTGGACAATCATTTAACTTCTCTTATGCTTTTCTTCTGTCTCTATAGAGAGAGAGTTAAATTAGATAACCCTGGGGCAGTTAGGTGGCACAGTGAATAGAGCACTGACCCTGGAGTCAGGAGAACCTGAGTTCAAATCCAGCCTCAGACACTTAATAATTACCTAGTTGTGTGACCTTGGGCAAGTCATTCAACCCCTTTGCCTTTCAAAAAACTAAAAACAAAAAGCCAAAAAAAATTAGATAACACTTCAAGTTACTTATAACGCTAGAGTTATGATCCTTTGAATATTCATGATTCTTCATATTTCATTTACAGTAATTCAACAAGCATATCTACCTGGTCCTTTAAAACTCAAATGTGTTGTTCATCTAAAAGCAGTTAATATGGAGCAGAAGATAGAGCACTACATGCAAAGTCAGGAAGATCTAAATTCAAATGTGATCCCATGTACTTCCTAGCAAGTTGCAACCTTAGTTTGCTTCAGTTCCTCATAAGTAAAATAGAGAAAATTATAGCCCCTACCTCCCAGGATTTCCATGAGTAAACAATGAGATATATTTGTAAAGTTTAAAGTTCCACATAAATTCTATTGCTGTTGCTGTCACCATCATTATTTATTAAAATACTCTGGGACAGGGCATTTGAATACAACAAGAGGAAGTACATGCTTTCTTACTTTCTTCTTACTCTTCTTGGCCATCAGTCTCCCTACACTCATTTGTGCTCTGTCATCATCTATATATATTCACTACTCTCCTTGTCAGAGAAAACGGAAAGAAAAAGAATTGACCAACTCTACCTTCTCTGTTTTGGATAGGACATCCTGTCCATATTGAGCAGTTGTGGTTCCATACATCCTCTTCTCCCCAATATAGCTTTTTTAAAAAAAATCCTTCTTTATATACTTAGCTTTCTTCACCAGAGTTGTAGACCTCTTGATACTCTCTTTGCTAAACTATGCCATGCTCTTCTAATCCTTCTTATGTACTGTTTTAGATCTACTTATTTTTTCATCTAACTGAATTTTATTATCTGAACAATAGGTCTCTTTTATGCACTTGGTCTTTGGTTTTATTGTCTTGCTGGCTAGTCTTTTGTAACCACTTTTTTCATGGTTACAAATCTCTTCTGGGACCCTACAATAACACAGAACTTGATACATTTAATACTGATGAGGAAAATATTTATAATTTCATTTTATTGTATGTCAGATCAACATAATTATATTTCCATTAGAATAATGAGGATTACCTTTAGATGTCAAAGAATGGCAAAATTGCATTTTCCCTTTTTCATTAAAGTTTAAAAAATGATATTAAACATTATACTATACTTGGGGAAAAAGAAGCTTTTGATTGATTTTAAATTAAATTGGCACTTTGTCTTGTATTATTGCATCTTATTAGCATTAGCATTTAGGATTTTTTATTTTGCTGCATAAAATGTTATTCAACATTTTGCAACTTTATAAAAGGCAAAGGTTTACAATTCTCACTTCAAATATATTCATTTATTTTAGTTTTATGTTTTACAAAAATGTTCCTATTCTCAATGTCCATGTTATATTATCTTACTGTACAATATTTCTATATCCTAATAGGGCACAGTTCTCAATTTCATGATTTAGATTCCTTGCACTGATTCTTTTGCATTCTTCATGGCTGAGAAATATTTAGCCCATATAGTCCATTGCTGTTAACTGTGATTTTAACCTCCATGTGCCTCCATTCACCCATTTCCAAAAATGTGGGAATATCTCACAATGGCTCTACTGAGGATTAGCCAGAGTAATTCAAGTGTTTTGAGAGCTTTAAATGACTAACCCCTTGAGACTGAAGTATTCACACTACATCTGAGTGTTTTTAGAATGGCATGGCATTTCTAGAGTCTCTGAATGGGTGGGGAGAGGGGGATTCTCATTTTGTCCTGCTGCTTTGTTTCCAACTTCAACATATCATGGTCTATTACCAGTCACAGCATGGGAAAGGACTTCAAAGCAAGAAAAGGTAAAACAAAATATTAAACCCTAGATCACTTTAAATAGCCATTTTTCTTAAAGACTGAGAGTGGTAAACCACTGATTGGAAATTGTGATCCAGGGAACTTTAAGCAGAATAGGTTAAAAGGGAAAACCTATGTTTTCCTCTTACATGGAAAGAATGGAATTTTTCCTTTACCTTTGTTCTGTTGAAATTCAGCAGAAAGCAAAAATTGTTTTCATTTTAATAGCCTCTTTCAGTAAGTTCATTTGATTGCCCTTGAGAGATGATTAATGGTTCAAATTCTAGAATTCATTAGAAAGAAAGGCACTGGAAATCATTATCATGTGGAAGTGAAAAAATGAATGAGGTGCTTGGGCAAAGTATTCACTTGACTTTCAGAAGTAAATTGTCATTGCTACCTGACTATAAAGAACCGAATTGCAGCAATTCTCTGAATAATTGAGAAGTTTTGCTTCAGTGCTTTACATTTTTCAGGCAGAGGTGTTTCTAGATTTCTTTTCTTTTCTTTTTTTTTTTTTTTTGCGTTATCTACTTACCCCAGTGATCCTCTATAATTTGAACATAGAAACTCAACATCAAAGAATATAATTTTAGTGGCCAAATGTTGACATTGGGTACAGGAACTTTAGCAGCATGGGGTTGACAAGGGTTATTAACTAGAGCACAGGTGCTATTTCAAAAATCACTTTTTCCCAAAAAAAATACATAAATAAAAACACAAGGTAAATCTGGACAACCTCTTATTATCAGATTATAATGGGAATTCTTGTCCATCTATGTCTGGCTAGATGGACTCAGAAGTTCTCTGAAATTCTGTTCTTCTGGGATTCTGATATCTTCTAAGTTGCTTCTACTGCCTTTAAGTGCACAAGCAAGCAATGTGAAATGTTTAAAGACAGATAAGGACCTGGGTAGGAAAATAGAAACTTTTTGATGTTTTCTTCAGTGCAACAACTATTGTTGTTAGTATGTTCTTCATTTTCAAAGAGCATGAATGACATCACAAGGTAATATCCTAACTTGCATGTGAATTGGATTTAAGTGAGACAGAGTTGTACAAAGACTCTTATGGTATCATTGAAGTCCATTGGCAGGACAAAAGTCAGGATGACTAGTGAAGGCTGAGGATGCAAAGGATGGTCTTGGCTCCTTTGATGTATAACCAAGTTTTAAGCACTTCACAGCACTTGCTTCAATTACCTTCATGGTCACTGAAACAAATTGTTCTCATCTACCTGTTCTACTAATAAGAGTCTTCACATGCTTGGGGTTGACATTCTCTCCAACTCATCAAAGGGTTTAAAGACAATTGGTTACCATCAACCATTAGCCTGCCTGCTGAGATTGTTTTACCTAGATTTGGCTGCTGTGCATGCTACAGCTTCCTGGAGCCACAGGTGAGAGTTGGATGAAGGTGGACACTAAAGATGCTTGAGTAGCTCCGAGAGAATGAGTAGCTCTGAGAAAGGCCCAACAAGCCTTCACACAAGTGGAACTAGTCCTCTCTGAACATCCCATTTATACTTGTATAGTAATAAGAGTTTAGAGAGCTGTGAAGAGGTCAGATATTAGAGACTATACTTAAATCTTGGGAAAGTTCTAATGCCTATGTCTATTTTCTACTCACCAATGTCTCTTCGTGGGATCAAATCTCTATTTTTCCCATCTTATTGTATGAGTTCCACTTCTTAAAATCTCTAGTTTATTCAAAGCTCAGTTCAGACTTAAAGCTTTTTAATGATTTCACTACTACCACCACTCTAGTTACTAGTCTTTCCTACCGAAATAACCTTTAATTTATTTTATGTTTATGTTTGGTGTATTCAATTTTCTGTTAAAAGAACATAAGCTCATAAACAGCAGTGTTTTGGTTCTTGTCTTTGAATTTCAAGAGTTTAGTACAGTTCCTAGCATACAGTGGGTGCTTAAGTGTTTCCTTGATTGATTGATTGGAAACTCAGCACTGATGCAAATTAGAAACTGAACAGTAATTGCCAAATTAGTAGGAAAACTAGAAGTACCTAGTAGAATGAAAAATGCTGTCCAAAGACAGAGTTGTGGTCAACTTCAGGTTTTACAGATGGTGAAAGAAATCAGAAAACCCTGGATTAAATATGCATATAAATATATAAATGCTCACTTCTATTGAAACATAATTTATTAGAATCATAGAACTTTAGTATTGACAGGGACTAAATAGAACATCTAATCTTAGACTCTCATTTTATAGATGAAAAAACTGAGTTATATAAACTACCCAAGGTCATATGATTCCTGACTCTCAATCTAATAGTTTCTTCAACAGATCTGAATGCCTTCCAAGATTCTTCTGTAATTCAGATATTATTTCTCAGTTGAATGCTTAGATAATATGTCATTGCTCATGTATTTTCATTTTTATTAAATTGTGATTAATTTATTCCCACAAAAATATCCAGATGTGAAAGATAATTTCCTATCTGAATATTGTTGGTATTATAGATTAGGTCTGAATTTTCATCATTATCTGAGAACTAGGGAATGTAATCATGGCAAGATCATGGTTTATGAAGCACTTTGTAATTGATGAAGCACTTTCACTTATGAATTCTAATTTGATCCTCCCAACATCCCCATTTGGCAGCTATGGCATATATCTGTGTTTTTTGTATTTAACAGATTAGGAAGCTCAGAGGAAACAACTTCTGGTTAGTAAGTGGCAAAGCCAGGACAAAAACTGGTCTCCAGGCACCCAGTATAAAAATTCTTTATCATTTGCTTTCCAACAGTATAAGTTGTGTCACATTGTGATATTTATTCCTAAATATAGCCAGTATCAGTGAAGTTCTCCCTAGTTCCAAGTCCAGTTCTCTTCCCACAAGATCATGCTTGCTCTCACAGGACTAAAGATGGGGAAGGCCTGTGATTTCATTGATGTAGAGAACACAGGGATGAGAAAACTCCCTCTACCAATGAATACTGTTCTCTGCAACTTGGATTCTAAGAGAGTTATCCAAGCTTTAGGAAGGTTCAGTGATTTTCCTGAGATCACACAATCACTATGTGTCAGATGTGGGATTTGAAGCCAAGTTTTCTTGGTTCTTTCCAGTTCTCTGTCAACTAATCTGTGCTGCCTCACATAAATATTTAATCATCTATTTTACAAATGAGGAAAAAAAAGGATCAAAAAGGATTAGTTTCCAATGGTCACTCAATTAAGAGGTATCATAGTCTCACCTGCCTTGGTTCAGAGTATGATGCACTGTTAAAAATATTGGCTTGCTTCTTACAATAATATTATTACTTTTAATTATAGTATATATTTAGTGTTATATTAGAGTATAAACTACTTGAAGGCCGGGACTATCTTTTTTTTCCTTTTTTTTTTGTATCCTCAGTGATTAGCACATTGACTGGCACATAGTAGGTCCTTAATAAATGTTTGCTGATCAATTGGTTACTTAGTTTTACATGACAATTGTTATTTTATTCTTTTCTAAAAGTCTTTAACCCCGATTTCACTTTACAATCCAACAATTGTAGCTGCGCAAAGCTGATAATTTCCTCCTCCAAAAATTCATAGGCAAGGGGCGGCTAGGTGGCAGTGGATAAAGCACCAGCCTTGGAGTCAGGAGTCCCTGGGTTCAAATACGGTCTCAGACACTTAATAATTACCTAGCTGTGTGGCCTTGGGCAAGCCACTTAACCCCATTTGCCTTGCAAAAAAACCTAAAAAAACTAAACAAAAAAAAATTCATAGGCAAGAAGTTAAGTTCTAGCAATATAATTCACATGCTCTTACTATAAAAATTCTGGGGTCTGTTTGGAAGTAACTCAGTGTTCAAACAACTGTCATTTGCTAATGTAGTCCAATATTCTGGGCTATAGAATAACTAAAATTCAGACTTGACATGAGTTCACTATTGGAAAAATGGTAGATAATTTAGTGAGCCTGGGAAATCATTAAAGTTCTCTACACCTAATTTCTTCATCTTTAAAATATTGGAAATAATACTTGCTTTGTCTCACAGGATTATTGTAACAAAATTACTATGTAAATAAGTGATATGGAAAATGAGTTATTCTTATAACCATTAGGTTGGAAAAGATGTCAAATGAGAAAAAGGACAAATGATGGAAGAGCTATGGAAAAATAGGAACACTAATTCATAGATGGTGGAACTACAAATTGAGTCTGTCTAGAAAGCAGTTTGGAATGCTCTTCATATAGTCACAAATAAATCAGAGAAAGAAGAAAAGGATCATGTAGATGAAAATATTTATGGCAGATCTCTTTGTAGACATTCCAAATTGAAAACTAAGAGTATAACTAGGAAATTATGGTACAGGGATTTAATGAAGTATTATTATTAATTAATGAAGTATTAAGAAATGAAGAAATGATAGTTTCAGAAGAAATTTCTTTGAACTAATGAAACTTCTATAAGTTTCAAAATCCTTATATGAACTAATAAAGAATGATATTAGCAGAACTACAAGAATAATTTACATATGAATAATAGTTTTATAAAAAATATTAAAAACTTTAACCTTAAAAGAGATTTAAACTAATACTGTCATAAACTCTTAGTCCAGAGGACTAAAGATGAACCATACCTCTGCCAGAGAGATGATAATTTTAAAATCCAGAATGAGTTACATATTTTGCCAAATGTGGGAATTTGTTTTGTTGGATTTTTTGTTGGATTATGCAGATTTGTTGTGTTTTTTTAAATTATTATTCAATAGGGAGTCAAGTGGGAGGAAAAAATAATTTTCTTAATAAAGAAGCTTTTTAGGGGGTTATCATTTAGAAAGAATTTGAAAATTTGGTCAGTGACTTTAGTAAAGTTGGGAGAAGTTTGGGGAAATGAGGGAGAAATTTGTTGAATATACAACAGATTTGTCACATTGACAGCTAAAACTATAACAGTATAGATGTCTAAAAGCCTGATAATAACAAATCAAATAAATAAGTTTTAGAGATAGCCATATATAAATACAAATTAATACAAGAAGGGATGAACAGCACAAAACTACCACCACCACCCACCTACTACATACATACACATTTACACAAGCATGAAAGTATAAAAGATAGAACAGTTGTACCAGAGTTGAGTTCTGAACATGCATAGATAAATGGTGAAAGGAAAAGAAGCCAATGGAAGAGTATGTAAGAGAGAGAGGAGACCCATAATACTTGTTTTCTATCAAGACTTTAAGAGTTGTACAGAGCTTCCATATACATTTTTCTTATTTGAGCCTCACAGCTCTGAGGTAAATGTTACAGATATTATATATTCTTTAACAAATGAGGAAACTGAGGCTCAAGAGAATTAAATGACTTGTTCATAGTAATATAGTAGGCAAGTTTCAGAGGCAGAAGTCAAACACAATTCTTGCAGATTCCAGGTTCCTCTTTCATTACCTTAAATGGGAGATTTAAAAGTATCATTAAAGCCATAAGAGATAAAGTTTAATCAAGAAAGGAGTGATCAATATATTAACACTTTCAGCCAAGAAGTGAAGAAAATGTAAAATGGACTGTGAATAAAGAGAAAATAATTGATAAACTTTAAATAAAAGAAAGATTATTTTGTGAAGTTTTAGAATAGTCTTATGGTAATTTCTATCAATTAGAATGATTGAACAATGAAAGAACAGTTTTACAAAGCAGTGAGCTGATATCACCAGAAGTGTTCACGAAGAGGCCAGGAAAATGATGTAAAAGAAATATACCAGAGGGAGTTTGGAATAGATAATCTGAAAAAAATCTAAGTATAAAATTTCAAAATTTAGGGCAGCTAGGTGGCGCAGTAGATAAAACACCTGCCCTGGAGTCAGGAGTACCTGGGTTCAAATCTGGTCTCAGACACTTAATAATTAACTAGCTGTGTGGCCTTGGGCAAGCCAGTTAACCCCATTTGCCTTGCAAAAAAAAAAACACCTAAAATTTCAAAATTTAAAGGAGTAAGTAGTGAGGAAATAGAATTGGTAAAACCCTTAAGAAATTTAGTCATGAAAAGGAAGTGAGAAAGAATTGATGATGAAAGGGAGTAATGAGCAGAATCAATTGAAGTTTTTGTTTTAAAATGGGTTTTTTAAGTTTAGACGATGTGTGTGTGTGTGTGTGTGTGTGTGTGTGTGTGTGTGTGTGTGTGTATGTGTGTGTGTGTGTGTGTGCATTAAAATAAAAGGAAAGAAACCAGGATAGAGCCCCACATTCAAGGTACTGAGGAGTCTATAAGTGTTAGAAGATGACACTCAAAAATTAACACTACATAAATATATAGATATTGGTGCCATTGAACCCTGCTCTGAAGAAGAGATGAGCCTTTTAGCTTATTCCCAAAGCTATGTCAGCACAGTCATCTATCCTTCCGTGCAAAATAATGTATTTAAGGAATCTTTTTTGAGGGGGAGCATGGGACTGTAAGTAGGGAAGTGGCCACTAGCATTATAATACATACATTTTTAGTCATCCTGAGCTCTCTTGGACTTTTTCTTGAGCATCCATCTCCTCTAGGCACATATTTCCAATGTCAATAGCATCAAGAAAAAGCTACATTATTTTCTAACTCTTACATCCCACAATGGATTATGTTTAGAAAGAAAACATATAAATCAAGTGACATTTTTTCGGAGGTGCGTTCTTTTTATCAGCAAAGAGCAAGAACATTTGTGACTTGATAGAGAAAGAACATGCCCTTTTCAGGTTGAAATGTACTTTTACCTCTGCTACTGGTTTAGAAATGTTCTTGATATACACAAAGGATTTTTTTAAAAATAAAAATGCAGTGCCTCAGGGAGTGCCGCTAGTTTAAATAACACATGAAAAGTATTTATGAGCCCCTTTTTATGAGGTGGTCAAAGCAAAGACCATCCAGCATGTAACATAAGACTGGCTTAAGAAGAAAGACTTTCCAAACCACATTGGAGAGTTAAGCATGAATGGAATTTTATTTCAGTCTCTATTGCTTATTTAAATTAATGATGTTTTCAGATGGGGCCTAAATGATAATGCAGATCAAGGTAGGGCTTGCCAGGAATAGAATACACTACTCTATTATTCAAAGAATGTTATTAAGTAATGTTGAAATAATCTGAACTAAAGGATTTAGCAAAAGTAGGTTTCTGGACAATGATGTGGTGTGGAAGAAAGAGTAGTTATAATAAGCAGAAGTTCATTTTGAGATATCTGGAGTGAGAATTTTGATAGGTCTAAGGTTTCAGGACAGTTGTCTCTCTGTTTTCATCTACCCATCATGTTTTGTGAATGTGGCAATCCTATTTAATAATAGAAACTAGCAAATTGTTCTCTATATACACCAAGGGCCCCACAATGTTATTACCACATCTCCTTCAGTCACCATGGTCTTGTCATACTATGATGATGTAGCTGATCCACCAAGAGTAAAGTGCAAACCTTGAGGGTTTTTCTTTTCTAGTTGTAAGATTTGAATGGCTTTGCCAAGCACTCCACAAAACCAAAAGCATGTGTCTGTTAGCCAGTTGGCATACTGAACTAGAACAAAACTAACCAACCCACACAGGAATCTAACCCAGATCCATGGCCTCACTGACACCCTATTCATACCAACCTGAGAAAATTGACTGTATAATGAATTTGAATATTTTAAATTCCCTTGCTTAGTCAGTAAGGAATCCTGGACTTAATCCAAGTTAATAGATTTTCCACTGAAAAACTTGTCAATACTACCAAATCAACACAAAATAATAAGCTGAAGCTACATATCTTTTGTATATAGTAGTGGTAGAGATGCTCAATGTATTTAATTATTGAAAAAATGAATGAACCTACTCAAAACAACAATATCAGAAATCATACATTTCTAATTTCAAAAGTAACAAACTGGGTTCCATATTATCTTAGTTAAAGAAGAAATATGCTCTTGTTTGTGTGTTTTTATACAAAAGTCCTTAAATATGGTTAAAGGTTAAATGGAAAAAGGCATACACACACAATAATCAATGAATCATTCATTCCTATGGTGCTCAAAACATTCAATTTTATTTTTGAATGAATCAGAATTGATTATTTTTGAGTGATTTCAGAACCAACATGTCTTATCAGCTTCCCCACTCCCAAAATAGTTTGCCTTGTAACTTGATGACTCGATGACTGGAATTGACTCATCCAAGATTATCTTTATATCTTTTGAGTGACTAGGAAAGTGATGGTACCACTCAACAGTAACAAGTAAGTTAAGAAAAAGGTAAGGTTTTGTTTTGGGTTTTTTGGAAGAGAACCTGTTCTATTTATTAGGTAAGATATTAAGAAGTAAAAGTCATACCCCTAGAAATAAGTCACACCTACAGAAAAACAACTTACAGAAAATATAAGAGAGCATGTGATCATCTGCCAAATGTGGAGTACAGATTGTACCCTTATTTTGACAATGTAAGCTCTATTACTTGCTCAGAGTTCAGGCAAGCAGAACCTATGAATCAAACATTTTCAATATGTAGAGGGTCACACATAATCACAATTTGATTCCTTAAATGGATATAAACTTCTGCCCCCACCTTGTGTTAACAGATTTAAAGATGGTACCCCTGTAGGACAGAAAAATAAGAAGCACCCTGTTAATTTGTTCTTGTCTCAGACCCACTCAACCTTGCCCAACTTACTTAAGTTTAAGAACTTGATTTCCCCATCTATGAACTGAAGGTGTATTTGCAGATGAGGTATACCACACTTGTCTGATATTTATTTACACTATAATTGCAAACTACTCCCAGTTATATTCATTCTGTTTAATATGCTTTATAAGAGTCAGATGTGGAATTCTCTGTGGTTGTTCTTTTAACTCTGTAAAAACCTTAGGACAAAAGGAATTCAAAACTAAAAAGGAACTAAAAAAAACTGATTTCAGAATCAAATGTTTGAAATATTTCCCTTTCTAATTTGCTTTGTAGAGAAATGGAATACAGAGCATTAGTCCAGACTTCTTTCAAATGAATCCTAATTACATGCATGTGCAAAGCCATCAGTGAAGCCTAGTTTTGCAATTAAATGCTTGATTATGCTGAATCCTGGGTGTTCCTTATTCTTTGCATCTGCCTTCCTCAATGCACACAGTAGTCTCTTTGCCTTGAGCATAACTTCTTTAAAATGTTTAAAGGCCATATAAGTGTAATTGTGTGTCCAATTAGAAATCAAAATTTCTAAGTTTAAGCATGAAACTGAACCTCAATTCTACTCTGCATAGAAAATCTCAGCTGAGAAATTTTATAAGTCTCTAACCCATGGCTCTGCACCAACAACAGATGAACAGAGCAAGAAACGTGCTAAGCCTACATTCACTCAAGGCATTTGATTTGTGTCTTCCAGCATATTTCAAACTTGATGGTGCTCAAGTCTTTGAAACAGAATAAAGTAAGATTTAGTTATTTTCCAATAATATTTTGAAAGTCTTTAATTTCCTCCTACTGTTAAGAGTAGAGCAAGGAGGAGTGATTGGAAAAGAGTCTTTTGATTCTCTTACAATTTTATTTCTGACCTGAAGGGAATTGTTCTATAGTTTGTTTTCCTAACCCAAGTCTTAAACCTATTTTCTGAGTTGACCTATCCACTGAAAACAAGATTATTTCTTATAAAGAACTATGGATTACCCATTCACAAAGACAAATTTTCTCAACATAGCATAACAGTTTAGAAAATTCTAGAGCAAAGAGGCAATGCTCATTGATAGGTAAAAATCATCAGTAGTCATTTATTATTGTGTATCAGGGATTGTACTAAGTGTTGGGAGTATAAATGGAGATAAAAGAGTATCTTCAGTGATCTAACAGTCTAATAGGGAGAAAACATGGAAATAACTAAAGATAAAGAATTTATATGAGGGATAAATTAGAAATAATCATCAGAGGGGAGGTTCTAGAATTAGGGGAAATTAGAAAAGGCTTTCTATGGAAAATCTATAAGATTTCAGTTGGAATTTGAAGAAAATCTGAGAAGTTAGGAAGCAGCTAAATGAAAGGAGAACATTCCAGACATGGGGATCAAACTTAAAAAGTACCCAGTTAGAGGGGGCAGTTAGGTGGCACAGTGGATAGAGCACTGGCCCTGTAGTCAGGAGGACCTGAATTCAAATTTGGCCTCAGACCTTAATAATTACCTAGCTGTGACCTTGGGCAAGTCACTTAACCTCATTGCTTTAAATAAAAAAATATATTTGTTAAAAAGTACCCAGTTATGAGATAGAATATCTTGTTCAGACCAGTGTCCTTGTGTAAGGGGAAGGGTGGTGGGAGGAAGATTGGAGATGAGAGGATGTAATGAATATAAAAAAGACTAGAAAGGTAGGAGGGAAGGGAAAGTTATGATGGTGTTTGAATGCCAAACAAGAGTTTAATATTTAATTTAAGGTGTGATAAGAAGTCACTGAAGATTATTGAGTAGGGGAATGACATAATTAGAACTACATTTTAGGAAGACTACTTTGACAGATAAGTGAATGAAGGATGGATGGTATGGAAAGATTTGTGGCAAGCTGATCAATCAGTGTGCTATTAGAATAATTCAAGTATTAGGTGATAAAGGTCCCTTTATAAGCTAGTAGCAAAGTCAGAGGAGAAAAAGGAGTTTGATCCAGGGATTTAGAAAGTTAAGCTCAGTAGACCTCAGCAATAGATTGAAAGGAGTGACAGGGTGGGGGGAAAAGAGCAAGAAGACAAGAATGACTTCTAAGAGAGAGATGAAATATGGGAAGAAGTCTATATGTATAGGGATATTTATAGCAGCTCTCTTGTGGTGGCAGGAAGCTGAAATTGAGGGTATGCCCAGCAGTTGGGGAATGGTTGAAAAAATTATGCTATGTTACTGAGACGAAATGCTGTTCTGTTATGGAAAATGATGAACAAGATGCTTTTAGAAAAAAAACTTTTACAAGCAGATGCAATGGAAAATATATCTTCTACAAAGTAACCACAATATTGCAAGATGATCAGCTGTGAATGGCCTATCTTTTCTCAGCAATGCTGTGATCCAAGAGAATTCTGAAGGACTTGTGATAAAAAAAAGTATCCATCCCAAAGACAGTGCTGATCATGTCTAAATATAGAAAGAAGTATACTTTTATTTTTCTTGTGGTGCCTTTTTTGTGGATGGAGGGAGTCAGGTTTACTTTTACAACATGATTACTATTTTTTTTCATAGCTACCTATTTTTAATCTACACAAATAACTTGCTTTCTCATGGGGGGGATGGGGTGGAAGAAAGGGAGAGAATTTGGAACTCAAGGTTTTGGAAGTAAATGTTGAAATTTGTTTTTGAATGTAGCCAGGGGAAATTTTTTTTGAAAATAAATAAATAAAAAAATGACTTCCAAGTTGTGAGCCTGAGTGACTAGGAAAATGATGGTGCCACTCAATAGTAACAAGAAAGTTAGGAAGAGGGAAGGGTTTTATTTTGGTTTGGTTTGATTTCAGTTTTTTGGAAGACAATAATGAATTCTCTTTTGCACATGTTAACATCTATAGAAAAGACAATAGGTAACTGAAGATGTGAGAATGGAAATCAGCAGAGAGGTTGGGGCTAGATTGATTCCACTAAAGTTAATGAGATCACTAAGTAAAATAGTATAAAGGGAAAAAAGAAGAAGGCCTGAACACTCCAGATTGAAGTTTCCTAAATGAAGATCTAGTAAAGGACACTGAGAAGTGGTAGGTGGGAAGAAAACCAGGAGAGAGTAGAATCACAAAGACCTAGAGAGTTAGAGAGTCAACAGTGTCTAAAACTGCAGAGAGGCCAAGAAGAATGAGGCTGAGAAAAGGTCATGAGATTTGGAAATTATATTAGAAACTGGAGAGATTATTTTCTGTTCAATGATAAGGTTAGGTGCTAGTTTAGAAAGAGTTAAGAGAGGGTTAGAGGAATATACAAAATTACCTTACAGTTGTGAAGCCCAATTGAGATTGCTTAACCCAATCAACATAGTTTTGTGATTTTTTTCCAACTTCATTCAACTGGGTATTTGTAGGACTAAAGAAACCAGAAAGTGGTAGTGGTCCAAGACTGTGCTTTTACAGAATAAGTACAATAACAGGATAAATGCGATAAAAGACTAAAGAGAAGATAGCACAGAACTGGTTTCCTAATGGATCAAGATGGGGAAGAAAGGAGATAGTATGATGTTTGACCTTCATTGTCTCACATCCAGGGCCATTCCCTCACTCAAATCCAAATCATGTGCTTGTCATGGCATCACCTTCCTAATATCGAAGAAGACAATGACATTAGGAAGGACTGGGATTTGAGTGAGGGAAGGGTGCTGTGCTTTGTCACCCATTTCACTTTCTCCTCTAGAGCTAGTGACCAGATATGAATCAGGAAGACTGGAGATAGCCCTGGATATGTGGCAATTACAGTAATGGCTTGCCCAAGACCTCAACACCTAAGTAAGTATCAAGTATCTGAAGCTGGATTCAAACTCCCCTCCTCTTGAGGGCACTGACTTTAGAGTCAAAACACCTGAGAGTTCAAATCTTGCATGGGGACTTACTAATTCTGTGATCTTGGACAAAATTACTTAATCTGATAGTATCACATTTTCATCTTCTGTAAAATGAAAGATTTTAGACTGGATGACCCCTTCCAGTTCTAGATCCATAATCCTAAGTCCATGAGAGAAGTACAAGCTAAAAAAAGTATGCTGAAAGACCTACAAAGAGAAAGACCACATTTCTCTGGGATGATGAAGCAAGGCTTTATAGAGGAGTTGGGATGGGACTATAAATGGTTCTTGAAGGAGAAAGAGGATTCTAAAAAGGGGAGAGAAGTGGGAGGATGTTCCAGGTGTAAAGAGAGTAACAAACAAGATTTATTTTTTGATGCAAGATAGAAAGTATTTCAGTCTTGGTGAAACTTACAGGGTTTTCTATGAAATAAGGACAGAAATGTAAGGTAGTATCAGATTATCGAGTTTAAATGCTAGAAAAAGAGGTTTTAGATTTATTCCTTAGCCAATAGCAAGCAACTTTTGAACAGAATGGTTACATGGTTCATTGAATATTAGAGGACTGAGACTCATGCTTTAGAGCTGGTGATATACTTAAAGAACATTTGATCCAAGCCTCTCATTTTGTTTGTAAAGAGGCTCAATGAGATTAGCTGTTTTTCAAAAGTCTTAAGGTTGGCTCTATTACCAAAATTCCTTAATATTAAATCCAGTGTTATTTTCCACACAACCATTTGGACTAACTCATACCTAAAACATAATATTTTAAAGAGTTAGGTGAAGTGGTGGATAAAGTACTCGGCCTGCAGTAAGAAAGACTTGAGTTCAAATGCCACCTCAAACACTTATCTATATGACCCTAGGTATGTCACTTAACTTCTATTTGTTTCAGTTTCCTCAACTAGAGAATAAAGATAATATCAGCTCCCAATTCATAGGGTTTTTGTAAGAATAAATAAAATATTGTTGTTCTTCACTCTTAAAGAGGACCAAAATGACCTCATTATGTTTGAGTCAAATTACAGTGTATTTGACTATGGCTGATCAGCTCATAATGTTCTACCACAGTCACTCACAAATAGTAATGTGAACATATGAGGTGTTATCACTAAGTTTGCATTTGTTGTGTTTCTTTTGAGTACAAAGTAGGCATTTCATCCCACCTACAGTTGAGGAACTTCATAATGGCAAACTCACCAATCTAAGGTAGCTTATTCCATTTTAGGATGGCTCTATTTAGAATTTTTCCTCATATTCCACAGGGGGAAAAAAATCTCTATTTCCCATCTATTTATACTACTTCTATCCTGTGGTGCCAAGAAAAACACATCTATTCCCTCATCCTTATCATATTTCTTCAAACATTTGAATACAGCATTGTTACATCACTTAGGTTGAACAAGATGATCTCCTAAATATCTTCCAATTTGGGATTCAGTTTGACTCATTATACATTCCTTAAGTGTCTGCTAAGTGCATGGCACTGTGCTAGTTATTGAGAATATGAAGAAATAAAACAAAACAGGCCCTACCCTCAAATAGTTTTCATTCTAATGAATGTATATGATATATAAGAAAAAAGGAAAAAAGATAAAATGCTCTAAGTATATATGAAAGTGGACAGAGAATTAGTGCCTGAAGAGATCAGAGAAGTATATACAGAGAAGATGACACCTGATTTGAGACTTGAAAAAAAGACAAATATTCTGAAAGATGGATCTTGCAACAGGACTACAGAAAGTAGTGAGTCATAGTCCAGAAAGCTTTCACAGAAGTTAAACACAGAATGTGAAATATAATTAAGAGCTTGGTTGGAATATGAAGAGTATAAAGCAAAGTAACAATATCACAAGAAAGACTGAAACAAAATAAGAGATGTTCTTTGATGATAAGATAATTTTGTTCTATAGGAAATAAGATACTGAATAGCACGATTGGAATTGTGTGCTTTACTTCAGAAAGTAACTTTGGGATCTATGTGAACAATGGGTTTGTGAGAAGAATTGAGAGGCAGGGAAAACCAATTAGGGACCTCTTGGACTAAGATAGATGAATAGTGATGATTCTGAATTAAAACAACATTATGAATGGAGATGGGAGAATAGATGTGAGATATTGTGGAAATGAAAGGAACAAAAGATGTGGAGTGAGAGGGGTTAACATTGCTCACTGGAAATAAAATATTATAGAGATTTACTGTTTTCTGTATAGTCCTCTTCTATTGTACAGTGTATATGAAAATGCTCTTTTTATTTGGTGTCTGTTAAGTTTTTAGATAGGAAAATCATTTAACATATTATCAAAGAAAAAGAAAGAAGTTATAAAGTCTTGTAAGACTGTGTATTATATCACAGATTCCAGGAGGACAATAATCTTGCAAATGGACATGTTAGGTTTATATGCCAGAGTCTTTGTGTCCCCTCAGCAGGGAATCATTAACTAACTCATCGACAAACACTGACTAATAAAGTATTTACTCTTCCAATAAGAGATTTCCTTATTTTCCATGGCACTCACAGAAAATTATTATTCTTCATAGCCTATGAATTTGCAATCTTCTCAAATGTTTGGATTCTAGCCAATATGAGAAAAAACATGGGATCTATCACAATTTGATTATTCACAAAATAATTCTAATGGTTCAGTTCTTCTTCCTTTCTTCATTGATATCATATTCTCCATTCTCTACCCTCCAACAAATTTGGATTCACCTCCACTTCCTCAGTTTTTTCCTTCAATTTTCTCTTGAAGTATTTGTCCCATTCTTTTAAAGACTACTGCAAACTTTCTGATATGTTAGGAAGTATAGAAAAGGAAACTAAGGAGATAGGCGAATGCCCAAGAAAGAGGAGAAGGAAAAGCACCTGAAATGAAGAAGGAAAAAAGATCGAAGATGAGAAGTTGCAAAATTGGGTTCTATACATTGTACTCTAATTCAACTTGTGATCTCATCAATGGGACTATTTTCTCCAACAATGTTGATAAAAATCTATCAATGATTGTCCTGCTTATACAACTCTTGTCCATGTTCTTCCATAAGCTATCACATCCAATTTCCTAGGGGTCTTCCTCATATCCTGTTGACTTTGAATGGATATCCAATGGACCATATGGGCCATTCATCTGTTTCCCCCTTGCTCTTATTACAACTAGCCCATCTTTGTTTCTAGTCCAACATTTCTCTGATGGTTTTATACTGCTTCTTTGACATGTCCTTAATTGAAATTCATTGAAGCCTGCTTACATCAACCATTTATCTTTCCATTGCCCTTTGAGTGACCCTCACCTTTAGGTTTTAGGACTATAGATTTCCTTAAGTGGAAGCTATGCAACAGCAAAAGAAAAAAATTTGGTGCTACAATGATAGGCCTTTGTTTCTGGGGGAAAGTTTGGAGTCATTTAAAGATACCATTCAGGACTAACTATATTTCTTTTATTAATTCTAACCGAAAGTTTCATTAGTATTTTAGCAACCAAAATATATTGTTTTGCATATTATATTGTGGAATATAATGCATGCATCAATACATATTACAATTACTTATAGTTAACCCAAACTTCAAAGGCCATTCCACATGGATTGTTTTTAGATATGATCTTAGCTATCTTAAAATTATGATTCTTTTTTTTCATCATTCTGACTCTTCATTCCAGGCTACTGAGACCTTTTTGAATTCTGATCCTGACATTACCTGTATTAGTGATCAGTTCTAGCTTTGAATCATTCAAAAATTAGATAATCATGTCATCTATTCTTTCATCTAAATCATCAATAAGCTTGTTGAGTGGGACAGGACCAACAAGATCTTCTGCTGTGCCACTTGAAATCCCTTTTGAAGTTGAAATGTTTTCAGCTATTACTTCTTTCAACAAAAACTGTGCTCCCAATTCTAGTGAAAGAAACCCCTCAGAAAATATAATTGAATACAAGTTAACTAACCAAGCCTAGAATCCTATATAGTATCAGATAATTTCTCCAGTTATCATAACCAACTCAAGCTGTGCTTGCAACTCACTCCTATAGTCAGAAAAGATAAATCAGAGCTCCCCTAATGACCTAATTCTCCAGAGACAAATAAGGATCACATTAAATCCTTGTGGTTTGAATCCCCCCAGGCAAGATCTACATGGAGTCATACAACTTCTACAAAAGGCCCAAAAGGCACCAAACCACACATGACAGTGGATGAAAAACTATGCTGAGACCTTGACCTTGTCCCAAGTTGTCCTTCCTCACTGCTACCCCAATGGTGCAGCAATATATTCTATCTTAAGAAAACAGTGGGGCTAGTCTAAGAAAAAAGATGTCAGTGAGATTCCAATATAATATTATATATTCTTATTTTAAATCATAATCCTAGAACTGAGAAGTCAATGATCTCATGCTCCTGACCAGAATTTTTATGGTTTCTATTTTGATTTTATGTGCCAAGAAGGTCCTAAATTGTCCTGAGGAATATGGCCATTATAGTCTTAAGGTAAACCATGTTCTTGCATTTGTTGTTATTGTTACTATTACTACTACTTTTATTATTATCAATCATTAGCAATGATATTTTAAGAATCCCTGATTCTTTGCTGCGAATATTCTTTTAATTTATTCAAAAAAATCCCCTTTTGACATTCATTTTAATCACTGCTGTGATTAAATATATAAATGATCTTGATGGTGATGATATAAATATTTTTAAAAGTTTATTCACTGAAGTAATTTATTTACAAAGCATATTTTTTCACAGAAATCATTGGTCAGTTTTTTGTGAATGCCAACCTTTCAAAATTCTTTTCTTTTCTCAGACTTCATAGATTTGAATTAGATATTCAGTGATCTTGTTAATATGGATCAGGATATAAGTGTAAAGGGAACAACTTTCTGATTTGGATAATTTTATAAATAGAAAAGATCAGAAAAAGATAGTTATACTAAAACACTGAGAAAATAGTAAACAGAAAAGAGATACTCATTTAGAGTAAAGATAGTAATAAATGCCTTGTTCCCCAGCATCTAAATTGTATATGAAAAATAGGAGGGCCTTGGTAGCTAGTTTTTATTCCAATTATGGAATAATTGTGTATGGCTTCATTGAGTCTTGGGTGCATAAATGTTGATTGGAAATTTTCTCCATGACTCGACTTTGGGTCATTAGGATTGGTTAGAACCTTCATTAGTTTCTGAGAAGTGGAAATCCCTCAGAACCTATCCAAAGGAAGCTATCTGTAAATGCTCTATAAATCCCAGTTTTAGATCTCCACTTTTGCTGAAAGAAATAATGCTTCCTGAGAGCTTTGCCTGGAGTGGAAAGCTAGAAAAGTTCAGCAAATGCCAAGTTCAGAATTGTTTTGCTATTTCAACAGAAGAGCAAAGAAGTAACCTCTCCCAGGAGAATGGCAGATAAAGGAAGAGTGATACCATTCATTACTTCATTATTGTGCACACTATTCCTGAGGAATACAAAGAATATCAAGGACCTCAATTGAGTGGTGTGTTGTTCTAGGATCACTATATGACCAATTTATTGTGCTTCCTTGTTAAGATTCTGGAAGTTTGTGCCCTTTCCCTGTTTTCCCCAGTTGCTCTGTTTATTGGTGGAGAAATGTGCTACAGGTTATAACAAGAATATTATGCTTCCATTATTCTTTCTTTATCTTCTGTTTAGTAAAAGCTTCCAGTATAGTTAAGGACATCATCTTGTCTTCTTTCTTCAATGAGATCTGTAGTTACAGTTAAAAGTAGTAACCAAGGGGTTATTCTGAGGACCTTTAGAAAATGTGTTGTTTCAACTTATTCATTACCTCTGTGATCTCCTAACCTGCTAATATGAGGTAACTTTAGTGATCAAGATAAACAAGAGAGAAAAATCAGGGAAAATGCAGTTTGTGCAATGCCATAAGGATTATCATGGAAGATGATTTCATGATTCTTTCTACAGAAAGAAATAATGTATATAATGTGTGAATGCTTTTACAAGCACATGCACACCTATTCGTATGTGTGTGTATATATATATATATATATATATATATATATATTTGAATGTATATATATGTGTGTGTGTGTGTGTCTGTGTGTCTGTGTGTCTATGTGTGTCTTTCAGTCCCAAAAATGATTACAAAATAGACAATTTCAAAGGAAACTACAAAGATTTTATGATCCGATGTAGAATGAAAGGAACAAAGCTAGGAGAACAATTTATGCATTGCCAGCAACATTATATAGAAAATCAACTTAAAAAAACAAACTTTAGAACCCCAATTAATGTAATCATAACCAGGAATAATAATATTTGTGCTTAGTTTTCGAAGAAGGCCATGATATCAGGGGAGGTGATACCACGGCAAGCATGTGAACTGGATTTGAGTGAGGGGGTGCTGTGCTCAATCACCAGCCTCACTTTCTCCTCCAGAGCCATCTGAGCCATCAGTGGCCAGATATGAATCAGGACCAATGGAGATAGCCCCAGATGTGAGGTAATCAGGGTTAAGTGACTTGCCCAAGGTCACACAGCTAGTTAATCAAGTATCTGAATTCATATTCAAATTCCTCTCTTCCTAACTTCAAATTCAGTGCTCTATCCACTGCACCACCTAGCTGCCATAATCATGAATCTAGAACACTGAAGATAGATCACTCCATTTGTCTCCTATTGGAGAGGTAATGAACAAAGAATTCAGAGGCAGACATCCTTTTTTAGGGCATGATAAATAAAAAAATGGGTTTCTTGTGATGGTGTTGTTACTTTAAGGGATAGGGAATTCCCCTTAATAAAAGGAAGAGCAACGGGAGGGATAATAATAAATGTTCAAAGAAAAAAACCCTAATTATTTGTGTGTAAGTATAATATATATGAATTTTATATGCCTAATTGATACATTTCACAAACACCCATTTCTTCATTTAAAAAAAGAGAAAACCCGATAGGAGAAGGAGCAATGCCATGGAAGAAAAGGTATATGGTAGCCATAAGAGATAGTGATCTTTATGGACACATCCTGTACCAGAAGAAAGGACTGTGTGAGCTTCTAGGGATATCTGGTGCTCAGAAAGTTGAAGGAGGTGGGGGATGGATATGGATCTAAAGAAAAGACAGCATAGCCAATGTGAAGGAGATACAGCAAGGATAAGGGGTAGAACTAGATCATATAGTGTAAAACCCAGGCTAATATCCACCATAAGGCACTGCTTCTATCCAATATCACAACTTTTTTCCATAAATGATTATTGATTTGAAATAAGCAGTGTGGCATGATGATATACAGTACAAGAATTATAGACAGGAAAACCTGGGTCTAAGTTTTTCAAGTGGAAATTACTGACTGGGTGACCATAAACAATATTCTCACCCTTCTGAATCTCAATTTTTCTCAACTGTAAAGTGGGGATAATTTCTCCAGCATGTTCTTGTAAGCCTCAAATGGGATAATATATAAAATGATTTACAAATCTTAAAGCACAATATAAATTTCAATTACTGAATAAAAGTTAAGTATAAAACATAATAAGAAATAGTTGGTGAAGTGGATAAGAAAACTGGTCTCAGAATCAGGAAAACCTGGGTTATGCTATAGGAGATAAGGAATTGAATTTACATGAGTTTAAAAGTAGCCATCTCTAAGTTTGGAGAGAGGTGTTTGAAGAAATTTACATAATAATTATGTTGAATATTGGAAAGAAATAGTAAATTGTATACCGTAGATATGCAATTTCATGTACAATCATCTATGTATTGTCCTATATTATGGACATGAATGTTTTATTCCATAAATTAAAAATAAAGTAATTTTTAAAAAGCTATGACACAAATGATACAAGCTTCTTTTGGGGGGGTCATACAGAATCAGTGATGGCATCAACTTCATTGCCTATTTTTTTGTTATGATGGATGATGCATATATACTCATTTTCATCCTGATGAATTAGTTTGGGAATAGCAAAATCCACATCATATTTTACCTGGTATAAAAAAAAACATGTACTTGTACTTCCTATGAAAAGAATAAATTATATTTCTCAAGCTCAAGGACAGTGTCTTTTCTAAGGATTTGGGTTCCCATGATCATAATGATTCAATTTCTATCCCTAAGACAAGATGTCTGAGCACTCTGCCTTGCACATACATAGTTAGAACTCAAGCAATATCCACTGAATGAATGGTCAGTATAGCAGGATCAGTATTAATTCTTTTTTTTCAATAAGAAAATGGAAACAGCTATGTTCAGTAACTGAATCAAAGTCCCTAAGGGAGTCAGTGGAAGCCCTAGGACTGAATAGATCTCCAAAATGAAAACAGGATCAGGGCTGTGTCTATAACCCAACTTTTCCAATGCATATGCTTTTCCTATTTAAATTTCTCCATGGATGAATCTAAAGCTACAGTTGACACACAATTCCACCTTCTACTTCATAATTTTAGCATCGATGAAATGAGGCCTGGCCTCTCCACAAAGAAGCACTCTGTTTTGGCCAAAATAGTTCAGTTCTAATAGGTAACCAAAATAACTGTACCATGATAAAAGGTATTACATGCAACATTTCTCAAACTCAAAAGTCGGTAATATTAGATCCTCAGTTGAATTTCCCCCAAGTGAAGATCTGTGCAGAAATAATATTCTTATACAATTTTAAAAATGGGATACTAAGTTGGTACCAAGGTCAAAGCAAGGAAAGACTGCATTTGACCAATCAATTCCTGTGCCCAATTTTCCTTCAAATGGGAAGTGAGAGATCATAAGTCAGTGTAAACAAGCACTGTAAGAACCATACTGTGAAAGGCTGGAAAAAATGTCTCTCCACTATAGGGAATAATTAATAGTGGTTCTTTCTTAGCTTTAGAGTTTTAGAAGGAATTAAGTCTTCGAGAGAGCTAAGGGAGATGTTTGAGTACAAGGATTTGAACTCTCTCTATTCCTTCTCACTTCCAACTATATTGTTAACTACCAGAGGTTAGGGATTATGTTGTTTTTAATATCACTGGAGGTGTTTTTCTTGTTGTTTATATTTTTTTAGGTTTTTGCAATGCAAATGGGGTTAAGTGGCTTGCCCAAAGCCACACAGCTAGGTAATTATTAAGTGTCTGAGACCGGATTTGAACCCAGGTACTCCTGACTCCAGGGCCAGTGCTTTATGCGCCACCAAGCCACCCCTGTTGTTTATATTTTAATCTCTGTATAATTCTCCTGGGATGAGATCAGGATAGGAATAGACCTGTGATTTTGTCAGTATAGGAAATGCTCAAGTGTTGAAACCTTCCTTACCAACATAGACTGGCATCTTCTATGCAATTTAAAATATTATAGTTTCAAGGATAGCCCTTAGATAATCAGAACTCATAAAATATGACAAAGCCTATTCAGGTATAAATTTACTTTTGCATGACGTGCATTCTCTTGTGCATCCTAGGAAGGAAATAGCATCAGAATACTGAGACCCCACAATACATATTTCTAGTTACTATCAGGCCATGATTTATGAACATATATGTATATATAGTTTAATATGATAATGTAATATGTTATGATACGTGATATGAAATGTGATAAGGACAGCCTGGTCCTTAAATAGGAACCTTAACACTTTATCTGGGTAGTTTCTACCCTTTGATTCTAAAAGGCTTTCCAATTAAATATATTGTAGTGGACATTTTTTTTCTGATATGTTTTAAATACTCTTCATTGGGGGGGTCATACTTTTATCTGTCATCAGTTGCAACCTAAGTTAATATTTAATACCTTAGTCTGCAACCTTCTACAAATAACAATGGAACTCAGAATAGGTATTTTAGGAGAAAGAAAAATAGAAGTTCGCACAAGAAGAGAACAAACAGCGAAAGGAGGGCACCTTATGATTTTTGCCTTGTTTATGCTTTCATTGAGGCATAGTGAATTTCAAATTGTTTATATCCAGCTTCTTAGAGCTCACCAACTCCATTAATAATACATTGGTGTCTCTATTTTCCCATATCCTCTCCAACATCTGTCATTTTCCTTTTCTTTATGTTAACTAATCTGATACGTGTGAGATGGTACTTCAGGGTTCTTTTAATTTGCATTTTTCTAGTCAAGAGTAATTTAAAGCATTTTTTTCTAAGTATAGATAGTTTTTCTTTCTTCTGAAAACTTTCTGTTCATATCCTCTGACAATTTATAAATTGGGAAATAACTCATATTCTTGTAATTTGAATCAGTTTATATGTTTAGGAAATGAAACTGTTTCCTAGTTTCCTACTTTCCTTCTAATCCTGTCTTCATTTTATTTGTGCAAAACATTTTTTTTTAAATTTGATATAATTAAAACTATCCATTTTATACCCTGTATTCTTTTATATCTATTTGGTCATAAATTCTTTCCTTATCCAAAAATGTAACAGTAAAATACTCCATACTCTCCTAATTCACTTATGATATCACCGTTTATTTCTAAATCATGTCATTTTGATTTTATTGCAAGATATGGTATGAGGTGTTTGTCTATGCTTTACTTATTCTAAATTGTTCTCCAGTTTACATAAATTTTTGTCAAATTAGAAATTCTCATCCTCAAAGCTTAGACCTTTGGATTGGCCAAACACTGGATTATTATGAACTTTTACTACTATATATTATGTACTTAATCTATTTCACTGATCAATCACTTTATTTCTTAGACAATACCAGACTGTTTTGATGATTATATCTTTGTCTATAATTTGATATCTGATACTGTTAGGCAACTAGATGACTCAGTAGATAGAGTGCTGGGCCTGGAATCAGGAAAAAATACCCCTGAGATCAAATCTAGCCTCAGAAACTTTCTAGCTATGTGACTCTGGGCAAGTCATTTAACCCTGTTTCCCTTGGTTCCTCATTTTTAAAATGAATTAAGAGAAGGTAATAGCAAACCACTCCAGAATCTCTGCCAAGAAAACCCCAAATAAGGTCAACTAAGAGTCAGACATTACTGAAAAAATCAAACCACAACTGCTAAGCCATATTTCTTCACATTTTTTCAAGGATTGCCTTAATCATTTTGATTTTCTTCTTCTTCCAGATTAATTTTATCATTTGTTTCTAACTCTATAAAATAATTTTAGGGTAATTGAATTGTTATATCTTTGAATAAGTAAATTAATTTAGGTAGAATTGTCATTTTTATTAAATTAACTCAGCCTACTCATGAGTAATTAATATTTGTCCAATTATTTAGATCTGACTATATTTGTGTGAAAACCAAAGAGAGTACATTATACATACATTATACACACTTATTAAATATTTATTGAATTTTGCCAGAATTTGCCAACCCATAAAATGAATTAGCTATCTATTGAATCTATTGAATACCTTGCCAAAATCAATCAACCAGCAAGCATTTATTTAATATACACAGTCTCTTTATGTAAGATAGGAGATACCTGCTAAGAGACAGGAATAGGAAGGCAAGAAGGAAAGAAACAAATATTTTTATAGTGCCCACTATGTGGCAGATTCTGTGCTAGGTGCCTTATGAAGATCACCTCATTTTGGGTCATTTAGGTGGCACAGTAGATAAAGCACCAGTCTTGGAGTCAGGAGGACATGAGTTCAAGTCCAACCTCAGACACTTAATATTTGCCTAGTTGTGTGACCTTTGGCAAGTCACTTAACCCCATTGCTATGAATAAAGTATAAAAAGGAATATTGCCACACTTAAATCCTCACAACAATCCTGCAAGGTAGGTACTATTATTGTCCTCATTTTACTGATAAGGAAACTAAGGCAGAAATAGATTAAGTGACTTGTCCAAGGTCACATGGTAGAAAATGTAAGAAGTTGTTTTTGAACTCGTCTTGCTGACTAAAAACCCAGTGCTCTATCCTCTGCATCATTTTTCGAAGGCGAAACAACTCTGCCCTCTAGAAGACTGAGTTTTGTCAGGGGAAACAATATGTGTCTCTAAAGGTATATATTAATTAAATATAAAATTGATGCAAGTAATAATGGGGGGAGGCCCTTGCAGTTGAAGAGATCATGTTTAAAATAATGCTTTAGCTGAGATTGCTTTCCAAAGAACAGCCTCATAAAGTGCCACTAAAAGGAGGGTCACCCAGTAGGCTGCCTACTTAATGATAATTTTATTAATCTTGGCAAACCAAGATACAAGGCAAATTTCAAAATGGCTTTGAAACTTGTGTAGTATTGATCCACTTCAGCAGTGATGGTGGCAAAATTGTGGAAAATGAGGTTTGGATATAGGAACCATCCAAAGAGATGATAATCTAACCCATAATGATATGAACAAAGGAGGTGATAGGCCAGCTGTATACTTCCAAGGTCAAGACAAATTTGGAATATCACATTAACTTCAAACATTCATTTAGCTGTTGATACTTTAACCCTTACTTAGTGTTCAATGAATGAACAACCTCCTAAAAAAACCTAAATTATGCTAATTTGCATTCATGCTATAAGTGAAAGCAAAAGACACATGGAAGTTGCAACTGTATGGAAATATGGTTCAGAAGTTATTTTTGGAGAGGAATAAAGTAATAAAAAGCTAGATGGCACAGTGGAAAGAATGCCAGACCTGGAATCTTCCTGAGTTCAAATATGGCCTCAGACACTTATTAGATGTATGACCCTGGGCAAGTCACTTAATCCTGTCTGCCTCAATTTCTTCATCTGTAAAATGAGCTAGAGAAGTAAATATCCCATTATCTTTGCCAAGAAAATCCCAAATGAGGTTACTAAGAATCTGACATGAATAAAACAAGTGACCAACAATAAATTTGTTTAGCACTTATTTGTGGTGAATGCTAGAGCAAGAAATCGAAAAGTAAGAGTTGCTATTCTCAGAAAGGTCAACTTCTAAAACAGAGATAGATGTTTTAGCTACATCAGATATGAAGCAGTGGCAAGGTGAATAATGATTCTTCTTTATTGTTTTTCCATTAATAGACTCATATACATTTCTAAGGTTGAAACAGTTGATCCTAACAAAAGTTTCTTTTCTGGGTCTTTAGTAGCTAGCACTACTCAGAAAACCAGGGCTTCCACACCTCGAAAGGAAATTGCAAGATATCTCCCAACATTATTACTTCCTTGGATGATGATTTCCAGATGGACTGGAAGATACTGCTATTTGTAGGCATCCTGGGTACAATGTTCTGAGCTAACTCTAGGCCTCTGAAAGGAAGTGATAGTTCAGATGTTGGAAATGTTTTAATAGGCTGGTAATACCAACTCTTGTGTCTCCCTCAATGGACCTTGATGTTTCAGTTAGGGTGGCTTGTAGGAGCAGTTAGTGTGGATGGTGATTGAGATGACAATCTTTGTCCATAGTACTAGCTATTTTGGATGAAGACCAAGACCTGGTAGAAACAATAGTATGAGAGTCACTACTATTCCCCAAATAAAGGATTTGGTGAAGGTGGGTTTACCTCATATTAAAATGCAGCAACAATATTATTTCATGGTCTTCTTAGTAATCTTATATTGGAGAACTTTTGAGTATTTTCATGACTACCACACACTAATTGCACTTAATGTATTAAAATTTTTTGCAGAGATTGAGAATACAGAATTTTTTTAAAAGGGCTTAAAAACTACAAAAGAAAAAAGAATCAAATATTTAAAGCTAGGAAAGAACCTCAGAAATCATTAAGTTCGGGGGGGGGTTAGATGGCAAAGTGGATAGAGCATTGGCCCTGGAGTCTGGAGGACCTGAGTTCAAATGTGACCTCAGACATTTAATAATCACCAAGCTGTGTGGCCTTGGGCAAGCCACTTAACCCCATTGCCTTGCCAAAAGAAAAGTAATTAAGTTCAGGACTCTTGTTTTACAAATGAGAAACTGAGATGTGGAAAGTCACCCAATTAACCAAGTTGTATAGAATTTCACTATATTGCAGTATGTGTGTGTGTGTGTGTTTATTTTGTGACTTTAAAGCAAATATTGGTATAGAGAGGGTTACAAAACATAATGGGAAACATTGTTTAAGTAAGAAATGAGAGAGTTAATGGTTTTTTGACTGTACAGAAGCTTTAAGCCTAAGTATACATCACGAATATCTTTTCCAAGAAGAATATTTGGAGCATTGGATATTAAACAACATTAAAAAGTTTAATTATATTTAACAGAGAAGAAATGACTGAATATCATTGTCAAATTCATTTTCAATAAGCTGTCAGTGTACAGTATAACACTAACGTATTAGAGCAAGGATCAAAAACAAATTAGAAGAATAAAACATTAAAATATATAGTGCACAAATGAAGAGACTCCAATCTGATCTACTTAACTACCTATTGATCCCCCAAAACAAGAAAGGGACAAAATAATAGATACTGATACAATCTATCACCATTCTCTAAGGGAATTTAACCAGTATAAATTCTCACAGTGAAGAGACTAAAAACAGCCTTATCCAGCAAATACATGATCTTCTTGCCAAGCATAGAGATAAAGGAATCCAAGGGCAACACAAGTTCAGAATATAAATTTGTTTGTAAAATTTAATGGAAGAGAATGGTGAAAGATTATGAGTACTCTCAACTCATAAAACAAGAAGCAGTGGAGGGAACAATAAGTTTACAGGAAGTTTGGAAGGAACCTAACTAAGTCAGATCATTCCAAAGGCATTTAAGGATGAAACTGAGAAAAGAATGATGACCAGACAAAAAAATGATAAATATCTGTGAAGATATCTATTACAAACTTATTTTTTTTAAATCTGACAATGGAGCCACCATATTGAATTCTAATAGCAGACCCAGAAGTGATTCAAGAGAAAGTAGAAAAGCATAAGGATTTAAAGAGTAGTTGAAATAGATCAAATATATATAAATCAGGTTACACCAGAACCAATACTCTTTTGAGAGTAATGAGACTTCTAGTTTTGAGATAGCTGCAAGATATGGGAAAAAAATTCTTGGAAAAAAATCATAAACCTTATTATGAAAAAATTGAGAAAAGAACAGTAACTACCACCACATATCCCTAGCTAAATTAGGACGACTCACTACAAGATTCAAAATACAGGCTCACTGAATTAGAACAATTTGAAAACGAAGCAGATAGTCAGTTCCTCCTATCCCTTTTTGATGGGGCAGAGGTGATCCAGTGGACAGAGACCTAAGCCTGGAGTCAGGACCTGAATTCTAATTGTCCCTCAGACACTTGACACTTACTAGCTGTGTGATCATAGGCAAGTCACTTAACCCCTGATTGCCTTGAATCCAGGGTCATCTCCAATCATCCTGATTCATGTCTGACATTGGACCCAGATGCTCCATAGGAGAAAGTGAGAGGAGAAAGGTGACTTAGCACAACCCTTAACTCTAATCCAATTCACTTACTTTTCATGGCATCACCTCCCTAATATCATGATCGTTTTCAAGAAGGAAGGACAGACAGCATCATCATCATCAACATCCATTTTGATACTTTCATTTAATGACAAATACCTCTCCAAATGCATAATTAAATCATCACCTTGCATCCATGCTAAGAGAAAAAAGAAACTCACTTAGAAGATTCCTGCATATTTATTACATCTACCTGGAAATAGAAGTAAGATACTGCTGTTCTTCAAGTTTGCATCTAAGTGAGAACAATGGCATAACCACTCCTTAGATTTTAACTGTACAGCAGCTCTAAAGACTTATTCCCAGTTTTCTCAATAACATGTGTTAGTGTTGTCTCCTTTTGTGGGGTTCCAAGGTAAGCCATGCTAGCATGACTCATTTAGTCACCTAAGAGTCATAAAAGACCTACTCACATAAAAAGTTGTTCTTTCAAAATTGACAAATGTCCCAAAGTAACTTGATTCACCACATTCTTCATGCTGACTAGACTCTTTTTAATAAAGAGAGAAGGACTATGCCTGCCAGAACTAAGTGATGAATCTTTGTTGAATAATCTTTCTATTCTATGCCTAAGTAAACCTTTTATTGCCTACCAAATGATCTACAAATATCTCATTACATTCCAATATTGTTGTTAAACTGAAAAAGGACTATCCTGATCTAAGTTCAGTAACTATTATGTTTATGTAAAAAATCGTTAGCATACTCAAATCCAATGATTTCTCATTTGGAAATATATCTTGATATATCATCCAAAGGAAAAAATTATGAATACCAAGATTTTCATAGTGGTACTTTAAAAAACTGAAAATAGACATATTAAATTCAATACTTAAATAGCTCTGTGACTTCAACAATTTGAAAGTTTCATCCAAATCTTCAGGTCACTGTTCAGTCATTCTTATTCATCCTTTGTAATTCTTGTATATGACTCACTTTAACTTTCTCACAGAAAATCCACCTGGTGTGCTAAAGGTCTTCCTATCTTTCTCCAGACAGTCCAGGTGAATCAGTAGAATATCAGAACTGTTGAGTTCTTATTCCTTGTAAGACTAATCCGTCTTCTTTTCTTACCATATAAATTTTTTGATATCTTTTAACTCTTATTCTCCAAAATTCTTTATTGGTCAGATCTTGCAGTCTATTTATGCCCATAAGGTATATCTCCATCACTCTGGATGATATTGATTTTAATTTTTTAGACAATTTTGTAGTTGATACCCTGATGACATATAAGAACACTATAATATAAATATTACAAAGATTGCCCTTTTTGGTGAATCTTTATATAGTTACAGAAATTTTTGCCACGTCCCAAAACATAAAAACACAAAACAAGTATAGATATGTATTCACAAAATGAAGAGCCCCATAGGTCATTCATCCAAAAATTGTCATAATTTTTGAAATAGACAGTATTTATTCACTTGCTTTTTTTATTTGTGAATGGTCTTTTGAAGGGTTACTTATCTCTTCAAGGAGGTTTAACAATCTCTAGGACTTGATGCAACTAGAACAATATTATACATAAAGAGGAGGATCTGGAACATGTTACCCTCCACAGAGAATGTCATTTCAATTTGGTCTGTGTAACTGATCTCAGACATCCCAATGTAAACATAATTGGCATGAATTCTTCCTCATTTTATTCCTGGCTTGATGGTGATAATATTGGGTTATTAAAAGCTTATTTTTGCTATCATGTACTTTAAGGAATCTTGGATAATTTTGCTGTGTATAAAAGACATCATGCTAGAAAAGAGCATTTTAGGGAGGCATTTTACTGTACTACATCAAATCTTTTTTTTCACAATCAACCAATAATAATCACAACTTTTCATCCATCCCTTTTGAGTTTCCATTACAATTAATTGTTCTTTTTATTCTTATTCATTTTTTTTAGATTTTTGCAAGGCAAATGGGGTTACGTAGCTTGCCTAAAGCCACACAGCTAGGTAATTATTAAGTGTCTGTGGTCAGATTTGAACTCAGGTACTCCTGATTCCAGGGCCAGTGCTCTATCCACTGCACCGCCTAGCCACCGCAGTTTTCTTCTTATAACATCATAATCTATGTTCTGTTATTTTGGTTCTTCTTTTTTTTCCGTTACTGTTTTCATGAAGTTTTGTTTTCAATATGATTTTATGTTTCTCATGTTGATCTTAATTGCATCTTACTATTCCATTACATTTATGTACCATAATTTACTAAACCATTTCCCTATTATAGTTTTTGAAGGCTTCTTCCAAGGTTTTCACAAAGAATTTTCAACAATGGACTAAAACTTCCCTGTTTGGAAACTGAAAAGTTGTGACATTATGCATTAAAAATGTATAATAATAATTAAAAAGCAATTTTCAATATATATTGATATCTAATATAGTTTTTAATCAAGGGGCAGCATAGCATCATGACTAGAGAGAGGACCTTATAATCAAAAAGTACTAGGTTCAAATCTTTTTTTTATTCTTTGCATTGTTTATTCTTTATTATTATTCATGGTTCTAAGGATCCTCTGAAGAGGAAGGAAAGGAAGAAAGAGTATATATATATATATATATATATATATATATATATATATATATATATATATATGCCTGAAAAGTGATTCCTCCCAAGAAAACTAGATGAAAGAGTGAAACAGAGATTACAGCCAATGAACTCTGCCCTCCATACTATTGCAAGGAGAGTGGAGCCATTGCCTAGAGAAAACACAATGACCAGGTTTCATTTGTAACATCTGCTAGAGATGACAGGCTAAGTGCAGGAATGGGAACTTTTATTATCAGGATTGGAAGAAAGATCACCTATTTGCAAAATTCTTGTGTTGAATTATTAAGATCTAAAACATCATAAAATCTCCTAAACTAGATTCATAATCAATACAATACAATGCACATTGATTAAGCACCTACTCTATTCTGAGCATTATGCTAAGTACCAATCATTTAGAAGAGTTCCACCTTACTATTTATTGAAGATAAATCAAGTGGATGAAGAATCTTTTTCCAACCTATGAAGTAACAGTTTGATTGAAACTATAAAGATTTTAAAACTTAAGTCTACAGTAAAACTTTTGGTACACCCTATTTATGCAATGATACCAGCACTCTGAATTGTCAATCTAATTGAATTTTATAGCCTGCACAAGAAGGATTCTTCATCCAGTGTTTTCTTTTTCAGAAAACAGAACTATATTGAGTGAATGGGACTTAGTGTAGTGCTGGAATACAGTAGATGCTTAATCAATGTGTATTGTATTGTATTATGAATCTAATTTAGGAGACCTTACAGTCTTTCTAGACCTTAACAATCAGGACAATATATTGCTAATAAGTGTTCTTCCTTCAATTTCTGATAACCTAAATTCCCACTCCTTGCCCTAAAGATTTACTACACTAAGACTTCTAATAAATTCTATATATTGAACAGACATTCTGATTGGACAGAGAATTGAGATAAAAATTAACTATGATAAAGATAAAATAGATTGTTTTGGAGAAATTGTGCAGTTCTTTTAATGGCCTCAAACTTGTCCCTGAACCATTTTTTTCTTTTGTTTTTCATTTCATTTTATTTTTTTTCAATTACATGCAAAGATTGTTTTCAACATTGATCCTTGAAATATCTTTTCAATATCAACATTCTTCAATATGTGGTTCAATATAACTGAATCAAAGAATACCTCAATCCCAAGAAATTAAACTTAAGCATCACCCAAAGGATAATGGTAAGAGTAAACTGCAAGATAATAACAATGAAGAATAATTAGAATGACTGTAAGATACTATAAGAGATAATAAAAAATAGTAGAAGAAAGTTGGTAAGAAAGGAAGACAAGAAAGGGCAAAGGAAAAAAGGTATTTATCCTTACAATGCCAAATGATCTAGGAAAAGGCCCTTAGCAAGTTGGCTGTACCCTCTGTAGAGAATTTATGGGAAAACTCAAATAAGAACTGCCTAGGCAGGAAAGGCAGAGATTCAACCCAGGATAGAAGAATAACCCTACCACTATATATAAGAATACCCTTTTATTTTAGTCAAAAATCATCATCTATCTTAGCTCAAATTGATTTGGAACAAAATATTAAAACTTAGGAAAAGGCTGACATTTCTATCACTTTGAATAGATATTTTTGTGGAAAATGTTTGAGAGGACATGGTCAAGCATGGTCCAGCATGCCCAGGTTGAAAAGTTGCAGAAAAGCTATAATCTACATTGATATAAGAAGAGTCTGCATTGAAGTGATGTCAGATTCATTCAAGTATAAGCAGCTAGCTGGTACAGTGGGTAAAGTGGGAGTCAGGAAAATATGACTTTAGATCTTATTCAACACAGTTACTGGCTATTGTAACCCTAAGCAACTTTGTTATCTCTTTCAGAATCAGTTTCTTCATTTATAAGATTAATAATAATAGCACCTAGTTTAGACCATTTGCTGACAGGATCACATGAAATAACTTATGTAAAGTTCTTTGTAAAGGTGAAAAATGTTATTTAATGTTAGGTTTGATAATTACTGAAATATCATATGTAGTTTTGTGTTCTACACACAGGAGGCACTTAATAAATGTTCAAATTAATTCCAACTTTCCGATTCTGATTCTGTCTGCAGAGCATTGTAAAGGAAATACAATAGGTTTGGGTCCTCCTTTAAGTTTAAGCTTAAATTTAAATTTAATTTTAAATTTAAATTGCTTAATCTCAGTAGACCTTGGTTTGTACTCAATAATATGAGAGATGAAATTAAATGAACTGTCATGTTCATTTCAGCTCTAAGATTCTGTGATTTTTATGAACATATTTCAAGGGGGGGTTGGGAGGGGGAAGACCAGAGGAGAGGAAGCCAAACATTTCCGTGATGAAGACTACACCTTGAAGACCCCTCTCTCTTCTACCCTTCATTCTCCCACCTTTCTCTCTGTGGGTCCTCTGGCAGCAATAAGAAAACAATTTTCTGCTCCCATAGCTCAGCAATCCTGGCTTATGATCAGCTAGTTCTTTTCTTGCATGTAGATCTGTTTTTACTTCTGGCACTCACTAGGGGCTTAAATGTTTCCGCCTTCGAGCCCCACCTCCCTTGAACTGAGCCTTCACACCCTCCCCTTTGTTCAGGGCTTCAGTCAAACCTCCTCCATCTTTTCTTTCCTGCTTCATTTGTACAGCACTGCATCAGAATTGTAGATTCTGATCTTACAAAATAGCTTTGGCATTTAACAAAAACCCTGCAGGGAAAAATAAAAAGGCCCTAAAGTCTCAATGCAATCATGCTCATTTTAAGAACTTCAGTCATTTGTCCTTGGCTCATTTTTTCCCAGAAATGACTGGCACCAGCAACTTGTTTCGTAAAGGCAGTTGGCCCAGGTCTCGCTTGGCTGGTCTTGCGGGATGATTTCGGTTACCCGTTTCGCTTGCCAAGTCCTGTATTCCCCAATGACCTACTTTGGATTTGAAATTTCCATCGAGACCACCTGCCTGGCGTTAATTAGTTATGGTTTCTTATTTTATATGCAAAATTGCTTTAATTTCTTTGAGCTGGCATGGAGATGGGTTTTCCCTCCTAGTTCTACTGTACAGGGAGCATTCTACCCTGTCCCAGTTATTCAATCTATCCCAGCATGTTGTCTATAACCAGGGCCGAAAAAGTAGTCAACCAAATCCAGAGAGAAGACAATGAGTAGTCAAGGGAAAGTCATGAGTGTTTCCCAAACCTTCCTTCCCTTACAACAGATAAACACAAGTCACATGCAAGCAAAAAGGAAAAAACCTCCCAATACAAATACCTTTCCTAACTATAGCAAAGAGAATTGTAAAGGAAATGTGTTATCATATTTAGTGACCCATAATATGTCTCTCCTAATGCATTTATTAATCACCAATTACTATATCAAATTCAACTGTTTATCCAGTTACTTTCTTAGGGATACTAGGGAATTCTCATTCCAAATCTACTGACTTCCCCTTTAATATGTACAATTGTAAGTGAACAATTTCTCTAAGGTGAAAAGCTATTCTATTCAGGGAACTTCCTAAATTTGGGTCTATCTCAATTTACATTTTTTTTTCAAATTCAGCCCAGCAATGGGCATCAGCATGTTAGAGACAAGATGTATGGCTTTCTGTGAAGGAAAGATTTGGTGCTGACAGATAAATGGAACAATATAAGTCCTCTGGAAAGTTCAAAAGCTCCCCTTTCTCATGAATAGAAAATTAGACCTGAGTTGGATAGTAGGCCAAGAGCCATTGACTATCACAAGGTGGCACCTTGGGATCATTTTGATTTTATGTACTTTAATTTTCACATCATCTGAGGCCAATATTATGTAGTGGTAGATAACAAGGTACCTTTATTCTATTTCAATTTTATGTGAGTGTCTAATATTATCACCATTCTCTTGCATTCACTTAAATTTAAAACTGCCAGGGATTATATTTCCTCATCATGTTTGAGCTCACCATTTAGAAAAAATGACATTCAACTTGAATCCTGGCACCAATCATTCTACAAAAGGGCTGTACTCACAAGTATCACCTGATATCCTATCAATTTTTATACACCATTGCAACGACAAAATAATCTGAGGTTCATTGGACAGAGAAATGACATGGAATTGCTCTCTGTCACCATGTAATATTTCTCTGAAAATTGGGTTATTGAATAGTTTGGGACAATGAAGAATAGCACCAGTCTTTAGACCTGGAAGGTTTCCACTTTTCCCCTATTCCCTCTGAAGTCATATGAATTCAGAGTCAACTAAGGTCATATAGTCAAGTGGAATAAGCAATGGATTTGGAGTCCGAGGAGGCCCTGGATTCTAATAACTTTGCAATGTTGGACAAGTCACTGAAACTCTCTGGGGTTAAAATCTTCATCTGTAAGATGAACAGGCACAACTAGATGTCAATTAAATGGGAGAATTTTTCTGTGTAAAGCTGGGTTAGCCCTAAAGAGAAGTCTTAGAAGTCTAAATCCTAGTGTTTTATGAGAAGATTCTCATTAAGAGCCATAGCTGAAAGCCACCTGCAGCATGGTTCATGATCAATGCAACTGAACATTCATTAAGTACCTACAATGGACAAAGCACTGTCCTAGATAGTGGAGTTCAAAGAGTAATATCATCCAGACAATAACCACAAGGCATTAAAGTTTTAAACTAGTCTGGGGTTTGACTTAATACCTATCAACTGAAATGTGAAGTTATGTCTCTGAACCAAGGATGAAGAGGATTTTCAAACAAATGTGCATAAGCAAATTCACCCTAATTCTATTTAGAGTTGTATTAATCAAGCAGCCCCTAAATTACAAATTAATTGTATTCTAGAAGTTAACCTTATATATTTATGCATTTTTAATTTCCTTTAGTTTATAGTTGAATAAAATTCAAAATAAGAGAAATGTTTTAAACTAGATTATCTTTCCAACTCTGAAAAGTTTGGAAAATTCCCAGTTTATAAAAATGTGAAGCCCTGGGAAGGAAACAGGGCTATAACAGCAGAATTATTTGCTTAAAAAGGAATTATATTAATAAATAACATTTAGAAGGAATCAGCTCCTTGAGAAAAGGAATTGCTTCAATTTTCTATTTGTATCCCCAGAAACTAGCATAGTATCCTTCACATTGACGCTTTAATGAAGGCTTGTTGATTCATTTGCCTGAAGGGCCCCAAAAAAGATTATATATAATTAATATTTTTGAGATGTTTCTAGGTAGTAGATATTTTGATATCTGTTTTTAGTATATAAGAAATTATGTAAAATTATGTACCATATTATTAAAAAAAAAGTATCAGAATAATATCAAGGAGACTAAAGCCTAGAATGAGCTGAGGCTTATCTAAAATGCTGCTGATTACAAAAAAATAGCTTTTAAATTCATGCTTATAGGAAAAAGGAGAGCAAAGAGTAGACCTACTGTTTGAGGCACATGCTGTAATCATTAACAGATGACAGAGAGAAAAAGAGGTATGTCCAATATATAATCTGCTCAATCTTTTGTCATGGTAAAGGATCTTTAGTCTGAAGAGGACAGATCAAATAGGATTTTTAAAAGATCCTATGGGGGTGACTAGGTGGCACAGTGGATAGAGTACTGGCCCTGGAGTCAGGAGTACCTGAGTTCAAATCCGGTCTCAGACACTTAATAATTACCTAGTTGTGTGGACTTGGGCAAGCCACTTAACCCCATTGCCTTGCAAAAAAAAAAAAACAAAAACCCTAAAAAAAAATTAAAATAAATGAAAAGAACCTATAGAAAATAACTAGGAATTCTAAAAGAGTTGTATCTCACTGGAGCAAATCCAAAATACCTGTTCCCTTTTTTCTATCCCTTCCTTTTTCAAAGGAGCTTACTCTTACTAATCATCTTCTTTCTCTTTAGTCTTTAGGCTCCTTTCTCCTGAATCTTCTTTTTTCTGCCTACAAACATGTTCATGTTTTCCAGATTTTGAAAAGTCTGTCCCTTTATCCTGACATTGTATCAAGTTCTATTCCCTTTTGATATCAAACTTCAAGAAAGAATAATCTATTGATTTTACCCATTTTCTCATGACCCACCTGCATAACCCTTTGCAATATGGTTGCTGAATCCATCATTCTAAATAAACTTTTTATTCTACAAGAAAACTTTTCTCCAAGAAACTTTTTTATTATTCTTCATTGCTAGATTCAATGATCCTTTCTCAGTCTTCTTCCTTTTTGATCTTTTGCAACATTTAACACTGAGAAAATATCTTTCTACTGTATACTCTCTTTTCTTGACCTCAAGGATGCTCAGAGAATCACCATATTTTTGAATTGGAAAGAACATCAAAGGACATAACCCAGACAAGTAGTCATCTGGCCTCTGATTAAAGTCCTCTAAGTAGAGTCCAGCATAGATAACAGATTAGGAGGAAATAATACAGATTAAATATTTCCCATACCTTCTTCATCCAATACCTAGAAAGATCATCAGACCAACTCCTGATTCACACAAAGAAAAATCAGTGAATCATTTTTCCTTCCCAAGTCAACATAAAGAAAGAAAGCTTTGCAGACACTGAGAACAGGGGATAACCATGAGAATGCCCGAAAACAGAGCTTTTGTTCATGCAGACTAAACTGGGACATGCTTCTGTGCTTTAGGGAAAGAGGAGATCACAGATCCCACAGAGATAGTCCTGAAGTTACTCAGGAAGCAGAAATTAGAGATAATTGGCAGTTCTGTTACTAACTCCCTACTTTTGGATCACAAATATACTGTAGATTGAGGAGAGCATCTCTACTTAGGAAAGAGAAATGAGGGAAAGAAGCAGTAGCTTGGATACAGGTATGTGTTTGCAAAAAAACAACAGCATAAGTAAGCAGCACCTGGGTGGTTCTGACTCTGGAATGAGTTGTCCATATTCATTCCCTAGTCTGGGAAACTTGGAACTATGTAGAAAAAGTAGGGAGTTCAGACTAAGGGAGAGTTGTTCTATCCTACAAAGATCTTCAGCTGGTTGGGTAGATTAGCAATAGTGTCCTGGAGCTTCCAACCATAGGAAAGCCTGTAGCTGTGTTAGCCAGACCCAAAGTTGAGTCAAGAACTTATAAAGTTCAGAGCATGCAAGAAGTGAACAAAATTTTTCACAAATCAGACCACTGGGGACACATGGAAAGTTTGCAGATCACCAGTCTGAGTTACCCCTAAAATCCTTGAAGAATGTGAACGCATGCGCACACACATATGCATATATATATATATATATATATATATATATATATATATATGTTTAATATGTAGGTATATATTAATATATACCTGCAGAATAAGTAAATAAATAAATAATAAAAACACACCTGCAAAGTAGAATGCAGAGTTAGGAGGGGGAGGGAGTAAAAGACAGGGTATTTTTCTGAAAGAGATTAGTCATCAGCACAATGAGTTCTAACCTTTAAGAATGGATGACAAATACAGGTTTAAAAGGAAAGAAAGAATACTAGAGAAAGGAATTGTGATAGGGATCTGGGTAAAGGAAAGAGAAAAGGATAAAAGGGCAAAAGCAAATTATATTAAGCATAAAGTGCTACTATGGAAAATGCTCCTTTCTCAATACTCTCACCCTCTTTGTAAAAAAAAGATCCAGAAGTAAAGAAGATAAATTTCAGATAATTTTCCCCTACTTTTCTTTCCCTCTTCCACTACTGTATTCTTCTTTTTTCCCATTCTCTTAAAATCAAACATAATTTGAATATAAGTGGTTTATCCTTTCTTATTCTTATATCATTGTTCATTTGTGTTTACCTTTTTACATTTCTCTTCACCCCTACTTTGAACTTCAAAGTTTCTATGAAACTTTGGTCTTTTTATCCTAAATAGTTAGGAGCCTTCTTTCATTTAAGATTCATTTTTCCTCTATAGCAGTATATTCAGTTATACTTTGCAAATTATTCCTTTTTTGTAAGCCAATAACCTTTGCCTTCTATTTTTTCAGGTTCTCTGCTCCTTTATAGCTGTTAAATCATGTGTGATCCTTACTGTGATTCTGTGCTACTTGCATTTTTTTCTCTTTCTGGTTGCTTGAAGTATTTTTAGTTTGACCTGGAAACTGGGTTTGGGTTATAATGTTCCTGATAGTTTTCATTTAGGGATTTATTTCAGGAGGTGAATGGTAGATTATTTCTATTTCCACTTTATCCTTCAGTTCTAAGAGATCTTTCTGAACAATTTCCTTTTAAGATTTTTTTGAAATACAATGTCTATGCCCTTTTTTTCATCTTGGCATTTTGATAGCCTAGTGATTCTTAAACTACTTCTCTTCACTCTGTTTTCCAAGTCAATTGTTTTTTGCTATGACATACCTCAAATTTTCTTCTATATTTTCAGTTTTGACTTCTTTTGAGTGTTTCCTATTGCAATATGGAGTCATTGACCTCTATTTGATCCATCCTAATTTTCAGTTTTTTTTTTTTAACTTGAAGTTTATTGCTTGGCCAAGGCTTTATGCCTCTTGTGTCAAGTTGTTCATTCCTTTTCCAATTCTTTCTTCCATAGATCTCATTTATATCCCAATTTTTTTCATCAAGTACTCTCATTTCATTTATGACAACATTTTAACTGCTTTTCAACTTTTGCTGTATTTCTTGCAGGAATTCTAGTTGAAATTTTATCTTTATTATGTTTTTCTCTAAGGTTTTGACTTTAAATGTTTGGGGGGGCATTCTTTTTTTAGGTATGCATCTTGAACTACTTTTAATGGTGAGATATTTTGTTTGTTCATTCTCCCAATCTACTTGCTGACTCTTTTGACTTATAGTGGACTATGCCACACTTCGGGAAGTCAGGAACTTGTACAGCTCAGGTGAGGGCAGTAGCAGTCAGATTTTGCCCTGAATTAAATCACTTGAGTGCTAAAGTTTGCAGATCTCCAGCCTGTCCCTGAGATCCTGGAATAATATAGCACTCAATACCATAAGAAAGTAGCAACAGAATGAGCCCAGACCTCTCCCCAATGTGACCCAACCCATCTTTAGGTTGCTTATCCCAGTGTATAATAAAGTTTTGGCAATATATTCTTCAATCATTTAGGTTTTGAATTTTTTGCTTTTGCTGTTGTTGTTTTGGGCTTCCCTTCTAACATCCTCAAGAATCCTTTCAATGTATGTATAAATTAGGAAGAGACATTCATAGGTACTGGACGTGTGAATATATCAGCAAAAGGAATACTAAATAAGGAAATTTGTTTTACCAAAGCAGGTGGCCACCTTCTCTGAAATTTGTCATCTAACAGTTGCCTAGAGAGCTAAAAATATAAGTAACTTGGACAGAATCACAAAGTCAGTACTCAAATCAAGATCTTCCTGGCATCGAATACAAATGTCTACTGGCCATACCACTGATGTTGCTATCCTCATAATAATGTTATATAGATGAATAATATGCCTTGAGGTAACCCATGGGTTAGAAATTACTAGAGAAGAAAAGACTGAAGAGGACATGATAGAATGAAAACTAACTTTAAGTACTTGAGGAGAATATGAAAGAAGGAACAGACTTAATAGCTATGCCAAATGGTAGGTAGAGTAATGGATCAGCAATCAGGAAAATCTGAGATCAAATTTTATTTCAACACTTCCTACATGATCTTGGATAGGTCACTTAACTTGCTATATTCATCTATAAAATGGGAATTTACCCCCCATCCCATTATTGTCATAGAATAAAAAGAGAAAGCATTTGTAAAGTCCTTTGCAAACCTTAAAGTACTATATAAAGACAATTTAGTTTTAATGGTGGTAGTGGTGGCATTGACAGTGATGGTAGTGTTCCAAGACACAGCTAGATACCCTGGTGGAAAGAGCACAGACCTGGTATCAGGAAGACCTGAATTCAGATCTGGTCTCAAACACTTACTGCTTCTGATGATGAAGATAGTTTAATGTTCAGACAATTCATTTGAGTGACCTGAGTTCAAATCTAATCTCAGACATTTCTTGAGTGACCTTGGACAAGTTACTTATCTAATATTTGCCTCAGTCTCCTCATTTTTGAGATGAGAATTATAACAGTGCTTTGTTCCCAGGGTTGTTGTGAGAATTAAATGAGATAACTTCAAACCACCTAGCATAGTACCTGGCACAGAATAATTATTATAGAAATTGATAATTATTATAATAATTATTACAGTAGACATAACATAAACCAGTGAATAAAAAAGCATAGGGAGGAAAATTGCAGCTTAATATAAATGATTACTGACAAATCATCTAGTTGAACATAAAATAATCTGTTTCTTCACATAGTGAGTTCCCAGTCAGAAGTTTTCAAGTAATGAGTAGATGACTTTTTTCCCTAAGGTTATGAGAAAGATATTTTCTAAGAATCATTTGAACTTTTAGATTCTACAATTTTAAGTATACATATTAGTCATAAGATATATATATATATATATATATGCACAACAAACCATTAGAGTATTTTTTATAAAATTTCAAAATATATTATTTGCTTTTTAAAAAAATAGAAATAGAATCAGAGCTAGACCTATATTCCATTTCCAGGATCTTTTTTCCTGTTTTGGAAAATTTGAATTAGAAATCATATTTTATCTCCAACTTTATTAATATAACCCTTCTCTTAATCAATGTTCTTTTCAAGGGCAGACTTCCTTACCTTTATGGAAAGGTTTAAACACCACTCTATTGCCATCTGCCAGTTACAATTGCCCAACTCATCAATTTTTTACTACCTCTGCTGCTTTGGGCTAAATGCTTTTACCTTCTGAAGACTGAGCAACTCTTGCTATTGTATGACTATTATCCTATGTTGTGATTTTTTTTCCTCCTCAACCTAATGTTTAAATTTATGCTTCTCTTCCCAGACCACAAAATGTGGCACAGTTCATACTGTGATACAAGCTTAATATTTAAGTTCTGAGTTCTACTTCTCACCCCAAACCCATATTTTCCTTCTGGGCTATCAATTTGAAAGAATTTTCTGTTAGATTTTAAACTGGACATTTAAACTGAAATTTAAAATTGAATTGATTAAAATTAAAATTAAAATTAAATTTTTGGGCTGTACTCCTGACTCTTCCAGATTCTGTCTGCAGTGCCTCAGAAACCTCTTCATTCTGGAAACTAACTTCATCCTGTACTGCACACTTTTGAACTAACTACCTTCTGGCTCTGTGGCCTTTCCTTCTGACTGATTTGTTATTATTAGAACCTCAGTTTTAAGAAGGACGTTCAGATCAACCATGTTTTCATTCTTCTCCAAACTGCAATACTAACTTTACCAAACTTTCTCTAACAGAGACCCACCCCACCCTATCAACTTTCCAAATAGAAAATTGTGACTGGTTAGTTCTATAAATTCTTCCAGTAACTAAATCTTTCCCTATCAACAAGTCCCTCCAGCCTATTTTCTGGCCACCTGCCTTTTTCATCAATGTTATCCAAAATCACTTCCAAAGGCTTAAACACCTGTCTCCACCATCCACTCATATTTTCATAGGGCATATTCACTAAAGACCTATCTCTTCTTGGGTTTATTTCACTCTCAATTTCTTTTCTGTAATAGATTCTTTTATCATGTATTACACTTTCCTATTATAAACAAAATTCCCATATATTCTTGATTTTTTTCCTTGAATAACTTGTCTCTCCTTGCTTTAAATGAAATTTGGATTTCACTTGATGAAACCACTTCCCTAGGATCATGCTCTAATAGAATCTTTTGATAAACATTACTATTAATAGGGCAGATTTCTAGGGATTCTTAACATGGGGTCTATGGATAGCAAACCCATCTGTAGACAGATTTCAGAGGGGTCTATTAATTTGGAGAGAGGAAAAAGTTCATATTTATTTCAATATAATTGGTTTCCTTTATAGCTATAAAAGACCAGGCACTTATGTGGGAGATGCTAAAGCCTTGGGAAAGGACAATCTCTGTTCCCTTACAATGTGTGGGAGTCACCTTTTCCATAAACTGTGTGATCCAAACAGATTATGTCTTGAAAATTTCCAGATTGGGACAGGTTCTCCATTCCTGGAAGCATCTAGAGAAGTAAAGCTCCTGTTCCCCTTGTAGTCCAAGAAATGGGCTTGAAGTTTTATAATGCTTTGTCTGTCGTTTTTCCATTCTAGACACAGGCAGGGAGTGCTCAAACTTGGACTCCATGGAAAACTTGGAGACTGGATTTTAAGTCACATGTTGCGACTAGCCCTTCCAGGAAGTGCCAAGAAACCTGGGTGCCCACAGAGACTTCGGATTTGGAATTTTAGAGGTGGCTTGGAATATGCTATATCAAAATTGAGTTAAGCTATGTAATGTAATTCTTTCTCCAGAGACAAAGGTGGTAGGGGAGGATTATGTCCCGATGTGTTGGATGGGGTCGAGCTAGGGGTGAAGAAGCACTGAATAATTGCTCTTATTATGCTTTTTATGTATTTCTTTGAAAAAGCTAAAGTGAATTGAATTATTAAATGGAAGTGGACACAAGGGACACTTAAAATTGGAGGAAATGGAAAGACTTGCTTAAATTGATTCTGAAAAAAGTGAGCAGAACTAGAACATTGTATACACATTTATAGCAATTTTGTGAGATGATCAACTGTGATGGATACAGCTCCTCTCAGCAATTCAGTGATCAAGGACAATCCTGAGAGACCTGCTATGGAAAGGACCACTCACATCCAGAGAAAAAGCTATGGAGTCTGAATGCTCTGAATGCAGAGCAAAGCATACAATGTTCACTTTTTAAAATTTCCTTTGTTTTTTTTTCCTTTTTTTCTCATAATGGTTTTTTGCTCCTTAGTTCTAATTCTTCTTGTAAAACATATTGTTCAACACATTTGTTCATGTACAACCTATATCAGGTTGTTCAATATCATGGGAAAGGGGAAGGGAGGGTGGTAGAAAAAATAAACTTGCAAAAGGATAAATGCTGAAAACCATCTTTGCATGTAATAAGAAAAAATAAAAAAAATTATTTTGGAGGAACATTATCATGAGGGTTCTCTCTGTGTGTGTGTTTTCCTCTGTCTCTGTCTCTGTCTCTTTCTCTCTGTCTCTTACTCTTTCTGTCTCTCTGTCTCATTGTCTCTCTCTCTGTCTCTCTCATTGTCTCTCTCTGTCTCTCTGTCTCTCTCTCTCTCTCTCTCTCTCTCTCTCTCTCTCTCTCTCTCTCTCTCTCTCTCTCTGCCTCTCTCACTTTTTCTATTTCTGTGTCTATCTTCCTATCTTTCTGTCTGTCATCTGTCTCTCTCTCACACACACACACACACACACACGTACACACACACACACACACACACACACACACACACACACACACACAACACAATCTCTCTTGTAAATGACAATTCTACAAAATTCCTACCAATCTTTTTCATTTTTTGAAAACCATGCCATTAAAAGTCATTCTCTATACTAACAAATTTGGGGTTGGTCTTCCATATTCCTCACTAGCCTACAGTCGTTGAACTTAATATCTATCCTAAATATAAATAAATCCAAGAAAAAATTTACATAACATTATTATATATTAAAAGGGAATAACAGTTGTATATAATTGCTGCTTCACACTCAATTATCTTTTTATAATACTATGTTATGTAAATGCCTGTTAATTTTTTAAAAATGATACTATTAAGACATGGATGACCAGAAAAAGAAGTTAACTGGTTAGGTTTGAAGAGCAAAGGAAGTACTATACTGATAGCTACCCAGTATCATATGAAGTCGATCATTTGTGGGGATTTATTGGAAAGACAGGTATGAGTATTACACAGGATTAGAAGGTGTGAGTGGGCTGAGAGCTACGCTGATGAAATAAGTAAGTATATATGGTAAATACAGATGCATTGGAGCATAGGGCAATTTAATATAGTAGTGATTAGACAATTTAATTCTATTGAGAGATGGTACCTATACTTAGGTTTTTATAATTCTTTAAATTTTATTTTATGGCCTATATTTTTGTTAATATCCAGCACATTCCTTTCCAGGCAATGAGAATACTCCAAAGACATTCAGAGTGCACTTCCTACATAGTTTATGATATTGCCCAAATTGAAAAGGCACAACCTAGCAGGTTAGAAAAAAAAAAACACTCTATAGGACTAGTGTGCAAACAGTTCTATTTGTCTATTCATCCACATTAGTTATATCTATACAAAAACAAAAGACAGAATCAACTGAATAAATAAGTTTCAATCTTCAATTAGTTTCAATGGAACAACCACTTGGGTAACTGGATTTTTAACTTTTTGACCAGATGTGCTATATAAACACAGCTTGAGTAGATGGGTTGTTTTTAACAAAAATACTTAACAAAAATTACAGACCTATAAAACCAAATGTTCACAAACTTTTTGAAAGTGCTGTGAAAATACTGTTAACCAGGAAGATCCAAATCAAGTCTGCAAATATTACAAATTTGATTTCAACTTTGTTTTTTTTTAATTTTGCTTTGCTTTGGTTTTTGTTTTCTTAAGCTTTTTGTGCAATAAATTTATATTCTAGATGCCATATGACAAAGATTAGCTCTACCAACCCTATCTAGTACTACATTTTATCCATAGCTTTTAGGGCAGGTAGATAATGCAGTGGATAGAGTACCAGACCTGGAGTTAGGAGGACTTGAATTCAAATTTGACCTTAGATACTTGACTTTATTAGCTATGTGACCTTGGGCAAGTCATTTGACCCTGATTGGCTCTCTTCTAGAACCATCTCTAGTCATCCTGATTCATATCTGGCCACTGGATCCAGATGGTTCTGGAGGAGAAAGTGAGACTGGTGACTTAGCACAGCACCCCCTCACTCAAATCCAATTCACTTGCTTATCATGGCATTACCATCCTGATGTCACGGTCTTCTTCAAGAATGAAGGAGCATCATAGCAGTCATATGATAAATAAGCGGTCTAGCACAGTCATGAAGAAGATTTGAGGGTTCTTGATGGTGCTGCTGTGCCACGTATGTGTGTTTGGGTGTGTGTTTGTATGTTTGTGGACATACGGGAAGTGTACATTTCAAAGACTTGGTCAGGTGGGTTTTTATTTACTGTATAAAAGAGCATGGAAAAAATGTTTGACTGAATATCAAGTTTTGCAAAAGTAATGGCATTGTTTTTCCAACAAGGAAAAAAGCAAAATGTTTGAAATTCCAACAGTTACAGAAATGGAAATGAGACTGTCCAAATTTGAATTCTGCTCAAGGCATTAAAAATGGAATGGATGCCATTTTGAAATATGTTTGTTTGTGTGTGTTTGCCAGATCTTTTTCTTCTTGCCAGTTGCTTGGGGGGGAAAACCCTGAAATGTCATCCAGTCCTAACAGAGGACAAGTTACCCTAAACTTGGACTGTAATTTTTTTAAAAGGAGGAAAATTCCTCAGTGTTACAGACAGCTAAGGGAGAAAACCAAAACCAGGAACATAGTTGGAGTGCTTTTCTCTTTAGAAAAGAAGCAAATATTCTGCCGTTGGCATTTTTAATACACAGCTCTGCCACCACTGCAACACTTCTATGATGTCAAGTTAATACTAAGCAACAAACAAGGAATAAGATCTCATCACAGGAACCTAATAGATGAAACAGATTTTGCTTCTGTTGGCTGTTCAGAATGATTTGACCTCATATGTTTAACATTACGCAAAACTCAGGAAACCACCTCTTGGCCAAAGTGGCAGTTTCTTGCTGAGACCCATTCGGAAATGCACAGAGAGTCTTCATAAAATGGTGAGGTCACTTTCTAAAGGAATTTTACTAGCTGTGCTGCCTGCTCTATACCAACTGTTCTACAGTTAGATATTGGCAGAGTGGCTGGGGCAAAAATGCCATTCCTCTTAGCTGACATTAAAGCAGATGGATTGAAATTACAAAGATATCTTCCTAGGAGCCATGTAGCTCCTGTCCAGAAACAACCTTTAAAAGGAATTGCCATCTAGTTTCAGATGACCCAGAGCCAGGGTAAAATGGTCTTTTCAAGTCAGTCCTTTGTCAAAGGAACATATAACCCTATTGAAATGTAATGGGCACACATATTAAGGGTTCCAGGTTACACCAAAGGTTCAGTGAGCTTGACGAGTGCCATATAAATAAATGAACTTCTCTTTGAATAGAGAACCCTCACCTGTTTCAAGATTAACAAGCCTAAGTGTGGGTCTGAAGAATTTGAATCTGAACCAAAAAACTGTTTATAACCAGAACCTCCCAGAAAAAAAAAAGTATCGTGGATACAAAAGAGTTGTCTTAATCTAGGAATTCGATTCAAGACCATCTAGGATGCTGCTTTACTTTCCCCCTAAATGCATAGGACTATCTTAGGAGTATCTAAAGAGGTGAAGATCTAGAAGGAATACAGGTCCTGGATGGGTTCTAACTGACACACTTGAGTGGATGTCTAGGAAAACCCAGATGCTCAATCATCCACAAAAGCTTCTGCCTGGGATAAAACAGTTGATAATATATGGGGCTGTTCCAGGATGAATAAAGTCAAACACTGGTAGATGCTGCCTAAATAAATACATGAAATCTCATGCCTTGTTGTATGATAGGCTCTGCTTCTTAAAGTGTCTCTGATACAGCTAATTTTAGATTGCTCACAGACTCAAATCTCTATTTGGAATTTACTGAAGCAGGTTTCATTTCTAAGTGAGGTGTCTGAACTTAAGAGACAACATGGTCTCAGGAAGATCAGGATTCAAGCCTAACTTCTTAAACGTTTTCATGGGACCCTAGCAAAATCATGTAAGGAGTAACACATAGAGGAAACACTGTCCTTAGAATCACAGGACTTGACTCTGAATCCTGGCTCTCTGTCCCTTTTGACTTGGATAGAGCACCAGGTCTGAAGTCAGGAAGGTTCAGCTTCCTGAGTTCAAATCTGGTTTCAGGCACCAATTGTATGACCTTGGATAAGTTCTTTAACCCTGATTGCCTCAGTTTCCTCATCTGGAAAATAAGCTGGAGAAGAAAATGGCAAACTATGCCAACATCTTTGACAAGAAAACTCCAAATGAAGTTACAAAGAGTAGGGCACAACTGAAGTAACTGACCAATAAATCATTAAGTCTCTTTAGGCCTCAAGTCATCATCAGTAAAATCAGGAAGTAGTCCTATATGACTTCTAAGGTCTTTGCATCTTCCCCTCAAAACTTTTGCCTATAGTACTAAAATTTATTCCTTTTATTTAAAAAAAAATCAAGTCCAAATTATCTTCCTCCTTTCCATCTATTAAGAAGGCAAGAAATCTGATCTGCATTGCACACATGAAGTCATACAAAATTATATTACTTAAAATTAAAACATTTTCCATTAGACATTCAGGGGGAAATAGGCAATGGGTCAAATCAGACAATTCTGCTATATTTAGTAGTAAATTTGGTGGAATAAAATATTATTGGCTAAAGTTAGTTTTGGGAATAATTCTGGACTTTGATTTCTAGATGTTCTTTTTGTTTTCTGTTTCTACAGTTCATTGAATTTGCTAAACTGAAAAATCTATAAACTCATATTGTTCGGCTTGCTTTCAATAAAGAAATAAAAGACATTTGAAACCCTAATGGCAAAAAAAACTAATCAAATCTGTACCTTCCTTTTTTGAAGGAAATACAATGATATGAAAGTGACACATGTCATCACTGATTTCTAGGAATCAGAGAGAAAATATACAAAAAGTTTAATGAGCAGATGAATCAAAGGAAGTGGTAACTGACATTTTGAGCTAGGGAATATGACAATCAGCAGTTGGTTTCCCAGCCAAATCCTCTTACAAACCTGAAATGCTAAAAGCTTCACAGAGGAAATAAATGCCTTATTCTGAGGAGCAGAGTCTTCAGGGACAGATCTGTTAACCATCAGTGAGTGTGTTTCATCTAGCCGCACATTTCAGACAAGTGAAAGAGAGCTTTTGTGTACCTGCCCACAGACAGAAGCTGGAAACCTTTGGCACAGGAAACTCTGGCCTTGCCCTCAGGCCCTGAAACAGATAACAAATATATACAGTAAATGTATATGGAGAGACACACAGCAGTCTTCAAAAGCTTTCCTTCAGGCTAGTTCTCTGCAATTCATACTTACTGAAGAGAAAAGGGAAAGAAAGTCAACTTCAGGTCAGAAAGGAAGTAGGGGATTTTTTTTTTTAGCAGAGGATTTGGCATTTGTTTTCCAGTCCAATAAAGTCAGAAAAGCTTTTGTCGGCATTCAGTCATTTCATTCATGTCTGACTCTCAATATCCTCATTTGGGGCTTTTCATGGCAGAAATAATGGAGCAGATTGCCATTCCTTTCTTCAATTCACTTTCTAGATGAGGAAACTGAGGCAAAGGAGGTTTAGTGACTTGACTAGGTTCACACAGCTAGAAAGTGTCAGAGGCACTTCTTTTTACCAAATCTTTTTGCTGCCAAGCCAAGAGTTCTATCCACTCACCATCTAGTTGCCAACATAAAGACTCAAAAGACTTTCCAAAGACCATGGATTTTAGTTGAAAGGCAGACTTACCTAGAGAAGTCATCTTTAAATAAAGGTGACTAAGAAGTTACTTACAACACAATCAATTCATATTGCTTTTTGAGTCATTCTAAAGGGAGACAGCATGGTTGTAATGGAAAGAACCCTGACTCTAAAATTAAAAGTTCTGGATTCAAATTCCATATACTACCTCTGGGACTGGGCAAATTCACTTAACCTTCCTGGGTCTCAGCTTCCTCATCCTTAAGAGAAGAGATTGGACTGAATGACCTCAGAGGGAACTTCCAGGGTACCTAAGTATATAATCCAAACGAATATGAAAGAGAATATTAAAGAGATGTTTGACAAATGCTTTCACTAGTGAGAGGCAGGTGGGAGTAATTCAGGTACCACATAAGGTACCATAGACCCAACAACTGCATTGACCAAAGCTGCACTTTGGTCAATCACTATGCTAAAGGGAAAAATGCTACTCAAATTGAAAAGCTATAACCAGAGCCAACAGAATCAGTCTGTTTCCTGAAGCATGAGTCAAATACTCAAGGGCAATAAATAGCCTTATGAGTAGATTTGTTTATATCTGTAGCTGACAAATTTCCACATAGAATAGAAGTAACTTTTCATAAATCTGAATTTCTAAAAATAAAAAGAGTTTTGAAACCACCATAAATTTCTCTATCTGTAGTCTCCGTGTCCGATAAAAAACTGATTTTTTTCCAGCTAGTGGCAAAGAAATGATGTCTTGAAATGCCTAAAAGTTCTAACACTCAGACTGCAATTTAAGAAATAACAATGACCAGAGTTAACATAATTGGAATCAATTTTGCATCTCAATGAGGAACTAGGGTTGGTAGTGCTAACTCTGAAAAGTGTGCTTGTGTATGTATGTATGTATGTGTGTGAGAGAAAGACAGAAACAGGAGAAAGAGATTTTTAATTTCTCCAAGCAACCAGTACATCATGAGAGATGGGGGGAGGAAGAGAATGTCACTGGAAAGAAAAGGAAAGTTTTTAAGGGATGCATACCATGAAGCCAACTAAAATGAGTTTAATTTGCTGTGGCTGTATGACAATACTGAGGAAGGCGCAGTCAATCACAGAGACCTTTCTGATTGTTTCTGACTCGGTAATTTGAGTAGATTTTCTCCATAATGGTGCCTTTTTCACACAGCAGGCACTTTTGAATCCCTCCTGTAAATCAGGGGTGTCTACAGGGATTTGTTTGGCTTTTTCCTTCCTTGTTTCTCCCTCTCCTACTCCCTCTTTTTGGTTATTTGTGAAAATCAAATGGTCCTGCTAATTCTTTTCTGTGAAATAGTTTGGTTGTCAGGCCCCAAAAGTGGCACGTTAATGATTCTTGACAACTTGCTCAATGAAACTCAATCTCCAAGAATATTCACCCTACATCCTGCTTTTTATTCTGCAGGCGGAATAAATTACTTTTTAAATGTTCCTCTTGAGCTCTGGACTTGTAGGGAACAAACCTGATCATTCAAATTCAAGTTTGGCATTCATGTTGTGCCCCATTCACAATGACTTAGTTAGCTCCATACTATATCCACAAATTTACTGAGAACAAATTGGATGCTAATTGATTTACCTCAAAGTAACATAAAATCATTCTCATGACTAGCTTTATTATAATAGTGAAATATTATTTAATTTGTTACCAATTTGGTATGAAAGTCCAATGAGAGACCAAAGAATGATAGGCTTAATTCTATCCTTCTTTCTCAGTTAAAAATTCATTAAGACTACATTGAGAAGTTTGACTTGAGATTATACCAGGGAAGAGAATAAACATTTATATAACTCTATTCCAAGTGTTTCTCAAATATCATAACATTTGATCCTCACAGCAATTCTGGGAGACAAGGATTGTTATTTTTTGCATTTGAGGAAACTGAGGAAAATGGGGGCTTAAGTGACTTGCTCAGGGTCATATAACTCAATGAACTCAGATCTTCCTGACTCCAGTCCTAGCATTCTATTCATGTACTACCTGCCTACAACACTTAAGTCAGCCTATGCCCTATTTATAGCAAAAATCACAAATTTAATTAAATAATAATTACACTAAAAGCCTGTAGAGATTCCATTCACCAGTAGTGAGTAAGCCTATCACATTTTGCAAAACCTTAATATACTAGAAATTAGCTAAAATCCATGGTAAAACAAAACACGCTGACGTATATTCTAAAAAGAAATTGAAAGCATTGCCAATAAAACAGTCCCTGCAGGCCAAGTTTTCTTCTCATGCATGCTCTCCAATAATCCTGCTTTGAGCCCAATTGACATCACATAGGTATTTACTTAATAAATATCACTGAATGAATGAATGAAAAAAAAAATGAAGGAATGAAATGTGATTAAATTCTAGGCTATGTTTTTAAAGCCAATGGACCCTGAATGGAAAATGTTCTTAGAGTTAAAAAAAAAGTAAAAGAAAAAGAAAACTGCTGGAATAAATGTTTTCCTTAAGCTTATAAGCATATGTATTATTATTCATAATTTTCTTTTTATAGAATAATGACTCCCTTGCCTTAAAAAGTTCAAAATACATTACAAACTTTTTGTTAAAATAAAATGCCATGAGCTCAGTATATATGAATACACTCAATGTTTGTGGAATAAGTGAATTATTCCTATAAATATCTTCATGAGCATGAGGCCCTGATCAGCAACCACTGATGTTTTAGTAAATATTTAATAAAAAGGTGATATAAAGATAGTATAAATCACAAAGGAGTCCAATTTATTTTCCTCAAAAGTAGAATTCACTAGCTGTATCAAACATAGAAACTATCCATCTGACCACAAGAAAGTCATGATTTCTATGAATTATCATTTTTTCATGTACAAAAGAAGGGGCTAAAACTCATTAATTCCTCCTATGTATAGAACTGTTATTCTCTCTAAGTAGAAATAATCCCTAGTTAATCAAAAACATTCATTAAAATTTAACATGGGCATGGTAACTGTGCTTTATACCGGTTATACAAATAAATAAAAAAATTATAGTCTAATGGGAGAAAATTTTGAATACCTATAAGTCTATCCATAATTCATACAAATGAATATAAGGTGGTTAAGGATAAATGATAGCTTTTTGTTTCCTATTTAGCAATCCTTCCAAAGAATTCTTAATGAAAAAGAAAGCTCTGTTCCTTATACTTTTTCCCTTCTCCCTATTTTCTTAGCCAGTTCAATAACAGTATCACATTGGAGCCAGGTAACCTTGGGCTCAGGTTGCAGAGGCCACAAGTTCTAGGGTATCCCAACTCATCATAGACACAAAAAAGTATTGATAAAAATGAAATATGAAGAATAAAACAAAATAATTATAAGTGATCCTCACAACCAAGTGAATATCACCCTATTTGCATGAGGCATATTGTGCTGGATAAGGGAATTTCTGAACACACCCAAATTAGATCAGTCAATTGTCCTCACTTATGAGGTGGAAGGAAGATGCTGGGCAGAGGTGGCTGGTTGCCAAATCTGTTCCTTTGACAAACTCAACTCTTCTTCATCAGGATGAGCAGTTTGGGTTTACCCAAGGAAGCTTTGTTAGACCCTCTTTCTCAAAGATTGCAATGGAAAGAAGACTTGTAATGGTCAGAAAAGCTGACAAGAGCAATCTAGGTCTCCAGGAGAACCATCTGTAAGGGAACAGGGTAGCCTGCAAGGCTGTTTGTTTGTTTTAGATTTTTTTTAGGTTTTTGTAAGGCAATGGGGTTAAGTGGCTTGCCCAACGCCACACAGCTAGGTAATTATTAAGTGTCTGAGGTCGGATTTAAACTCAGGTACGCCTGACTCCAGGGCCCGTGCTCTATCCAGTTCACCACCTAGCCATCCCTCTGCAATGCTGTTGTTGAACCACCTTTCTCACTGCCCCCCATCCCCAAGAACCCTTTATGCTTTCAGGGGCCTGCCTTCACCATAGTTAAGGGAATGGTCCCTTTCTCAGGGCCTTTATAGGTAGACTTCTTTGGGATTCTCAAGAGACAACAGCATCCAACAATAGGATGGGATGGGAAAGTGAGCTGTTCTGGATCACAATAAGTGTCAGGATTCAAACTTAAGTCTTTCTTTCTCCAGTCCCGCCTGTCTCCATTGTATCACCTATCTCTGAAAGCTTGGAAAGCATAAATTTGGATTTGGTAACATGTTTTGTTTTGTTTTTATTGTGTAGTAAACTGAGGAGTTTGGTAATCCATGGGTACAATTCAAGGAGCCAGATTTCAGTTCAATGTAAAGTGCTTCTTGAGAGGCAGCTTAACCTATTGAAGACTGGCCACAGACACATACTAGCTGTGTAACCATAGATAAGTCACTTAAACTCTCAGTGCCCTAGGCCAGTATTCTCTAAGCAGTTTTGACAATGTAGCCCTGTCATTAAAAAAAAAGTACTTATTTTAAAATTATATGCAAATATTAGTGCACTGATATGTTACATTATGAACCATATGCAAAAATAGACAATATAAAGGAAACAAAGGTGAAATAATTTCTAAATATTTATTTATTAAGATAAACCTTTTTTATTTCACTAAAATATTAACTTTTAGCAAGAACACTATGGTCAAATATGCTTAGTTCTTAAGCAAAACAAAATTTATGTATATCCTGGCAGATAGGGAAGATAATTATTTTAGCAATAAATATTCAGTTAATTTAATTGATATAGTTAGCCAAGAATGTGAATTTTTAGCTACTTTATTGAAAGAGATACATGATAACCGTTAATAATAGGTCATAATTCAGTTGTTTTCATATTACTCAGAGAAATCACTTTTAGGCTAACTACTGAATCTATAAGCTCACTTGTCCAAGGAGAGTCAAGGATAGGAAACTCCCTCTAACTCTGTAGGCTTGCATCTTCCCTCCAATTAATAGCCAGTTACCTAGATCCCTGAAAGATTTTGACTTGCCCAGGGTCACACAGTCTGTTTGTATTAGAAACATGTCTTGAAACCCAGGTCCTCCTCCATCCAAGGGCAACACTCTGTTTGTGATGTTATATTACCTCTCATGATTTTTTACTGCTCCTAATATGGTTTCTTTAGTGAAGTTCTTTTCATCTATGTTTGATTTGAATTGGTATGTTGCTAGTATTTTAACTTTTGTTTACTTAATAAATTTTATACAATTAGTTCCAGTCAGATGAGATTCGGAATGATTCTACATTCTCTCTTTGCTTTTTCATGACCGTACACATGCATAAAATGTCCTTCCTCTTTCCTTAATTCCTCTAGAATTCACTACTCCATCTTCCTTTCAAACCTTTCAGATGTTTTCTCTTCAAGTTCAGCTGAGATATTCTCTTCCCTGACCCTCCTGACTATAAGTTCTTGAAATTTTTTCTTGAAATTTGTGTTTGTTTTTATACTCAGTATAACCAACTCTACAATATGGCTATTTGTATCCATGTTGTAAGATGTAAGCACTAGATGGTCTATTTCCAAAGATTATTAGAGGAAAAGGAAAAGAACCTAAATGCTTGAAAGTGTTTGTATCAGTTCTCTTTGTGGTGGCAAAGAACTGGAAATTGTGGGGAATGGCTGAACGAGTTGTGTTATATAAGTGTGATGGAATACTACTGTCCTACGAGAAATGATAAGCTCAATGATCTTAAAAAACATAGAAAGACTTGCATGAAAAAGAACAGTGAGCAGAACTGAGAGTAAAAGCAATATTATTTTAAGAACAATTTTGAATTAATAAGTAATTTTGACGATTATAAATACCAAAATTAACTAGAAAGGACATATGAAGAAAGACAGTATCTACAACCAAAAAAACCCTGACAATTAGAAAAATGTATGGTAATCCACTTTAGGGCAGGATGAGTGGGGTAAGGAAAAAAAGAAATTTACACAATAACTTTATTGTATATTTAAAAGGAACAGCAGGATGCACATAACAGTTTTCCAGTTTCATGTGTAATTTTCTTTTTATTATATTATGTCCTGAAAACACTTGTATTTATTCCAAAAATTAAAAATAAATTTTTAAAATTAAGTTATAAGAAGTGAATAGAGCATCAGCCCTGCTGTCAAGAGGACCCGAGTTCAAATCCGACCCTAGATACTTAATAATTACCTAGCTGTGTGACCTTGGGCAATTCACTTAACCTCACTACCTTGCAAATAAATAAATAAATAAAAATTAAGTTGTAAGCTCCATAAGGAAATATATCTTTTTAGTATCATGGCCTAATCAATAATTATTACTATGCATCAGGTACTATGCAAGGACCTGAGATATTAATACAAAAATGTGATAACCCTTGTCCTAAGGGAACTGACATTTTAAAAGGGGTAGTCAATGTGTTCACAGATGAGTAAAAACAGGTCATATGCAAAATAAATGCCCAGTGACTTGGAGTAGAGCTTACAATTAGAGGAAATAGGAAAGGTCTTTTGAAGGAGGTGGTATTAGAGCTGAGATTTGAAGGCTATCAAGGGTCCAAGAAATGAGGCACCCATAGCCTGCACCAAGACATGGAGAAAGGAAAGGGGTGTTAAATATATATGTGATGCTTCTAGACAAGTTTCTAGAGGGCTGAGTATATGAGAAAAATTAATTTGTAATCAGCTTGGAAAAATTGGCTAGAACCAGACTATGAAGGACTCTTTATTGGATTGGAAAATCAGTGGAAAAATCACTGAAAATTCCTGAGGAAAGGAAAGACACAATAAAGTCTGTACTTCAGGAAAAAAATCAGTTGTGCAGAGGATAGATTGGAAAAGTGAAGAGCTAGATGCAAGGAGAACAATTAAGACAGTAATTCCAGCAAATAGTAGTGAGGACCTGAAGTAAAATTATTAATATGAGTGTTGGCATGGGTTACAGTAATCATCCAAATTTATAAAGTCATTTCAACTTTATATAGTTGCATATTTTTAACTCATGATCCTACTTGTAAAATGGTGAAAGTAATAAGCTAATTATTCTAAAACTTCATCAATAAATCAGTGTGTCACACATTGGCCCATGAATTTTGTAATATATTTTTAATCAAATTCTTTAAAATTGAAAAAAATTTGCCTGGACCCTTCAGGGTAGCCCTGTACAATAGTGTACTCATGGGCAAAGGCCAGGTTTGATGGTATTGTACAGAATAAATCCTATCATTTTCTGACTTACAAATTTATAATGGCTTTTACAAGAGTACATCTCCAAGCATGCCCTAGGAAGATGCATTCCAGAAAAATGATATCAAGTGTGAGGTGGTGCCTCTATGATGTATCTACCACCCATGTCTCTTCCCTCCTTTGTTACTTATTTGCTGCTTAGGATCCAAAATGATTGTTAATTGCAATTCAAGCAGAAATCATAATGAAGAGCTATTGAACTTGTCCTTGGGAAGAAGAACAAGAAAATGTTTCCAGACATCTTCAAGCATTCCATAGGGGAGAAGTTTAAATAAGTTAAGTAGCTTATTCAATTTGAGAGCCTAAGAGTTTAATTTTGTATTTAATAAAGTTCCCTCAAAAGCTATTGATGAAAACTTAGTAGATGATATGTGGAAAATATAGTGAACATATATAAGCTGGACACGACTCTGTGAAGCAGAATACTCCATCCTTTTGTCCCATGGGCCTAAACTATTCTTAAACATTCACAATTGGAGTTGAATTCCTAAAGTTAAAACAGTTGTTTTTCAGAAGTCAGCTGTTACAAATCAAATTCTTGGGAAGGCTAGTCATATTAAACCATTACCATCTTAAAGTAAATGAATTAATTAACTTCAGTTGCATTAGCAAGACTCTGAGCCATTGAGACAGAGGAATAATAATTTTTATGGAAAAGTTCTATAGGAAGTAGAGTTGTAAAGGACCTTGGAGATGTTCTAACAAAATTCCCTCACTTTGAAAATGAGGGAACTGGGACTTATCAACTTGTCATTTAACCAAGTTCACAGCAGTAGTCAGGAACAGGAACAAGAACAGGAACAGGACCAGGAGGTGAATACAAGATCTCTGACTTCATTTGGAGAACCATTTTCATTGCATCACAATTGAAAAGAGAATGAAAGAAAAAAATCTGAACCAATGAAGATAAGCTTGAAGAGAACCCTGCAGAGATGGTCTGGAAGCTGGGGGGAGGGAGGAAATAAGAAAGAATGTAGGAGGAGGAAGAAGTGGAAAGAAGATTAAGGAGAACATAATCGTGGCTTATAGACACTGGATAAGATGGTTATAGAAAACATCTTGAAAACTTTCCCATGGTGATCCCTACCATGCTCCCTGCTTCCATTTTTAGAACTATCTATTTGAACTACAGATATTTAGTGAATATAATAAATATTTATACATCAATCATAATCACAGTCTTATTCTACCAAGAATAATCAAAGCAAAAATCACTTACCATTATACAGTAAGTGTAAGAAAAGTAGTACATATTTATATAGTATTTTAAAGTCTCTGAAGTTTTATACCTTTCATTTCAGCTGCATAACAAACCAAGAAAAAATTTATTATTATGCTGATTTTGCAAGATGAGGAAATTGAATCATAAAAAGTTGTGACATGATTGTTGATTTAGAGTTGAAAAAGATGAAGGTTTTTCTTACCTAACCTCATTTTACAGGTGAGGAAACTGTGCCCCAGAGAAACTAAGTAATATGCCTGCCTGTTATCATGTAGTTGGTAAGAACTGGAATAATTTGAACCCAAAGTTTCCTGACTGTAGGTCTCATATTAGAAACATTAAGCTTCATAGTATAAGTAAAATTTATGTTTCCCTCACCTCATATAATGCTCACTATTACTGTTATAATTACAAAACTTATTTACATAGTGCTCTTAAAAATAATCAAATCAATGATTTTGCTTTTGCAAAAGGCCTGACAATCTGCTGCTCTGTGGCTTCACTGACAATTCTGATGGTGAATTCAACCACCATTATCTTTCCTGACCACTATTCCATGTGCTGGGTATGTTATATCCCCTTAAAGAATGTATATAATCTGGCCTCAGACACTAAATAATTACCTAGCTATATGACCTTGGGGATGTCACTTATCCCCATTGCCTTGCAAAAAAAAAAACAAAAACAAAAACAAAGACAAAAACAAGAACAACAAAGAATATGTACACTTTGAGGGTAGGGACTTTTTTAAATCTATATCCCCAGGACCTGCACCAGAGTATTAAATAATTGTTGGTTGACTGAGGTAGCCCAATTCTATTGCTACTTATGTGACTGACCGCATTTGGCAGAGGATTGGAATACTTTGAGATATTAGGGAAATTTGCAATCTGAAATACATAAATGTACTATTTCTCTTCCAAGAATCAACCTCTTAAAGCAAGATGACATTTACTTTTGGTAGCAATTTGCAGAATGATGGGAGCTAAAATTGATAAACAATGAAAGATTGTGGTCAGAAACATAACATTTCTAGTTTTATACTTTGGTGATGACCATGAATGAATTGACCAAGAAAGATCAAAGGAATTAACCAATTTTTATATTTTGATGATGACTGAAGAAATTGGCAAAGAAAGGTTAGAAGTGGGGTGGCTAGGTGGCATAGTGGATAAAGCACCAGCCTTGGAGTCAGGAATACCTGGGTTCAAATCCGGTCTCAGACACTTAATAATTACCTAGCTGTGTGGCCTTGGGCAAACCACTTAACCCCATTTGCCTTGCAAAAACTTAAAAAAAAAAAAAAAAAGGTTAGATGAATTGACCAAGTTTTATACTTCAGTTATAACTATGAAGGAAGTGACCAAGAAAGGTAAGAGATGTTTTGCAAAGTGAAACTGGACTTGTCCTCATTGATCAATTCTTGAGCTACATAAAGATGTAAATTCAGCAAAACTCAATTGCCAAAAAATGGATTGAGAGGTGGTGTTTTCTTTTGCAGGCAAGGAAATCTAGAGTAAATATGGCAGAATGAAAACATTATTTTAAAAGTTAGTATTGTATACACATACAAAACAATATTTAGGACTACTTATTCCAGTTAACAATGTCTTAATGATAAATAGAAATTAATGTAGCAATTAATATGCAAAGCACTCTCCAAACATCTCATTTCATTCTCACAGCATCCCCTTGAAATAAAGTATAATCCACATATAATCAGGCTATTTTACAAATAGGAAAAATAGATTCCTAGAGGTTTAGCAAATTCCCCCAACCAAATAGTTAGTAAATAGTAGGGCCAGGACAGATTATCTGATTATAAATTTAGTAGTCTTTCTCCTTCACCATGAAATAACATTAATAGATGTTTCCATTATCAAATAAGGCATAAAACTGAACAATTAATTTAACACAGCTCTTTCAAACCTGAAACCACCACTAAACTCAGCTTCTTCCTTAATATATATATATATATACCAAAATATTTGTATATACCAAGGATTATTAATCTGTGAACTTTAAAAAACATATCTTGAGAACTATACTTTTGTATAACTAAATTTCCTTCTTCATTAAATGTATTTTAGAATGAATTTGCCCATTTAAAAATTATTTTGAGAGAGCAAATGTTTCAATAGATTGTCATGGGTCCATGTGACAAAAAAAACATTTAAAAATCCTAAGAGAAACTACCTTTAATCTTTCACATTACTAGTATAGATAGTCTGGAAGTGCAACACATAAAGGTAAAATGAACAATTTTAAATCTTATAGGACCAGTTGAATTGAAAAATAGAATTTCAAATCTCTGCTCACTCTTAATACATTATCCTGTGTCCAGGTCTCTTCTAGACCTCATTGTCAAAATTGCCAGTGGAGGGGAGAACATAAGATACATTTTAAATTGTGTGCATTGATTGATCAAATGCAGCTATGATTTGATTCAAACCAGAAAATATTTATTAAGTGACCACTATGTCCTAGGCACTGTCTTTACCCCATATATGTACATGCTCTGATAATGATTTATTTATTATTCCCAATGACTTGGCTTATGTAATATTCAAGAAAATTTAGACAAAGTCATAAAAGTCCATTGGGACAATTTCAAATAACCTTCCCATTCTTTATTATTACTATTATTATGCCTCCATTTCCTTCTCTTCCATCCTCATTCTTGGACTTGCAAATGTCAAATCCACCTGCTGCTTGTAGCCATTAAGTAAGACAAAGTTTTAAAATGGGGCCACCAATGGGAATTGGGATTTAAATCTCCAGCAAGAAATCTTACTCAGAACTTTTGACAAGACATTATGAGGCACAAAGAGAATTCAGTGTTTATGTTCTATATAAGTGTGTCCTTTCCCTCATCCCTGTCCCTATCCACTAAGTCTTTCCTGATTGGTCAATTAATATATTTGTTAAGTAATTGTATAAGATGATGGACTACCACCTAATAAAAGTCTTTAAAAGACTTTCTGTAATGCTTTATAGAAGTACAGAATTCCTGAGCAGGAATTTCCTTTTTAAACTATCCCTAATAAGGAAGTATCTAATCTCTTCTAGAGGGCTTCCAGTGAAACCTACTTCTTCCTGAGGGAACCCATTCCATTTTTGAACACATCTAATCTTTGGGAAATTCTTCCAAAAGAAAATCAAATATGCCTTTCTATTCATTCTGCCATTTAAAAAGATTGCTTTGTTGGTTTAGGATTATGAATAGCTCTAATTTCTGAAAGTATCCATGTTGCTTTTCAGTCATGTCTAACTCTTCCTGACCCTATTTGTATTTTTCTTGAAAAGATATTGCAGCTGTTTGCTGTTTCCTTGTCCAGTTCATTTTACAGATGAGAAAGTGACATTCCCAGGGTCATACAGCTGGATTTGCACTCAGGAACATGATTCCAGATTGAATACTCTATCCACTGCATTACCTCACTATCCTAGTCCTCTGCTAAATTTGTTTTCAGCCAGATCAGGATCAATGTTATTCAGTAGCTTTCTTGTTGGGGACATTTTTGAACTGCATACCTGAAAACAATTACTCATATTCCTTTTTGAGTAGGGGACAGGGGAAGTCTAACTCTTTTAAGTTTAATACGACTTAGTACTCTAAGATTTACCTTTATCAGAACCATGGTCCCTCATCGGGGATACTCCTAAAAGATCCTAGAATAGCGCTTTATTCATTCTGTCTTTATTTGAGAGGCAGTATGGCAATTTGGGAGTCAAGAAATACTAACTGCATGACCATAGACAAGTACCTTATATCTTGCCCCAGGAAATTTTTTATGATATTAAGTTTCAAAGAAGTTGACACTGCACTGGTGAAGGGAGTTGTAACTACCTAATGAATTTGAAATCACAGGTTCAGATAACACTCCCATTCCTTCAACATCTTTCATTTGTTGATTCAACAAATATTTATTGAATTTTTCTATCTTAAATTTGGTGGACTTGTGGCCAAGATGGCAGAAAGAATACAGGCACTGGGTTAAGTGCTCCTCTTTCCCCTCAGGAACAACATGAAAGAAACCTCTTAGAAATTTGATCAACAAAACCCAGAAAGAGAATCAAGGAGAAGAACATCCACCAAGAAGTTCTGTCTCAGGGGACCAAGGGTGAACCCACAGGCAAGAGCAGAAGGTCAGCACAGAAACAATAACTGGGGGAAGCCAGTGGGCCAGCCTCAGTCATAGAGACTTCGGAGAGTGGTGGGTGCAAGATACAACCTTAGCTGCTGAACCTTGGTTGGGGGTAGAGGATCTACCAGAGGGTGAGTTCCAGCACAGAGTTTCAGAGCACTCCTGGAGAACAACAGGCTGGGCCAGGGACCTAAGCTAGTGAAGCCCTTTGCCCAGAACAAACAACAAACAACCCCCACCCCCTCAGGCTAAGGCTTGGTTAACAGAGTTCACACAATGTAAAAGGATTAAGTACCTGCCCCAGGGCCCAGCCTAGTGTTCAAGGTCAACCCAGGCCCTGCTGCTGAGGGCCCCAAACACTCCAGAAAAAGCAATCAGTGCTCCCTACTGGCAGGGCCTTGGAACTACTAAGCCAAGTGAACAAAGCATCTAGGATCTTCAAAAGCAAACATCTGAGAGCCCCCCCAACACAAGATACTAGAAAGATGGAGACAGGTCAAAGAAAAGGGGGTCCATAGAGAAATACTTAGAAGAAACAGATTCTAACCTGAAGAGATCTAGCACTTCTGAGGAGAATATGAATTGGTCTCCAGTCCAGAAAACTTCCTTGAAGAAATCAGGAAGGAGTTTAAAAACCAATTGGAAAACTTGAGTAAAGAAACCCAAGAGAAAATTAATACATTGCAAGAGAAAATTAACATCTCTCAACAAGAAAAGAAATCCTTGGAAAATACAATTGGACAAATACAAAATGAGAATAATTCAGTCAGATCTTCAATTGGGCAAATGCAAAAAGAAAATGATTCTCTCAAATTCTCAATTGGGCAAATGCAAAAAGAAAATGATTCTCTCAAAACTACACTTAGACAAATGGAAAACTCCTTCAAAAATAGAATTGACCAACTGGAAAAGGAGTTGAAAAAGGTAAATGAAAAAAATCTTACTCTCTAAAAAAATAGAATTTAATCTGTGGAAACTAGTGACTTTATGAGACAAGATAGTGCTAAACAAAACCAAAAGATCAAAAAAATAGAAGAAAATGTAAAATACCTCATCAGCAAAACCACTGACCTAGAGAACAGATCAAGAAGGGACAATCTGAGAATTACAGGTCTTCCTGAAAACATTGATGAGAAAAAAAGCCTGGACTTAATATTACAGGATTTAATGATGGAAAATTGCCTTGATATCATGGAACCAGAGGGCAAAAATAGTTATTGAAAGAATATATTGACCCCCTCTGGAAAGAGATCCTAAAATGAAACCACCAAGGAATGTTGTGGCCAAATTCTAGAACTATCAGATAAAAGAAAAAAATCCTGCAAGAAGCCAGAAAAAAAAATTTAAATACCAAGGAGTCATAGTAAGGATTACTCAGGACCTGACCATAGCAACATTAAGGGATTGAAAAGCCTAGAATGAGATATTCTGAAGAGCAAAGGAGCTTGGAATGCAGACAAGAATCTGCTACCCAGCAAAGCTGAGTCTTCTCTTCCAGGGCAAAAGATGGACATTTAATGAAATGGGAGACTTCCAAAATTTCATGATGAAAAGACCAGAGAGCTAAATAGAAAATTTGGACATCAAACAGGAGGCTCAAGAGACACATGAAAAGGTTAAAAAAAAAAAGGTGAAGAAAAAATTGCTATCCAAAAAAGATGAAACTGACTATATACCCACTTGGGAGAAAGAGTCTTATAACTCTTGAGATTTATAACTCTATTAGAGAGAATATATTTAGCCAGAAGTGATGGACAATTATAACTTTTCTGTGACTCAGATAGAATGATTTATAAACAATACCTCCTTAGAAGGGGAGACAGTAAGGAGATGGGAGTATGGAAGAGACTGAATGGTGTAAATCTCATTACATCAAGAGGTATAAAAGGCCTACTGTCATTGAGGGGAAGAAGGGAGGTGATGAGAACCACCTGAATCTTCATCTCATCAGACTTGACTTAAAGTTAACTTAGACATACTCAGTTAAGTTAAGAAACTTACCTTACCTTTCAAACATTAAAAGGGGAAAAGGGGAGGGGCAATGAGGATGGGGAGAAAAAGGGGAACTAACAGAAGGAAGGGAAGAAGGGGGGGAAAGGAGAAAGAAAGGGGAGGGGGGTTTGATATAAGTGGGCAAACACACTGAAGGTGGCAATATTCAGAAACAAAACACTATGGAATATATATATGTATATATATATATATATATATATATACACATATATATATGTAAAGGTTGGAGCAAAATATATTTTGCTTCAGCTGAAGTGAAAAAAGCAGGGGTAGCAATCTTTATCTCAGACAAAGCAGTTGCAAAAATAGATAGCATTAAAAGAGATAAGGAAGGAAACTATATTCTCCTTAAAATTACCATAGACAATGAAGTAATTTCAATACTAAATATGTATGCACTCAATGGTATAGTATCCATATACTTAGAGGAAAAGGTGAAAGAGCTACACAATACTGGTCAGGAAGATATAGACCCAGAACGAATTGGAAACTTAAAAACCTCATTTTAAAGAATGAGTGGATCAAGCAACAAATTATAGAAAGAATCAATTATTTCATTATAGATAATGACAATAATGAAACAACATATCAAAACCTATGGGATACACTCAAGGCAGCTGTCAGGGGATATATTATATCTTTAAATGCTTACATGAGAAAGAGGAAGAGGAAATCAATGAGCTAAATATGCAACTAAAAAAATTAGAGAAAGAACAAATTAACCCCCCCAATTAGATACCAAATTAGAAATTCTAAAACTTAAAAGAGAAATTAATATAATCTAAAGCCAGAAAACAATTGAACTAATAAATAAAACCAAGAGCTGGTTTTATGAAAAAAACAATAAAATTGATAAACCTCTGGTCAATTTGTTTAAAAAAAAGAAGAAAACTAAACTGGTAGTATTATGGATGAAAAAGCTGAACTCATCATCAATGAGAAGGAAATTAAAGTAAGAATTATTTTGCCCAACTCTATGCTAATAAATTTGACAATCTGAGTGAAATCGATGAATATTTGTAAAAATATAAATTGCCCAGATTAAATGAAGAGGAAATTAAAAAACTAAATAACACTATCTCAGAAAAAGAAATCCAACAAGCCATTATTGAACTCCCTAAGAAAAATCTCCAGGGCCAGATGGATTCACAAGTGAATTCTATCAAATATTTAAGGAACAATTGGTTCCAATTCTATATAAACTCTTTGGGAAAATAGGTGAAGATGGAACTCTGCCTAACTCTTTCTTATGACACCAATATGGTGCTAATACCTAAACCAGGAAAAGTTAAAACAGACAAAAGAAAATTATAGACCTATCTCCCTGATGAATATAGATGCAAAAATCTTAAATAAAATCTTAGCAAAATGATTTCAACAAGTTATCACTAAGATAATACATTATGATCAAGTAGGATTTATCTCAGAAATGCAGGGTTGGTTCAATATTAGGAAAACTATTAGTATAACTAATTATATCAATAACATACCTTTCAGAAATCATATCATAATATCAATAGATACTGAAAAAGCTTTTGACAAAATATAGAAGCCAGTTTTGCTAAAAACACTAGAGAGTGTAGGAATAAATGGATTCTTCCTCAGAATAATAAGCAGTATCTATCTGAAACCAACAACAAACATTATAAGCAATGGAGATAGGCTAGAGGCATTCCCAATAAGATCAGGGGTGAAACAAGGATGCCCATTAAAACCACTACTATTCAATATTGTATTAGAAATGTTAGCTTCAGCAATAAGAGAAGAAAAAGAAACTGGAGGAATTAGAATTGGGAAGGAAGAGACAAAACTCTCACTTTTTGCAGATGACATGATGATATACCTAGAAAATCCCAAAAAATCATCTAAAAAACTAGTAGAAATAATTAGCAACTTTAACAAAGTAGCAGGATATAAAATAAACCCTCATAAATCCTCATCATTTCTATATATGACTAGCAAGACACAGCAGAAAGAGCTAGAAAGAGAAATCTCATTCAAAGTAACCTCAGACAATATAAAATACCTGGGAGTCTATTTGCCAAGGCAGACTCAAAAACCATTGGAAAACAATTACAAAACACTTCTCACACAAATAAAACCAGATTTAAATAACTGGGTAAACATCAGCTGCTCGTGGATAGGTCGAGCTAATATAATAAAAATGTCAATTCTACCAAAACTAATCTACTTGTTTAGTGCCCTACCAATCAAAATTCCAAAAAATTGATGAGTTAGAAAAAGTTGTAAATAAATTTATATGGAGAAATAAAAAGTCAAAAATTTCCAGGAATTCAATGAAAAAAAGTGGAAAAGAAGGCGGCTTAGCCTTACCAGATCAAAAATTATATTATAAAGCATCAGTCGTCAAAACTGTCTGGTATTGGCTAAGAAATAGAGTGGTGGATCAGTGGAATAGATTAGGAGCAATAGCAGGAAATGATTGTGGTAATCTGCTATTTGATAAACCCAAAGAATCCAGCTATTGGGATAAAACCTCTCTCTTTGAAAAAAACTGTTGGGAAAATCGGAAGTTAGTAAGGAAGAAACTTACATTAAACCAACATGTCACATCCTATACCAAGATAAGAACAAAATGGATACAGGATTTAGACATGAAAAACAATTTTATAAGTAATCTAGAAGATAAAGGAGTAGTTTATCTGTCAGATCTGTGGAAAGGGAAGCAGTTTATGACCAAGAAAGAGATGGTGAACATCATTAAAAACAAACTAGATAATTTTGATTACATTAAATTAAAAAATTTGCACAGACAAAACCACTGTAACCAAGATCAAAATAAATGTAGTAAATTGGGAAACAATTTTTGCAACTAGTATTTCTGACAAAGGATTCATTTCTTTTTTTTTTTTTTTAGGTTTTTGCTAGGCAATGGGGTTAAGTGGCTTGCCCAAGGCCACATGGCTAGGTAATTATTAAGTGTCTGAGACCGGATTTGAACCCAGGTACTCCTGACTCCTGGGCCAGTGCTTTATCCACTGTGCCACCTAGCCACCCCCCAAAGGACTCATTTCTAAAATACACAGAGAACTGGGTCAAATTTTCAAAAAAAAGTCATTCCCCAATTTACAAATGATCAAAGGATATGCAAAGGCAATTTACAGCTGAGGAAATCAAAGCAATCCATAGTCATATGAAAAATTGCTCCAAATCATTACTTATTAGAGAAATGCAAATTAAAGCATCTCTGTGATACCACCTCACACCTCTCAGATTGGCCAATATGACCAGAAAGGACAACGATCAATGTTGGAATGATTATGGGAAATCTGGGACACTATTACATTACACAGGTGGAGCTGTGAACTTATCCAACCTTTCTGGAGAGAAATTTGGAACTATGCCCAAAGGGCAACAAAGATGTGCATAACCTTTCATCCAGCAATACCATTACTGGGTCTACACCCTGAAGAAATGATGAAAAAAGGGCAAAAACATCACTTGTACAAAAATATTCATCGCAGCCCTGTTTGTGGTGGCAAAGAATTGGAAATCAAGTAAATGTCCTTCTATTGGGGAATGGCTTAGCAAACTATGGTATATGTATGTCATGGAACACTATTGTTCTATTGGAAACCAAGAGGGATGGGAATTCAGGGAAGCCTGGAGGGATTTGCATGAACTGATGCTGAGTGAGATGAGCAGAACCAGAAAAACACTGTATACCCTAACAGCAACATAGGGGTGATGATCAAACTTGATGGACTCACTCATTCCATCAGTGCAACAACCAGGGACAATTTGGGGCTATCTGCAATGGAGAATACCATCTGTATCCAAGGAAAGAATTGTGGAGTTTGAACAAAGACCAAAGACTATTACCTTCAAATTAGAAAAAAAATTATCTTCTTATGCAATTTTTCTATCTCAAACTTTTTTTTTCTTACTTAAGGATATGACTTCTTTCTCATCACATTCAACTGAGATCAATGTATATCATAGAAACAATGTAAATACTAACACTGCCTTCTGTGGAGGTTGGGGTGAGGGAAGTAAGAATGGGGGGGGATTGTGATACTCAAAATAAATAAAATCTTTCTAAAAAATTGGCATTATTTATTTTGATAAAAGTGTATAGCATATCTTAAACTCATTAGGAAAAGGAAACCCTTATGCTTAATGAAAAAGATGAATCATCTCTAATTTTAAGTGAAATTAATTCATCTTAATCATTTTAGAATATATTCTATTCAAGGATCTAATTATATACATCTATTAGGTCTTATTTATATCCACAATTAGTCATATGAGATTTCTAGTGAACTTAATGGAAAGAATGTAGGGGAGGCAGAGCCAAGATGGTGACAGGAGAAGAGCCTCTATTAGGTGCTCTCTCTATATAATATTTCAAAACTTATAAAATAAGAACTCTAACTAAATTTTCAAGAGACAGAACCCACAGAGGGATCCAATGAGGCAGTTCTCCAGCCCAAGGTAACCTGGAAAATAGTGGAAAGGCTCTGCTCTATGCAGTTAGAGAGGCGGCCTGCCAGAGTGAAGAAACTGCAGCCTCCCGGAGGTAGCCCCAGGGCTCCTGGGAGCCAAGACTCATGGCTATGGGAGCAATTTCCTGACCTACACCTGGGGGAGCACCAGGCACAAATTGGAAGATCAGCAGGGGGTCCTCTGTCAGAGCAAGCCCATGAAGCCAGTCCTCAGGGCACTCAGCCAGCAGTGGCCTGCAGGAGGAAATGGAAGCAGGCAGAACTGGTAAGCAGGAGCCCCCAGGCAACTGAGCCTTGAGTGCTCAGCATACCTAAGCTAGTGGACTGGAGAGAGACTTCTGAGGTCTATCCTCTGTCCCTGGAACAGGAATCTGGGACTCTGACTACATTCAGATCCTGATCAAAGTCTAGGCCCCCCATAGAACAGCAGCCCCCCCTACCTCAGCCCCATGACAGAGGGATGCTTTTATGGTCCTTCACAGACCAGGAGGGAAGACAGCCTCACACACGGAGATCCTTGTGTGTGTGGGGGGTGTCCCAATAATACTCAAAAGCTCAGGAAGCACCCCAAAACCAGGTGCAGGCTGGGGAAATGAGTAAACAGAGAAAAAAGAGGAACACCATTGAGAAATATATTGGCTATGATCCCAAGAAGGATCAAAATACTCAATCTGAAGATGAGGAAGTACAAGTTCCTGCATCTAAAGACTGAAAGAAAAAATGGAAATTGGGTTCAGGCTATGACAGAGATCAAAAAAAGATTTTGAAAATCAAGTGATGGAAATAGAAGAAAAATTGGGAAAAGAAATGAGAAAGATGCATGAAAAACATGAAAAAGTAGTCAGAAGCTTAGTTAAGGAGATCCAAAAAATTCTGAAGAAAATAACATGTTAAAAACTAGCTTGGGTCAAATGGATAAAACAGTTCAAAAAATTATTGAGGAGAATAATGCTTTAAAAAGCAGAATTGGACAGATGGAAAAAAGAGATAAGAAAGCTCTCTGAGGAAAAGAAATCCTTCAGAAGTAGAATGGAACTAAAGGAAGCTTCTGATTTTATGAGAATCCAAGACACAAGTCTTCAAAACCAAAAGAATGAAACATTAGAAGAAAATGTGAAACATCTCATTGAAAAGCAACTGATCTGGAAAACAGATTCAGGGAAGATAATTTAAAAATTATTAGAATACTTGAAATTCATGATCAGGAAAAGCCTTGACATCATTTTTAAAGAATTCCTACAGGAACATTTCCCTGGCAGAACTGGTAAGCAACTAGAAGCAAAGGGCAAAATAGAAATTGAGAGAATCCACTGATCTCTTTCCCCCAGAAAGAGATCCCCCCCCAAAAAAAACAACCCCTAGGAATATTATAGCCAAGTTCCAGAACTCCCAAGTCAAAGAGAAAATATTACAAGCAGCCAGAAGGACACAATTAAAATATCATTGAGTTGCAGTCAGGATCACACAGAACTTAGCAACAACTTCATTAAAGGCTCAAAGGGCTTGGAATATAATATTCCTGAAAGCAAAAGAGGTTGGAATGCAACCAAGAATCAAGTACTTAGCAAAACTGAATGTCCTCTTCCAGGGAAAAAGATGGACTTTCAATGAACCAAGGGAATTTCAAATGTTCCTTTTAAAATGGTCAGAGCTAGGGTGCGGCAATGTGGTGCAGTGGATAGAGCACCGGCCTTGGAGTCAGGAGTACCTGGGTTCAAATCCGACCTCAGACCCTTAATAATTACCTAGCTGTGTGGTCTTGGGCAAGCAACTTAACCCCATTTCCTTGAAAAATATAAAAAAAAATAAAATAAAATGGTCAGAGCTGATAAGAAATTTTGATCTTCAAATACAGGACTCAGCTGAAGCATAAAGAGTGGAAGAGAATGGTAAAATAAGAGGGACTTAATGATGATGATGAACTACATGTATTCCTGCTTAGAAATATGATAATGATAATACTCATATGAAACTTCTCATTTAATAGAGCAGGTAGAAGGAGCTTCTATAGATGAAGCACAGATGAGCTGAATTTGAAGATATAAAATAGAGTCAATGGCTAAAAGGGAAATGTTATGGGAGTAAGAGAAAGGAGGGGTAGAATAGGTGAAGATATTTCACATAATAAGATTTTTTATTACATTGAGCTATTGCAATGATATGGAATGGGGGAAGGAGATGTGGAATGAGGGAACCTTTCCTCTCATCAGAGGTGGCTCAGAGAGGAAACAGAATATATATTCAATGGGGTATAGACATCTAGAGTAAGAAGGAGAGAAGGGTGGTAGAGGAAGAGGGGATGTGAATGATGGAGGAGAGGGTGGACCATGAGGAAGAGTGGTCAGGTATAAAACACATTTTGTTTTAATTATTGCAAGGGACTGGGATTGGATGACTTGTCCAGGACCACAGGGCCGGGTGGTTGCTGGGCCTTAGGGGTGGTATGTGGGCTCAAGGTTTCTTAGCCCCAGGGCCAGTGATCAGTCTGCTGTGCCACTAAGCTACCCTACAGAACATGTAAGAACAGGGACAGAGTGAAAGAAGAGAGAAAATATAGTGTATGGTAGTATGGGTGTATGAAGGAGAGAGTTGCAATCAGCAATGGCAACAGTGGAAAAATATGGAAGTAGCTTTTGTGATGGACTTATCATAAAAAATGTGATCCACCCATGACAGAGCTGGTGGTGTTGGAACACAGACTGAAGCACATTTATTTATTATTATTATTATTATTATTATTATTGGGGGGGGTTGTGGGACAGATGGGATTGAGTGGCTTGCCCAGGTCTGCACAGCTGGGTGATTGTTGGGTGTCTGAGGCCAGATTTGAACCCAGGTGCTCCTGGTTCCAGGGTCGGTGCTCTGTCCACTGCACCACCTGGCTGCCATTATCATCATCATCATCATCATCATTATTATTATTATTATTATTTTTATTATTGCTTTAGTTTTTTAGTTTTTGCAGGGCAATGGGGTTGGGGGTGGCTTGCCAAGGGTCACACAGCTGGGTGATTGTTGGGTGTCTGGGGCCAGATTTGAACTCAGGTGCTCCTGACTCCAGGGCCAGTGCTCCATCCACTGTGCCACCTAGCTGCCCCTATTATTACTTATTTAATTTTAAATTTTAATTTTTTCCTCTTTCCTTGGTTTTATTGCTCATGGGGGTCTATTTTGGGGGGGGAGCATGTATTATGTTTAACTCTTAAACAAGAATATTTTAGTAACTTAAAAAAAAAAAAGAAGGAAAGAATGTAGGGCCGGTGTGTTCATCTGTAGATGAAGATTCCGTTAAATAAACTCTTTCAAGGCAGAATTTTAGCCTTTGTAGTATTGATGGTCTTAGTTACCTACCTAGAGCACAATTTGCCTAAGATTGCTTAGCCAATATATTATAGGCAGAACTTGGGTGACTTCTGAGGTGGGAACCAAATGGGTATGAAGCTAGCATGTTCCCAGAGTTTTCCTGTTTTCAATGAAACCTCTATACAGACATTAAATCTATAGTTCCCACAAAAAAAGATCAAAACAAGTTTTCAATTCTAGACACCATGAATGATCTGGGGTGGGGGGTGGAGAAAAGGGAAATAAAGCCCAGGTAGATAGAACAGGAAAGCCAGCAGGAGGCTTTTAACCACAGTGCAGTCCAGGTCCTGGCAGATAGACAATAGCTCAGGTTCTAGCAACTGCATAGCAAAGTAGCAGGGAGGGTCCCAACCACCCCCCCCCCCAATAACATTGAATAGGCAAAGAGCCTGGACATAAAGGAGAAAATAAACTTCTGCAATTGGCAATGTGTGAGCTGCATATGCAACATTTTGGCCAGTGATAAGCCAAGGATCACTCCCCAGCCCCAGCACTAAAAGCTTGAGTCTATACTCCCTAGACTCTAGGAACAATCAAAATGAGCAAAAAAGCTAAAAGAACATGAACTGTTGAAAACTATTATGCAGAAGAAAGCAGTGAAAAATTTCCTACATGGGAAGTTTCAAAGCAGTCTATGAATTGGACTCAAGTCCAAAACCTCATAGAAGAGCTTGAAAAAAGAATTTAAAAACCAAATAAGAGAGGAAGAAGAAAAATGGAAAAAAATGAGAACTATGTATAATAATTATGAAAAATTGTCTAAACAAATTATCTCCTTTAAAAGTAAAAATAACCAACTGAAAAAAGAATGTAGCTATTCAAAAAAAATAAATAAACCAATGAAAAGTACTGCAATTCATCTAAGGACTCAAATCAGTTAAATGGAAAGGGAATGCAATTCAGCACAAAGTAAAATTAACCAACTGGAAAATGAAGCACAAAAGGTAGCTGAAGAAAATAAAACCCTAAAAATTAGAATAGAACAAATCAAAATCAAGAATCTTACAGAAACTAAGACTCCATCAAAGTCAAAACACTGAAAAAATTGAAGAAAATGTAAAATATCTATTAGGCAAATCAAACAACCTGGAAAATAGATCCAGAAGAGATAATTTATGAATTATTGGCCTACTAGAAAGCCCTCATCAAAAAAAGAAGGAGGAGGAGGAGGAGGAGGAGGAAGAAGAAGAAGAAGAACCTGGAAAATATATTTCAGGAAATTATTAAGGAAACCTGTCCAAATCTGCTAGATCAAGAAGAAAAAATGTCACTGAAAGAATTCACAGAACTCCTCCAGAAAGAGACCCCAGGTAATAACTCCAAGGATTATCATAGCTCAAAAGGATTAACATTCTCATATAAAGGAGAAAGTACTAAGCAGCCAAAAAGAAAAAATTTAAATACAAAGAAAGCACAATCAGACTTACAGAGTGGATGAAAATTTTGTTATTTAAAAAAAAATAGATGTGTGTGTGTGTGTATGTGTATGTGTGTGTGTGCGCGCATGTTGATGAAAATAAATACATAAATTTTAAAAAAATTAAAAAATTTTAATTTTTTTTTAAAAAAGGAAATACTGAGCTAGAAATAGATCAACTCTCTTGTTCTGACCAAGTCAATCAAAAAGTAGAGAATTAGGACACTCATTTTAAGCAATCTGGGTAAGCCCAGACAAACCTTACAAATCTGTCAAAAGAAGTTCTCACTATTCTCACATGCTGCCTCTCTTTGAAAGTTTTAGTTGTTCACAGGTTATAGATGAAAAAATTAAAGTCATTTATCCTTGACTTATCCACATAAGTGACTATGTTGGGATTTGAACACTCTTCTACTGACTCTACATCCAAAGCTCTTTCCTCCTGAATCAAGAAAATGACTTTATTTATTTTTTCCCACTTATTGTGTACCTGCGATGCTCAACCCTAAGTTGTTCTGAATCCAGGCCAAAAAAAAAGGAATGTCAAATTTTACTTTAAATGATCAAGTATATATTTTGCAAATACATTCTTCTGGGGTGGGGAGGGGTAGCTAGGTTTTACAGTGAATAGAGCATTGGCCATGGAGTCAGGAGCATCTGAGTTCAAATCCAGTCTCAGACACTTAATAATTACCTAGCTGGATGACTTTGGGCAAGTCACTTAACCCCACTGCCTTGCAAAGGAAAAAAAAGACTTTGAAAAAAATGTAAATTTCTGAGACATGCATTCAGGAAGCAAAGAATCTTAGTTTCATTCTGATCAACAGCCTTCATGGTGACCATATAAAGAGGTTATTTTTTTCTGTGGTTCATCCCTCTACTGAAGGCGAGTTCTATCCTCTTCCTGTTACTTTAATGGCAATTTACAAACTAACTCAGATCTGCACTAAGAACTAAAAAGGGCCAGTTTTAGGAGATTCTCCCTTGCAAAGTAATTAGTCTTGAACAAGAAATGTTATGCGCTAAAATGATCTTTTTGCCTGTTTCTTACAACACCCCCCCTTCTCTCTCTCTCTCTCTCTCTCTCTCTCTCTCTCTCTCTCTCTCTCTCTCTCTCTCTCTCTCTCCCCATGCACAAGCATAATATTATTTGAAAAAACAAGGCTGTTTGTAAAATAAAAACCACACATCTGCCCACTTAAAAAAAATCTTCAAGTGACTCACAGGCCTTTCTAGATACCACCAGGAGTGGCCCTACTTCAGAAAATAGGCAAAATAACCCCAAGTAGGACACATTCTCCTTTAAGAAATCAAATTACAAGTGGGAACTGTATTTGCTTTTGGGGGAACTGTATTTACTTTTCACCATACTTAAATTCTCACTGGAACATGTGAACAGAGCCATCAGGCCTGTAAACCTCCCCTCCACTTACACCTATTAGACCATAAAGTTCCCACTTGCCGAAAGCAGCAAGCCCCCCAGCACACAGCAAATCACCCCAAGGTGATGATGAGGGGGCAGATTTACTGCAACTTCACACAAGAGCCCATTAACCAAGCAGCAAGTCACTCGGGCAGCTGGGCAGGCCCCTGAACCCTGGCTAAGATGCTGACAGTCCCTCAGTACTCTCACACTTTCCAATTTGGTGCCTCTGCTTCTAGTCATAGTCTGGTGTGTTGATCTTCAAAAGCTTCTCTCAATTGGAGGGAAATCAATAGATATATTTCTTCTTGACTTTGGATATTTGAAAGATTGTTTCCTACATGGGGGACCCCACGACCATGAACCTTTGATTAAAGTAAGTCCTCACCATCAAATTGTGATGATTCAGTGTCCATAGCCTAATAAGGACAATGTTAAGTTGCAGAGCATCCCAAAGAAGGAAAACCAGGGAGAGATTAGGCCTTGAGTTCATGCTAGTTCATGGCAGAAGGAGCTGGGGCTGTTTAACCTGGAGAAGAGAAGACTTTGGGATACAGTTGACTGTCCTCAAATAATTAGAGGGCCATGTGGAAAAATGACTAGACTTTTCTACTTGACTCCCAGAAGGTCAAAAGAAGAATCAGATTTAGGCTTAATAATAATTATTCCACAAAGTGGAATGACCTGCCTCAGGAGAGAATGGGTGACTCTTCATTAGAGGTCTTTAAGCATAGTCTTGAAGGGTCTCTTGTCAAGTAGAATGATCACTTGTCAGAATTTGTTGAGGGAATTCTTTTTTAGGTATGATTTGGAATAGATGATTATAAAATACCTTTGAGAAATCCTGTAATTTTGGTTCATTTCAGTGAAAGGATCTGTTATTGGGGTGACAGATCAGGTTTGCAAGATGAATTTGTTCTTCCTCATCAATAGCTTCTTACTTGATGAGATAATGTATGTAAATATAACACAAACCATAAAGTTATATATAAATGTGAATTATTATTATTATTGCTATTTCATATTATGGGAAATTGGTGGGAGCATAGAGGAAGTCATACCCATAAGTATTTCACTCCCTAAAATTGCCCTGATTCCTCATAATTAGGGCATCAAAGCTAAATGGGAACAGTGAGGTTGGAAATATGCATTTGGTTATTTTAAGTTAGGTAATGCTATACTTCTTAAAGATTATTTTTGAATAAGATACATACAAAACTCAAAATCCAATACCACAAATTTATTAGCTTTTAATGTTCATCATGACCCTGTGATGCTCACAATGTTCACCACCGAATTAATTAGAATAAATCACTTTATATCATTGTCCAACAGCTAGGTTCAGTTAGCTGATCCATCAATAAACATTTATTTAGTCTTTTAATGTACCAGGTGCTATGTATATACAAATAAAGGTAAGAAGCAATTCCTGCCCTCAAGGACTCTCTATTGGAAGAGACAACATGCAAAAAAAACTATATACAGGGTAAATTCGAGCTAATCTTAGAAGGAAGGCATTCTGATACAATGCATACTTTAAATCTTTATGCCCTGGATATAATATGTGATCATTTTACAAAGAAAATAAGGCAGAAATATAGGACTGGAGAGAAAATCACTATCCCATAGTAAATGATTAAAAAAAATACTTATAAGCACTCAACAGGTACATAGAATTTATTTGGATTCAAAATGCAGTTTATATTAGAAATGACAAGCAAGATAATTTTTTAAAAAAATTCTGGATAGACTTACAAGAACTGATGCATGGTGAAGTGAATAGAACCTGGAGAACATTGTACACAGTGACAGCAATATTGTTGGATGAAAAATTGTGAATGACTTGTTATTCTCAGCAATACAATGATCTAAGATAATAACAAAGGACTAATAATGAAGTACATCATTTGCCTGCAGAGAAAGAACTGGTATTGGCTGAATACAAAGTGAAACATGCTGTTTTTTTCACTTTCATGTTTTTCTTTTATTGGAATCTTCTTGTACAAAATGACTATATGGAAATGTTTTACAGGGAGGGATAAGGGGAAGAAAGAAGAAAGGATAGAATTTGGAACTCAAAACTTTAAATAAAAATGTTTTTAAAAATTTTTAATTGCGTTTAGCCAGGAGATACTAAGAAAATTCAGATCTAAATTCAACTCACTCGGAATTGAATTGATGCTCCTCTGTCTACCAAAAACCTGACAATTTTATTTGGTTATTTCTGATGAATAACTAATAGTGACTCTTGAGACAAATTCAAGTACCAGCCTCTTACTTACTAGAAGTATTGGACAGTAGATCTAATTTGTAATTGGTTTCTTAACAAAAACCATACACTCAGGAGGAGAAAAATGTAATTGAACGTATGAATCAAAGATCCAAAATTTTCTCTACCTTTGGAAGAAGAGTAAAAAAAATCCCTTCTTTGATTTAGTCCAGGAGATGGTTGAAGGATTAAACTCCTATCTGTATAAGTCACATGTTACATTTATTCACTATTATGTTTGGTATTCACCAACTTAAACGCTGATCAGCTAAAGAGCAATTTTTTTGGTTTGTCCTAAGCCAGCTGAGAGCAGCTGCAAAGTGTGTTTGTAATAGTTTTGATAATTTATTGGTCACACACGCTTTAGGCATATATTTTCTGAAATTTAAAGCAAAAGAAATATGCTATATTGGAAACATGCACACACAAGCAAGAAATCAAATCCTTTTAAAGGCAAGATATCACTCTTTTTCAAAACTGTATAAAGGCAAAAGTCACATCTCTTTACTCTTAAAGTTATGAAAAATAGTTCCACAGGATCAATGCCCACTTTCATGGAGGACTTCAAGAGCTTTTATATCTTGTTAATGGATCTAAAGTTCTCTAAAGCTCAAAAAATAGTTTTCTTAATCACCTTTTCAAATAATATTTGATTACCTTTTCTTTGGGATTTACAAGTATTTCCTTAAAGTCACATAACCAGAAATACTTTAGCTAAAGGGAGCTTTATACACTTGCAAAGTATACAGTCTGTGATATCAGAAAAGCTAGGATTTATTCCATCCAATTCCACTAACATTGATGAAGTACCTACCATGAGTCAGGCTCTCATCCACAAACTATAGTCACTTTATCACAGTGAACATTTTCACTTTGACATTTATGAGTTATGTGACTTTAGCCAAGGTCCTTAAACTTTCTGGACTTTGTCACCTGTAAAATGGAAATAATAATACATTATTCACAAGGTTAGTAGGAGATATGTGCTTTATAAGTAGCAAAGTGAATCTTCACTTTGTGCCAAAGGCCTTAATTGTGTGGTGGTAAATATTTAATAAGGGCTGGAGGAATGGGGAATTTATGCAATTATAAATTTAACTTGCATTATTAACACTTTCTTAACTCTGGATGATCACAAAACAAACAAATCCAGTCCTGATACATTGCCAAAGTATAAATGCTTACACTGAAAATTTAACAAGCAACTCTCAGAAAACTGTTGAACATCCTTCATTTATCTTCATTACAACTACATGCAGAGGTAGTAAATGGATACTATAATGTGCATAATACTGGCCACAGAGTGAGAAAGACTTGAGTTTGAATCCTGCCCTCAGCAAATTACTAGCTGGGTGAACCTGGGCCAGTCACTTAATCTCTATCAGTTTCAATTTTCTCATCTTTAAAATGGGGATAATAGCACCTTCCTTGCATTTGTGGTGCCAAACACCTGAAATCACTGCTACTAGGGCAAGTTGAGGCTGGTAGATCACTTGAACTGGGGAGTTCTCATCTGCATTAGGGCTAAAGTTGATAGGACATCTTCACTAAGCCTGACTCATCTAGAACTTAAAGGATTACCTTCTGTCAAACATTCAACTAGATTTGTATATGAAGAGAGAATTAATCTATGCTTATTTTCATATTTTCTTTATTATATTTTCATTTGTGCAGATTCAAATTCATTTTGTTGAGACACAATTCACAACAGTCATTTTGTTGGTATATTAGTAAACAAAAAGATATCACAAAAAATCCATCTCAAAAACAGTCTGGGGCAGCTAGGTGGTACAGTGGATAGAGTACTGGCCCTGGAGCCAGGAGTACCTGAGTTCAAATCCACCCTCAGTCACTTAATAATTACCTAACTGTGTGGCCTTGGGCAAGCCACTTAACCCCATTGCCTTGCAAAAAAAAAAAAACCCAAAAACCTAAAAAAAAAAGAACCATTCTGGCAAAGGACTCCCTCAGCGCTTCTTTTGGCATTGTGGTCAGGCAGCAGTGGAGGGAACTTTGAAGAGAACTTGGTTTGCCAAACCTAAGCTGAAAACAGCACATATAATATAGTAGGAAAGCACTTTATTTGGAGTCAGGAGACCTAGGTTCAAATTCTTGCTCCTCTACTGCTATGTAATTTGAGTCCCAAGATTTATGATATTTCTTTTGAATAACTCAGTATTCAGGCAATGGTTAAAGTTTTATTCCTAGTGACACTCATTCTCATTAAAAATCACTTTGGTTTTGGTATCTAGAAATAAGCCAACTCTCTTCCTCCCCCCCTCCAGATTATTCAACCCCTCAACTCCATTTAATCTTGTTATTAGAACAGGAACCATGAGTGTCAGTTATATAGCAGGCTGTGCTAACCATTGAGGAAAAAAAATAAAAGACAGTTCAAGCTTGGATGGAGCTTACAAATGAATAGGGAGATAGCCTGCAAACAATTTTGTACAAGCAAGATATATAGGAGATAATTTAGAGATAATCAACATAGTAAAGACATTAGCATTAAGGGAGATTAGGAAAGCCTTCTTAGAGGAGGTAAGATTTTTAAATAAGACTTGAAGGATGCCAGGGAAGATAAGAGAAGAAGATGACTAGGGAGAGGGCTCTATAGGGTAGCCCATGATCTCCAGGCAAGTGAAAATATAAGAGATCATAGATGGAATGTCAGTATAGGAAAAGCAAAAAAGTTAGTGTCAATGGATCAAAGAGAACATTAAGGGGAAGTGTGAGACAGTATATAGAAGGCTTTAAAAGTCAAATTTTGCATTTGATTCTGGAGGCAAAAGAGAACTATCTTAGTTGAGTAGTCTAAGATGAACTATAATTTTTTTCATCTAAGAAATTGTTGCTTTAAAAATATTGTGACATTTCATGGACTTAACAAAGTTGACTTTGTTTTTTTTTAATGTTTTGCCACAGGATAAAAATTTGATGAACAATATGGTAGAATAATGAATTTGTGATATACTTTTGGAGTTGATATATGGATACTGTGCTGTAAATTCTCTTTATAAAACAATGCTACCAAGTCAAACCCCCTTCACAGGGGACAGGTAGAAAAAAAGAACAATATAAGGTAGATAAAAAAGAAAAACTTTTAAAAAACCCAATAGAATAAGCTTACAAGGATTTTTTTTACATAGAATTGGTAAATAACTATACCCAAAATATGAAGATTAATAGAGGAGGAAATCAAAGTGGTCCATAATCATATGAAAAAATGCTCTAAATCGTTAATTTATTAGAGAAATGCCAATTAAAGCATCTCTGTGGTACCACCTCATGCCTCTCAGACTGGCCAATATGACCAGAAAGGACAATGATCAATGATGGAAGGAATATGGGAAATATGGGACACTAATACATTGTTGGTGGAGCTGTGAACTCATCCAACCTTTCTGGAGAGCAATCTGGAATTATGCCCAAAGGGCAACAGAAATGTGCATACCCTTTGATCCAACAGTACCACTACTGAGTCTATACCCTGAAGAGATGATGAAAAAGGATAAAAACATCACTTGTACAAAAATATTCTTAGCAGCCCTGTTTGTGGTGGCAAAGAATTGGAAATTAAATGAATGTCCACTAATTTGGGAATGACTTAATAAACTATGGTATATGTTTGTCGTGGAACACCATTGTTCTATTAGAAACCAGGAGGGATGGGAATCCAAGGAAGCCTGGGGGGATTTGCATGAACTGATGCTAAGTGAGATGAGCAGAACCAGAAAAACATTGGACACCCTAACAGCAACATGGGGGTGATGATCAACATTGATGGACTTGCTCATTTCATCTGTGCAACAATCAGGCATAATTTTGGGGTATCTGCAATGGAAAATACCATCTATATCCAGAGAAAGAACTGTGGAGTTTGAACAAAGAGCAAAGACTATTATCCTTAATTTAAAAAAGAAAACATTATCTCATTATGTTATTGTGCTATCTCTTATACTTTATTTTTCTTAAGGATATAATTTCTCTCTCATCACATTGGATCAATGTATATCATGGAAACAATGTAAAGACTAATAGACTGCCTTCTGTGGGGGTTGGGGGAGGGAAGCAAGATTAGGGGGAAAATTGTAAAATTCAAGGTAAATAAAATCTTTCTTTTAGTAAAAAATTAGTCAGGCCACATATGGAATGCTAAGTTCAATTTTGGATGCCACATTTTATGAATGGAATTTGCAAGTTAAGGCATGTCTAGAATGGACAACAAAGGTGGAAAAGCTATTCACCCCATGTCATAAAAGTATCAACAGTCAATTAACATTTATTAAGGACTTACTATGTACCACATCCTGGGGATACAAATAAGAAAAAAAAAGAAAGTCTATGCCCCCAGGGACTTACAATCTTGAAGGATTTGGAATTTTTAGCTTGGAGAAGACTGAGAAAGGAAACAATTGCTCTCTTCAAGTGTTTAAATACTTGCTGTGTGGAAGAGGAATTTGACTTAATTTGTTTGCAAAGAATGAGGAGCAGTGGGTAGAAACTGCCAAAAGGTAGATTTAGGATTAATAAAGTCATGGCAAGAAAAAAAATGGTGGTGCCCTCATTCTTTTTACTTTCCTGGCATGTGGTAGCATGAGAGAATTGCTCAGTTATACTTGTCCTAGAATTTATGATCCACATCATCATTTTGTTACATACAACCTGAATGGCAGATTTTGAATAGCCCACTTAGTCATATTTGTGTGTTTGTCCTTCATTCTCAAAGAGGACCAGGACATCAGGGAGGTGATGCCATGGCAAGTACATGAATTGGATTTGAGTGAGGGGGTGCTGTGCTAAGTCACCAGCCTCACATTCTCCTCCAGAACCATCTGGGTCTAGTGGCCAGATATGAATCAGGACAACTGGAGATGGTCTTCAATGATTTTGAGCTATAATCCAAGGAGAACTTGAATTTTTCCCAAGGCAACTGTGAATAACAACAGGAAGAAGTTAAGTGACTTGCCCAAGGTCATACAGTTAGTGAGAATCAAGTATCTGAGGCTGGATTCCAACTCCTATACTCTTGACTCCAAGGCTAGTGTTCTATCCACTGTGGCACCTATCTGCCCTTATTTATACTTGGGAATTGTGTGGATATAGTACATAACTGAGGCAAATCCCTTCCTGGGTGCTTAGAAGAAAAAGGACATCAGACATTAGAGTCTGTCACAGTTTGGTGTTGTCAGACATAGGACCAAAAAATCATGGATTTAAAGTTAGAAGGGCCTTAGAGGTCACTGAGTCCAATTCCCTCAATTCACAGATGAAGAAACTGAGGCCCAAAAGGTTATAGGACTTCCCCAGTATCATTCACATCACAAGTGAAAAAGTCAGGATTCAAATCTAGGTTCTCTGGTTCTAAAACTCCATCAATCTTGTCAATGTGTCTTTCTAGAAACTCATTTAGACATGAGACAGGTGAGAGGTGTTCCTGGATCTTGGATAAGATTTTTTCATGAAATCAGTTTGATGGGAACCATGACAGACAAGCTCTTTATACAAGACTAATTTTGAGCCATAACCCAAGGAGAATTTGAATTTTTCCAAGGCAACTATGAATAACTACAGAAAGAAGCTTGAAACAACCACAGCAATGGAGAAACTATGAGATGCAGTGCCTACTGGTAGTCATACCTGCCATTCAGATTTTATGTAACTAAAGTATTACACCACTGAGAAAAGGTGACCCATTGGTAGGTTTTGTTGTCTTTTGTTTTTCTTCAATTCCTAAATGAAACATCTTTGATTTTTGTGAGCCACATGCTCACTTGCAGAAAGTCATTGACAATTTAGAGGGCGGGGGGGAGAAGACTTTACCTAACCCCATCATTGTACAGCTGAGGAAACTGAGGTCAGTCCAGAGTTAATAATTGGTTTGTCCAAGGGCAGAGAGATACTAGTAAGCTAGAATTTGAATTGAGGGCCTTTTGTTTCAAATTGAGGACCTTTTGTTTCAAATTCCCAGGGTGCTATATGGTATGAGTTTCCCAGATTTTCTGAGTGGAGGAAAAGGAGCAGAAAAATTTGAAAATCTTCTTATTTGTACCCAAAGCTCATGTCATCACAGAGTCTCTGATTTAAGAGTTATATAAGGGAAAATTCCTAAAAATTGTAAAGGTTCTAAAAATAGGATAACTGTTACAGGAGTTCCCCTTCACTAGAAACTTACAAAGAAAAGCCAGACAATCACACTTTAAGGATTTTCAGATCAATTTACAGCTTGGTTTTAATTGAACCAGCTGTCCTCTGAGGTCCCCAGTTAGGTGACTTGCTCAGGGTCATGCAACTAGTGAGTGCCTGAGGCAAAATTTGAACTCAAGAAGATGAGTCTTCAATGATTCCAGGTCCAGAACTCTATCCTGTATCACCTTACTACTCCTAGAAGCACAATGTAGATCAGGGGCAAAGAATATCCTGCCTACAAGTCATTTAAGGTCCAAGAAGTCATTTGTACTGCCAAGACAACCACAGATAGGACTCAAAATTCAATAAATCTAGGAATTTTTTAGGGATGGATTAATTAAATACTTAACCAAATAGAGCTGGCTGATTTTCAAGTTGATGACCTAGGCAGATAAAAGGTTCCCCACCCCAATGTAGATGCGATACGAGTTATTAATCATTGTGCCATCAGCTCTCATGTCACTAGAAGTCAACATGGCCCTCTAACTAGGACATCAGAAGGATGCCCAAGTCATTTATAGAAAACTTCTGAATTGTGAGCATTTAGAAGTGTGAGTCTTCAGAAGGTGAAAATCAGTTGTCGGTTATTCACTGAGTGTTTCTTGGATATAAACACCTGAGCAATGAGGGCAAGATTGGCAAGACCTTGAAGGACAGATTTGTGACCAGATAAGCTGGACTTTGGGAAGAATTATTTGTTATCTCTAAGCTATGAAACACCATACAACCCCAAGGATGCAGAGCCTACTTTCAGGCAGAACCTGGTCAATTTCCAGCTCCAGAACCTAGACATTACTGGACTCATTGGCTTCCTCACTCTGAGTTGGTGGTTCCAAAATACTTGTGGAAGAAAAACTACAACTCTATATACAAAGAGGAGACAAGGAAGGTGCTGATGAGCAAGAGTGTGGGTCTTGGGTCCTATTGACATTTTAAACATGGCCACATCTGACCCAGAAAGGACTGATTGCTCGCTGTCATGACAGGAACTGCAGGTTATTGCTTTTCAACTTTCATTCTCAAAGAGAATGTTTTGAAAGAAGAGCTACAGGAGACTGGAAAAATCTGGTGAGATTGTGCAGAATAAGTTCTGCTGGAGGAGTCATATATACTCAAGATGGTCAAGAAGTGTAGGGAAAAGCAGCCCGGATCCTGTTCCACAGGCAGATCAAATGGAAGATGATCTGCATTCTGAAAAAAAACATCACTTCTTCCTGCATGCTTGAGAAAATTCTTCAGTATTATAAACACAAATAATTCTGCAAGACTTAAGAACTATGATGGATAAAATAATATATCTTGATTCCAGACAACTGATGAAGAAGTATATTGTTCACCTCATGACAGAGAAATGATAGACTAATAAGCAGCTTAAGGAAACATTTTGCAAGACTGCTTATATAATATAAGAATTAGATCTTTTCTTTCCTTCTTTTTTTCATTCTTTTAAGTAAATAGAGGGAGGGATTTTAAAAAAGCAGGAATGCTAGCCAAATAACTGAAAACTAAAATTTTATTTAAAAAAATAATTAAAATTCTAGTTGTTTGACTTTACATAGACCCCAGAGAAGATGAAGCTTTAGATCAGTGGATGAAAAGCATAACATATATTTTGCCCATCTAATGAACCCTTTTAGAGCCTCAATATTGAATTTGATTCTGCCATCACACCAATCCCAGAAAAGTTGTCTATTCTTGTACTTCTCCAGATAATAGTAAGCAATATCAACATAGACTTTATAGACCATCAAGGAAAATAATCAAAGAAAAAGAGCTAGATATTCAGTTTGATTTAGAATCAAGATAGTAATAAAGGGAGCATTCTCAATGAACTCTCCCTGTATTCCCCTCTAAACAACTTTAAAATAACATATCATATAAAATTTTAAAGTGGCATAACTAACAATGTACAGACTAAAACAAATTAAGAGATCAGAAGGAAAGGTCTGTAGGACTAGGGTTGGGGTTGGCCAAGAACACAACACAGGATCAATACCAGCTGTGAACTTTGGAGGCCAGGAAGGAAGCAGGAGGAGCAGTGGTACCAAGAGCTCTTACTATCCAGAAATGGTAAATGATTTGTACTTGGTGAGAAAGAGATTCTTGGAGTCCTCTGTCCCACTGGGCTCAATATAGGTACAATTTGGCACATCCAATGACCATTTACCCAGTTCTTGATCCATTGTTCCTAAATGGAGAGGAATACTAAACACAAGGAGGAAGGAATCCTAATTCTGAGTCATATATTCTGGTAGGAGAGGAGTTGTGGTTCCAAGAAAGCAAGAAACTTACCTTGGTAAGCAGTACAATGCAGACCAAGGGAGCAGTGATCATGTCTCTTTTTTTCCACCTTGGGAAACACTGAAAACTTACAAAAACACACTACTCGATATGAAAAGAGCAGGGCAAAAAAAAAAAAAGAGTCTAAACCTTGGGACAGTGACCAATACCCCCAAAGGTAAGGCTTTTTCAACTCTAACATAAAGTTCAAAGTCAAGAAATAGGCTGGAAAATGAGCAAAGAACAACAAAAAACTGACTATAAAATTCTACTATGGTGACATGAGAGCTGCCAGCACAAATTCAGAAGAAGATAACATGCCAACTTCTACAAGAAACAATGTCTCAAAGAAAAACATGCAGATTGGACACAAGTCCAACAAGGGTTCCTTTAAAAGCTAAAGAAAGCTAATTCTCAAGCATACACAAAAATGTAAATAAAATAAAAGAAGTAGAGAAAAAATTAGGATAAGCAATAAGACTAATGCAAAAAGGAGACACACAAGCACACAAAAAACTGAAGAAAATGTCTCTTAAAAATTAGAATTGGGCAAGTATAATAATTCCTTGAGAAAACCAAAAAACAATAAAATGTGAAATGTCTCATTGGAAATAGAACTGACCTGGAAAAAAAGTCAAGGAGAGATAATTCAAGAATTATGGGACTATCATAGACTTAGGATCCAAAAAAGAGCCTAGATATCATATTTCCAGAAACTATGAAAGAAAACTGCCCAGATATCTTAGAACCAGAGGGCAAAATAGACATTGAAGTAATTCACCAATTATCTCATGAAAGAGATCCAAAAGTGAAAGCTTCAAATAATACTATAGTCAAATTACAGAGATCCCAGGTCAGAAAGAAAATACTGAAAGCAAGAAAAAAGAAATAATTCAAATACCATGGATCCACAGTCAGAAGCATACAAAATTTAACATTTATCATGATAAAGAAGCAGAAGGTTTGAAATATGATATTCTGAAAAGCAAAGGAGCTAGGATTACAACCAAAAATCACATACCCAGCAAAACTGAATATAATCCTATGGAGGTAGGGAGGGGGAGAGAGAGAGTGAGAGAGAAATGTATATTTAATGAAACAGGATTTCCAATCATTCCTGATGAAAAGACCAGAGCTGAATAGAAAATTTGACATTTAAACACAAGACTCAAGAGAGACATAAAGGTAAGCTTTATTACATAATCATAAGGAACTTAACAAGGTTAAATATTTTACATCCCCCAAAGAGAAGACGATATATGCAAAAAACTCCAAGAACTTTATATCATATGGGAAATTAGGTGTCTATATATAAAGAGGGAATGGGTGTGAGTGTATTGTATTGGAGTGATCTCAATAGAAAAATGGAAGATTGGGGTGGCTAGGTGGTTCAGTGGATAAAGCACCGGCCCTGGAGTCAGGAGTACCTGGGTTCAAATCCAGTCTTAGACAATAAATAATCACCTAGCTGTTTGGCCTTGGGTAAGCCACTTAACCCCACTTGCCTTGCAAAAAAAAATGGAAGATTGAGTAAGAAGAACATACTGGGAAAATGGGGAAGGAAAAAGAAGAATGGGAGATGTATCTTACATAAAAGGAGTACAAGGAGTAATTTTTAAAGCAGAGGGTAAAATTGGGATTGGAATGGGAATGGACAACACTTGAACCTCACTATTATTTGTATTTATAAGTACAAAAATTTTTATAACAGCTCTTTTTGTCATAGCTTAGCATCAAAAGTTGAGTGTATACCTATCATTTGAGGAATGGTTGAACAAGTTTGGTATTACGATTGTGATGGAATACTATTGTGCTGTAAGAAATTATGAAGCAAATGGTTTCAGAAAAACCTAAGAAGATGCATATGAACTGATGCCAAGTGATGAGAGCAGAACCAGGAGAACAATAGATATAATAAGAGTGATATTGCTGCTAGGATACTGTAATGATAATCAGTTATGAAATAATTTCTCTGATCAAGACAATGATTCATTATAATTGCAAAACACTCATGATGAAAAAGTCTTTCTATCTCCAGAGAGAAAACTAATGAATTCTAAGTACAGATGAAAACATTTTTCCACTTTATTTTTGATTTTTTGCCACATAATTAATATGGATATATTTTTCATGACTTCATATGTATAATGTATATCTTTTAGTCTGATATCTCAATGAGTGGGGAAGGGGCAGAAAAAGAAACAGAATTGGAATTTAAAATGTTTAAATTAATATTAAATTATAAAAAGAACCCCAAAATTAAAAATATAATTATATATGATATAGATAGATACATAAGCAGTCAGAGAGGTGAAAATTAGGGAAAAAAATAAACAATAGCTTTAACAGTGTAACCAGAATGAACAACAAAATGAAAGTGAATACTAGAAAATTACAATTACCAAGGGCCTGATAAATAAAAAAGAAAATGCAGCTCCATCTTTTAGTTGTACAAACAGAAGCTAGAAAGGTGGATGTGTGCTGTTGAACTGGAGTAGTGAGGCCTTTAAAATTATTTTTACTTCATTCAAAAAAAAAAGCTTGCTAGTACAGAAGAAAATATTTGGAAATAAATGTGACACAAAATCAAAAGGCATCAATAAATCTTTAAAATAAATCTATAGTAATAGTGTCTATGGGTAATGGGAGAGAACATATGCAGAATATTAATTCTCTCACAATAATTGACATTCTCATAACATTAAGATTTAGAAAGCATTTCACATTTATCAACTTATTTGATGTTCACACCAACTGCTATTAGATATATACTATAAGATTATTACGTTTTTTAAAAAATAAAGATGATTAACAAAGCTAGTTTGTGACAGAGGTGAGAAACAAAGCCAAGTCTCTCCTGGTCATATTTAGTTTACAACTAGTCAAAATCCAGCACCCTTTTCAGTACACCATATTGATTTACATAAAGTTGGTATTACTATGTGAAAAAAAAACTGGAATCGAGCAGCTAATATATTTTTTTAAAATGGGAGCAAGTAGACAATATACTAAAGAAATGTGTGCAGACAATAAAATTGCTCATAGTTATGCTGAGCTCAGGAGCATGGTCTCTTTTACTTAATGTCCTAGTGCTTGCTGACATACCATTTCAGTGACTTACTGGGCAAAAATAATAGCAGTTTTCCTCCATCATTCTGCCTTCATACATTGGCCCCCTTTCTTACTCCCTTTCAGCACCTTTCATTCTTTCTGAAACCTTACCTGCTTAAATATGAATGGGGGAGGGAGGAGGGATGAGATAATGAATCTATCCCTCCTACTTCAATTCTCTCATGGGGATTTCTTTGTACCTTGCCTATACACTTATCACATTCTAATTGGTACCATGGTTGGTTGTTACCTTGCCTTCCTTCCCTAAGTAGGCTTCAAATTCTTTGAAGCTGGGAGCTATGTGTTTTTTTTTTAATCTTTATATCATGCACACCAAAGGGCTTTGCACATAGATTTTTCAAAAAACTAAGAAGGCAAAAAGAAAGGCAGGCAGAAAGGGAGGAGGGAAGGAAGGAAGGAAGGAAGGAAGGAAGGAAGGAAGGAAGGAAGGAAGGAAGGAAGGAAGGAAGGAAGGAAGGAAGGAAGGAAGGAAGGAAGGAAGGAAGGAAGGAAGGAAGGAAGGAAGGAAGTGAGGGAGGGAAGGAATTTCTTGAAATAAAAAAAATTATTCGAGAAACACCTCTCCAAAAATCATGCTTTTGGTGTCTAACCGAACTTCTAACCCAGAATTTCACCACCGATGAGTATGCCCCATAGAGTATGTAAATAAAATTACATGAGAAAAAACTGTAAGTAAAATTCTATCTAATTAGACATATGCAAATCTAAATCAGTTTCACAAATGGATACAAATTATGGGCATGTGTTTGCATGTGGTCTTTCAGATACACAATGAGATTTTTTTTTACTAACACTAGGTTGCTTTTAATAAATGTTATTTGTTTAGATTATGGGGTACATCATAAATAGTGAATGAGAACAAGTCTGCCTGGCTAAAATTATAGAAAAGAGAAAAATATAAAAATTTGATTAAAGTGGTAATGCTTATATTAGTGAGGCATTTATGACAGCAATATATTAAAAATATAAAGCAAAATTTATATTTGAAATATAAATTGTTTTTCCAGAAGTTTATGTTTGCATTATGTGAACGCATGTCATCAGTACATATGTCAACATTTTTTTTGAAGTCCTAATCTAACTAGTCTTTTCCAAGTATAATTTAGTATGTTGCTTTTAATCTATAAACTTTCTAGTCCCAGACACCATATGCTCTTTTTATATGCCCCTAAATGCCTGAATAAAATGATAAGAATATAAATAATCAGAATAAAATTATCTTACAAAAATATATTGCTATACCTCTTTGGAAATAAGTAATTTTACAGGTCTTTTTTCCTGATACGAATGAGGATCTTTTCCCTTCAAGTTGTAATTCTATAAAACTATTTTGTTCAAATTCTGGGTAGCTACCTGATATGTAAATAATAATAATTTTAGAAATAGTTTTATATAACACTTTAAGCTTTGCAAATGGCTTCAACATTGTAGCCAGAAAAAAACAAATTAAGTTCCTTTATGTTATCTTGTTCTTATGTTATCTCATTTGATCCTCCCAACCATTGTGTGAAGTAGGTACAATTGTTATCACTTTTTTTTAACAGATGCGCCAACTGATAAAGAGAGCATGAATGTCTTGCCCAGGTCACACATTTCATAAATGTCTGAGATAAAGTTTGAACTTAGGCCTGAATTCAAAACCAGGACAATATCACTGATCTGTTATGTCTCCTTTTGTTATTGTTCAGTCATTTCAGCCTTGTCTGATTTTTCATAATTACATTTAAGTAAAAATACTGAAGTAGCTTGTCATTTCCTTTTCCAGCTCATTTTACAGATGAAGAAACTGAGGCAAATAAGATTAAATGACTAGTGCAGGATCTCACTAGACCCAGCATTTTAATCACTACCACCTCCAAAGAAAATTGTTAGTAAACTTTAAGACATTTTAAACCCAGGTCATTTTTTTTTTATTAGATTGTAAGTTCTTTGATGGTAGGAACTGACTTTTTACCTCTTTTTTGTCTCCCTAACAACACTTGGCTCAATGTCTAGAATGTAGCAGGCACTTAATGTTTATTCTTTCATTCACTTCTGAAGATATCCAGCTTCAATTATATTCTTCAAAATATGAGATATTTAACCTGCGCAATCTCATCTGAACTGGCCTTCTCTTCGATAACTTTAATATTATGGAGCTGAGCTCAATTTGTAAAGTGGTAAAATCAATCAACATTTAAAGTAAAAGTTTCTTCACTATCCATTTCATTTCCATTTTCTTTTACTACCTTAAATCAATTTGAGATTTTTTTTCTGAATTTCTCTGCCCAAAGGAATGTATTTTTCATTTATCATCCATATATTCTTTATAGCTATTTTCAATGACAAAAATATGACACAAATTTGCTTTTTTCTTTTATTTTACCAGCATATTTTATAATATTTTAAATTAAGTTCAGGTATTCTCACACCTCAACCTTTTTTAGAGTTTGTTATTGGTATTTGGTCATTTGAATTGTGCCTGACTCTTTGGGATTTTATTAACAAAGATACTAGAGTGGTTTGCTATTTCCTTCTTTAACTCATTTTACAGAAGAAAATTGAGAAAAACAGGACTAAGTGACTTACACAAGGCCACATTCAGTAAGCAATTTGAACTCATCTTCCTGACTTCAGGCCTGGATCTCTATCCACTGCACTACCTAGCTGCTTTTTTTTTAGAATGATTAGTTGACACCATTCAATTATGCCAAAGTTAAGTTCTAGTATAGTAATAAGCAACTTCTTTCTATATTGGCAGGTTTTAATTCAAAGTGTTCTTTCATTATTTATTCTTTAAAGCTCCTCTTCAAATAAAATTATTACAACTGTAGGTAATGTGGTACATAGCAACATATCAAATCCACATGCAATCCTAGGCAGGTGAGGACTAATGAAATAATAGCATTCTAAAACACGTTTAGATCAAAGGATCACATAATTGAATTTTGACTTGTACTAAATAGATCCTGATATCATTTTATAATGTGTGCAAAAGTATATTTTATATTATTTGAACTTACCTAAAACAATAAGAGATTAAATGACTTGGCTAAGGTATGTGACTAAGGAGGTTCTTGAATCCATGCCTTTTTACTCCGAAACCAATTATCTATCAATTATAGAACACTTTCATATAATCCTAAACAGAAATAAATCAGAGAGGAAGTATGGTATGTAGGGGGAAAAAAGTTCCAGTTTTGGGATAAGAACACTTGAGTTTTAATCCCTTTCCAGACATTAACTAGCTCTATGTTCATGAACAAATAATTTCACTTCTGTAATCTCAGTTGTTTCATCTATAAAAGGGGAAAATAATATTTCTATTTTCAGTCTTACTGTAGTGACAACACACAGTCCCTAAAACATAAGAAGCATAAAAAAATGAGCTTCTTCAACTTTATCTAAATCCATCCATATATATTTAACTTCTTTAGCATTAAAATTCCTGCCTCCAGGATCCCAATATTCTGATTGATATGGTCCTAAATCAAACCTGTGCTAGCCATGCTTTGTTCCACTCTTTGGCCATCTTCTCACCATCTTGCTTTCCAATTCTGCAGCCACAATCAAATCAATACTGTCATTGCTAATCAGTCAGTCAATAAGCATTTGTTGTGTCTGCAATGTGATAGTCACTGCATAAAATAGTCCCTAACCTCACAGAATCTAATAGAAGAGAAACATAAGTAAACAAATATATGCAAACAAGTTATATACAAGATAAATAACTAACAGAGAGAAAGCATTAGAATTAAGAGGGATGGGAGACTTGAAGGAAGGCAGGAAGCAAATATGAAGGAGAGAGCATTCCTGGCATGGGGCAAGAAATGAAGTATCTTGTTTGTAGAAACACAAGGAGGGTTGTATCACTTGATTGAAGAATACATGGGAATAGAATTGGGGGTTGCTATAAGAAGACTAGAACCATGATCACAAACAGGAAAATAGGTTATGAAGTGTGTTAAATGCTAACCAGAAGATTTTGTATTTGTTCCTGGGGATGATAAGAGAGTAATTGGAATTTATGGAGTATGGGGGTGATATGGTGACACTTGTATTTTAGAAATTAACTGGGCTGGGGAGAGACTTGAGTGAGGCAGAACAACTAGCAATAATCCAGGCATGAGGTGATTGAATATAAAAATCTATTTCATCTCCTATGGATCAAATTATCATCCTTTCCCAGAACAAAATACTTGCACCCAGTTCCCATTCCCCTTTGCATTTTGTCTCTCTTCTCTAGACTTTGATGGCAGGGACTGTCTTTGTCTCCAGTATTTCTCACAGTGTTTAGCACATGGTCAGCATTTAATAAATGTTTTTGTTCATTTATATTTATTAGTATGGTTAGATATTTGTATAAATAGATTTCAAAAAAGTATATGTATGCATATTTGTGCTAAAGATTAAAGTTAAGACTGTTATAAAAATGGAAATAACAACTACCAAATTCATGAATTAGGATCATGTTGAGACACATGAAGTGTGAGCTTATTAATTTGTTCTTTTGGATTAACTTGATCTATATCACTAGATCTATATACAAATCAAAAAGTGTTTGAACTTACATAAGTAAGGTTGATTTTCATGTTTTACATTTTGCTTATCTTGTAGAGGAAACTAGATTGTTCAGTGAATAAAGGTCTAAGTCTGGAATTAGGAAAACTTGGGGTCAAATTCAGCTTCAATTATTTCCTAGCTCAATTTTAGCCTGACTCGGTTTCCTCATTTATAAAATGGGGATCAAAATAGCCTCACCTTCCCAGGGCTGTTGTGAGGTACTTAAATTGGTCATCTCCTTCTCTCTTTTTTCCTCTAGGGACCAAGTTTCAACCAATTCTTTAGCACTGTGACAATCATAATCAATTTATCAAGTTTTATTTAAACGAACAAATCTTCTTCAGAGACTGGTAAACAAAATTTTGATTCATGAGCTCACAAGGAGTTCTTTGTCTGATACAGATATTAACTGGTCTTTTGGTGTCATTATTAGGAACTCTTGGTCTCTTCCTTTTCCCCTTTAATCACAGAAAGTTTTGAAATTGTACTAATGATAACTGTTTCAGTATATTGAATTTTATAAATGAATGTAAAGAAATAATAGACAAGTCTAGGAGATTACATCATTTCCTTTTCCTATATTTTAATAAGTAGATAAATTTTAATTATTCATGACACCTCATAGTATTCCAGTAAATGTTCATAAATGCATTTTGTAAAAGCAATGAAGTCTTGATAATTTCATATCTGACCTCCCTGTCCCCCCTCCACCATTAAGTTGTTCACTGAAATGAGAAGTGATATTGCTGATGGGATTAGGAATTAGATTAGTGAGGCAATGAAGGAAGAGTCATTATAGGACTACTGCTACTGTAATTAATTTTCCCAAATTGAATTTGACTTTGTTAGACACTGATGTCACTGTTTTTCTTCAATTCACCTTTGTTAAGTCTCTCCCTAAGCATCACCTCTCTCATCACTTAAAGCTGATGGAATCTCCCAAAGACTGTGCTGGTCCCACGGGTGTCAACTTTCCCAAATCAAGGACATCTATAAAGCCTATTTCCTTGATGGTCAAATCCCTGACTCCAAGATAATGACACTAAAAATGATAACCCAGTCCATTTGAAGTATTTTAAAACATGAAGAACATTCTGTTCTCTAAGGCAGCCACACTAAAGTTCTAAACTCTCCAGTAGGAGGTTCCACAAAGTCTTTGGTCTTCAACAAACCTCTCTTCCTCTCTCTGTCATCTATCTATCTATCCATCTATCAATGCATACATACATAAATATATATAATGTATATATCCTCTACATATATCTTCTATTTTATCAATAAGAATGAGAGTGAGCATCATGGTATAATGATTAGAGGGCTAAAAGGCATGATTTTGAATTCTGACTCTAATATTAACTAGTAAGTCATTTAACTTCTCTGAGGCACCATCTCCTCATCTATAAAATAAGCATAATAATTCTGATAGTACCTACCTCATAGGGTTATTGTGAGAATATAATGAAATAATGTCTGCAAAGTGCTTTGCAAAATTAAATTCAAGTGCTTTATAAATTATATCAAAAGATGAAGATGTCACTGCCTGTTATAAAATCCTGGGTATGGCACTCCCAGGTTGCCAGATAATTAGGATAGGACTTAAATTGTAGCTCTCTAACTAATGCCAATGAACATTTATTGGGTATTATAAGGGAAATTGAGTAAAGAACCAGGAAGATTTTCAGGATATGGAAAATACTATTATCTTCCAAGAACTTAAGGGCATAATGGGAAAAAAAGAGAATTCAAGTAAAGCAAATATAATTGACAGGCAGCTAGGTTGTGTAGTGGATAGAACAAGAAAGAGCTGGCATCAGATATCAGGCATTTATTAGCTGTGTGACACTGAGCAAGTCACAACCCCTGTCTGACTCAGTTACCTCTTCTATAAAATAGGCATAAAATAGCACCTCCCACCTAAAGTGGCTATGAGGATAAAATGAAATAATATTTGTAAAGCACTTTCCATTAAAGCACTATATAAATGCTAATTAGATTTATTAATTGGAAAAATCATGCTGAATTAATGAAAAATGTGAATTTCATAATTACCTTCAAATACATATAATACCTCATGGCAAGTTAGAGGAGTTGACTATTAGAGGTTTTATTTTGGTAAATAGTTTAGAATGATTTGCAATTCTCATAGCAAAGCACAAACCTAAGTTACCTTATCCCCCAATTACACTTATAGTATTGTCTTAGAAATGTTTGAAAACTACTTAGGTAGTTGAGCAAGTTCCTTTAGAATTTATGATAGAGCAAATCTGTAGATCTAGAATCTGAGAAATGAACTTTCTACCCCCTCTGTGCCACTTACCATCCATATGACTAGCAGTATGACAATTCATTTAACTTTCCTATGGTTTGGGGTGGGGGGGGAGGAAGAGAGAGGGAGAGAGAGAGAGAGAGAGAGAGAGAGAGAGAGAGAGAGAGAGAGAGAGAGAGAGAGAGAGAGAGCAGAAGAAGAGATGAAGAGATGAAGAGAAAGAAGAGAGAGGGAAAGAGATGCTACATAACAGTGGAGAGAGGTATATTATTGGAAGAAGGGGAGAAGGGAGAGTGGTTTCAGTTTCATCAAAGGGGCCAAGCTGCTTTGGTAGAGACAATTTCCCTATGTGGGAATTCCCTTTATCAGAGAAATCAGTAGTCCCGTCCCTCTTCCTGTCCTCAGGATCAGACAGATAGAAGTTAATGGTCCCTTTCTTTATGGAAGGGGAAAATTCCACTAGAAATTCTTTGGGTAAGAATTTGGAAGAAAGGTATTTTGTTTCCTACCCTGAGTTCCCAAAGCCCTGTCATTATTATATGTCCAAAGAATTCAGCATATTGGTAAGCGTTTTTCTTTAACCTGCCTAACTTTAGTACAAAATATTATGTCAGGAAAGAATTAAACTTGGGGGCATTCTGGATGTTCAGGAAAGGAAAACACCCTAAATAATCATTTGGGTGAAATGAGTATTTTATTTTTACACACAAAACAGACTTACATGTAGAAACATAAGTACATGGACTGCATATTGCTGGTCTAATCCTGATATAAAAAATAATAATGTAGATGTAACTTTTCAGCTACACTTTCAGAGAGCCTTTAATTTATGGTTCTAGGAGTTAGAATGCAGATGGGAAATCTGGTGAACATGGAGTAGTAAATTGTAGATTTGTGGTTGCTGGAACAGAGATGATGAAGTAACCTAATGAGTTTGATATGAGAAATTTGTGATATGGGGATTATTCAAGTGCAGAGATCTGGGAGAGTGAATACTGGGATCTAAGTCCAAGGTGAGCAAACCTAGATGTTGGAGCAGGATCATTCAAAAAGAAATGTGATAGCCAGGGGCTAATTGGAATCTGAGGGACAGAAGCCAACTACACTTGCTTATGAGGATGGCATGACCAGGGTAATGAAAGGATTTGCTGGCAACATGAACTAGGGGATTATTTTTGTAATGATACATTTATATGGCCACTTTAGATTTTACAAAAGACTTTCACATTGCTTTTTTTCTAATGGACCCTTGCAACAACCTTGGTAAGTAGTCAGTGCAAAGTAAATATCCTCACTTCACAATTGAGAAAATAGACACAAGGAAGATGTTAACTTGTCCAGGATCATATAGTAGGGTAATAGATTCATGTTGCAAACTTCAACATTCTTATTTCTAGTCTTAACATTTTTTACAGTAGAGATAGAGTTTTACTTTGCTTTGTTTTAATGGGAGCTTCAATAGACATAGTAAACAGCTGTTGAATCAAAAGTGATATGTCAACCAAGAAAAACTAATGTGACAATAGATTGAATTAGTAGAAGCATTCTGTCCAGAATGGAAGAAGTAAGAGAAGTGGACAGAAGAAATTCACAAATAAGAATAGACAAGTAGCATTAAGTAGAGCTATTTTATCAGATCTCTAAAGAAATTATTTCAAATAAGATAAGGAATATGAAGTGCTTTGAAAATTGTAAAGTACTGTTGTAATATTAGTAATTATTATCATCATTATTTTCCACTTAAAAATACTACTCAATTTACCACCTTCTCATATACTATCTGTATTATTATATATTTGAATAACAATATCTGATATTTATAGAATACTTTGAAGTTTACAAATTGCTACATCTGCAATTGATCTTTATAACATTCCCATGTAGTAGGTTCTAGAACTATTAAGACCATCTTCATTTTATAGATAAAGAAGTTGAGGGAATTAAATAATTCCCTAATGGTTAATAAATTCCAGAGTTGGAATCTGAATCTTGGGTCTTCCTAAATACAAGTTTAGCACTATATCCATTAGTCTTGTTGCTGCTCTTGAGCTGGTCTTGTTTCCTCCACAAGATTTTAGGTTTGTTAGGGTCATAGATCATGTCACACTTTTCATTATCCTTCACAGTACCTGATAAAACACTTTCCATTGAAAGCCTCTACTGATGCTAACGGAAAGAATGAAAATGTTCACAAAAAGATAAACAGAACATTTCATTCATCTTCATGATCTTATTGAAATCTTGACTACTAAGATCTCATATGTAAAATTTCCATTCTTGTCACATATTTTAAAAGGTAACATATTAATTTACTCTCAAGTATGGAATCATACCTCTACCTATAAAAAATATGAAGATCTTTATCAAGAATTACCTATCTCTGTATATGCACATATGCACAATATTATATCTTTATTATTATTATTAAATTATCACTTAAAAATTGGTTTGTTATTAATAAATTAATAGATTTATTATTTTGACATTTTATGTAAAATTACTTTTAGATATATTATATTTTTACATATAATACTGGATTACAAACAGAAATATAAGCACATTGACTATATAATGCTGCTTTAATCTTTATATGAAAAAGAATAAATTAAAATGAGCTTTTTAGAGAATGTAAGATTTGAGATTTTAGGAGCTAGGATACAGATGGGGAATCTGATGTATTTGTCTGGGATATGTTGTGAGTTTGACTCATGTTAATTTTCATATCAGAAAAAGATAAGGCCAAAGATTCCCAGATTTCATGTGGGATTAAAGAAAATATACAGAGATTTGTTTCGAAGGATGTGCATAATTTACCAAGCGCCATAATTTACCAAAAAGAATGTAAGCCCCTCATTAACTCACAAAGCAGCATTTCTTATGAGTAAGGACAGGCCACAAGCACTGTTGTGGTATGGATGACATAAAAATGATCATCATTCTTTGTTTTCCACATACACAAAAATGCCTACTCATTTAAAACTAGCTGATCCAAGTTCTATTACCCAGTCCTGGAAAAAGCAACAAAAATACTGTTAGGTAGCAATAGAAAAACAGAGCAACAGCAATCCAGTTCAAAGTTTTATCAGTGGGACAGCTGTGAAAGAGTAGCACAGGTGATAATGCTTCACAATCCTGAAATGACCTATTTGTAAGTGAGAGTTTCAGTAGTGACTATATATGTATGCATGTTTGTGATAAGTATGTATGGGGAAACTCATACAAATTGCTGTTTCAGGACACGTTGAAGCCTATAGTCTTAAGGCAGGAGTTCTTAAACTGAACTTAATATGATCTTTTAAAAATATTGCTACAAAATAACTAATATATGGAAATGTTTAAAACGATTACATTTATAACCTATATGATTGCTTACCATTTCATGGAGAGATAGAATTTGAACTTAAAACTTTTAAAAGCTCTTTAAAATTGTATTTACATGTAATTGGGAAAAAATAAAATATTATTTAAAAAACCCAAAAAGACATTGCATATATATATATATATATATATATATATATACATATGGATATACATATTTGATATGTGTGTATAATATAAACATGTACATGTATATTCATTAACTCCATTGGTGGAAAAACTTCCCAAACCAGAAATTCTCAATATAGATAAAAATCAGAGATCTTTCACATATTTATATAGTGATAATATGTATAATCAATCAATAAGCATGTATTAAACACCTACTATGTGCCAGCAACTTTTCTAAGCACTAGGATACAAAGAGAGGCAAAAGATAGTCTCTACCCTAAAGGAGCTTACAATCCAATGAAGAATGCAACATGCAAACAGATATATACAAACAAGATTTATGCAAGATAAATAAGAAATAATTAGCAGAGGGATAGCATTGGCATTATGTTTCCCTCTAGAAGACAAAAGGGTTGGAAGCAGCTTCCTATAGAAGATAAGATTTTAGATGTAACATAATATACACTAATCTTCCACAAATTAGATATGAGGGTATGTGTATAGTTCATTAAAGTTAATGTATAAAGGGTAGCTAAGTGGCACAGTGGATGGAGCACCAACCCTGGAATCAGAATGACCTGAGTTCAAATCCAAATCCACTCACTTAATAATTACCTAACTGTGTGACCTTTGGCAAGTCACTTAACCCCACTGTTTTGCAAATACAAAAAAATTAAAAAAAACTGTTAGTGTATAAAAAAACACAGATTCTTTAAGCACTCAAATTTATTAGAAACAAATATTGACATAGATAGATGATAGATAGATAGATAGATAGATAGATAGATAGAATTTGAGTTTGATAAGAGGGATATATTATCTTATTTGAGCATTTGAACAACTCTTAAACAGGCATTATAGCTGTTTTCCATTTTTGCAGATAATGAAAATGAAATTCAGAAATATTACATGACTTAAATCTCAAGGTTACTCCTGATGCCAGATCTATACTCCAGATCTAGCCCTCTTGTCTAAACAGAGCCCTGTCACAGCTAAATGTTCTTTTTAGGATTTGGCAGAGAGGTTGTTGATGAGGGAAAGAAAAGTACCTCTGAAATTGTACTAATAATAACAAATATTTATTTTACAATTATGTTACCCATTTTAAAATGCAATTATTTGATATATAGCTAACAGAAATATATCAAAGCACTTTTGAAAGTTAAGCTGATAACAAAGTTTTCCATTTATCCTTTAAAGAAAACCCCATCTGGGACAAAACTACTCACTATGTTGATAACGTACAATGCAGGAGAATACCAATTAATGCTGAGTGTCTAAAACAAAGGTTCTTAACCTTTATTATGTTTCATAAACCACAATGGTTTATGTCTATGATGGATCCATTCTCAGAATAATATTCTAAATACATGAAATACATAAAATTATATAAAAAGAAATACAGTTATCAAAATTATTCTAAGGTTCATGGATCCTAGGTATAGAACCCGTTATCTAAATAATGTGGTCAGTATACCAACTACTGAATTATTTCATCCTTTTTTATGAAAAAGTTTTAATTATTTCAAATAAGAGAGGCAACATGGTCCTTTTCTTTCTTTTATTTTCAATACCTTGCAGAAAGGCTTATGAATGAGGATAGATAAATTGCTGGGCTCAGACTATGTAGTTAGATGGTGTTTACCCATTGGTATTACCTGCTATATGACACTATAAGTAAAAGCCTACACCTATGCTATGTGGGTGGGCCAGAAATCTGCAAGGTCATTGGGTTTGACCCCAATTATCTTTTATAGTAGATAGGCCACATGTCAAATTCCTGGATAAATTGAAAACATTTGATCCAGCTATCTCCTATTCCTGGATTAATTCTTAAATGTCCATTTTTCATTTTATTTTCAGAACTTTCCTATGGATTGCATTGTCCTCACCAAGCCAATAGAAAATATGGCAAATGAGCTATATTTACAAGTTTGGGATAGAGAAGTTTTCTCCATCTGGGAGTGCTTTTGCTAAAATGAAATTCAACAATATGAACAGCATCTGACAAAAGCAGTGAAAAATTAACTTACTCAGAATTCAGTTCAATGACCAAGAGGTTGCCATCACTTTGATATTTCATATAATTTGTATTTGCCAATAAGAAAAGAACAAATAAACTCCATACCACAGATCATACTTTACTTAACCTCATTTCACTATGCAAAAAATATTACAATATTTATGCAAACCAATAGATAAGCTATTATGTCACAAATGAAAATACCTAAAAGAAAATGTCTCATGAAATTAAAATATATCTGGATCAGTGCTCCTTTAAGACCTGCCATTAAATTCTCAAAAGGATATGATTTTCTCAAAAATTAGAAACATGTAAAATATAAATGAACAACAACAATTGAACAACCAAATAGATACCCATTACTTTTATTCAAGACAATTTGATTTTCATAATATGATTTGGCTTTAGAGTTAAACATCCAGCATAGCAACAGAAAATATGCACAACAATCACACACTTAAAAACTACTTACATATTGTAAAATCCATTACATACTAATGGGCTAGCACACAGATAGCCTTTTGCAAATGGATTACACTAAAGAGAAAGTGCCATTTTTCATATCAATCAGGATATAACATGAAAAGCCATGATACAAATCCTTAACCAATGTCTAATACACAGTAGTCACTTATTAAATTCTTTTTGATGGAATGATTGATTAAATGAATTTATTAGATGTTTTCCTTTTAGGCAGATAAAGTTTTTTCTAGAAATAAAATATATTTTTATTTTAGATGGAAGGCAGCTCTTAGAGGTCATTTAAACCAATCCTTCCATTTTTTTCAGATGAGAAAAGTAATACTAGGAGACTCACCACGGTCACACAAGTAGAAAAAGTAAGACTCGGAATTTGAACTCAGGATTCTTGACCACTAGAAGACACTGTCTCTTAGAGTAAAGCCTTAGACCAAAGTAATTTATATATGACACAAAACTGTGATGCATATAGAGCTAATATACTAGGTGATAGAATTAGCATCCCAAATGATGTTGATAGGCTAGCTATTATTGGGCTCAATCTAATAAGGATTGAGGGTTGGTTGGGAGGAGGGGGACCTCACTCTGGTGAACCTTCTCAGGACTTCTTATCCATTTTTGGTGTTCACTTTTTACCCAGCACTCTCCTGAGTGAGAAGCTGAGGCATGCGCAATAGACACATCCCATCAAACTATCTTGGCAGATGACCTAAACCAGGTGGAGGGTAGCTGAAAGGTCTCAAATTCATCAGTGAATTAGGGCAATGTCTACTCTAAGCATGTGAAGATTTTCCCTGACAGAATGAGCAAATGAGGCCAGTTTGTTCCATTGGTAAAGACAGCTGAAGCAGGCACTGTGGAGCACTGAGAGCTTGGTCAAACATCAAATTCTCCAAGGTCAGCCACCACATCCTGGGTCATCATCAGTCATCGTGACTTTTAGCCTGTCACTGGACTTCAATGATTCAGGAAGAGAATGAGACTGATAATATTTTATCTCTGCTTTGCTTAATTCCAATTCATGTACTAGTCAAAGTATCATTCTATGATCTCACTGGTCCACTCTGAAAGCAAAAAATCTCCTAAGGAGATATGTATTTGGGGAAAAATGTTGATTAATGCTTGATTTTTTTTAAAAAAGTCCAAGATAGAAGAGACCTGGTTAGACAAGGTTTATTCAGAAAAAGATCTGAAGATTTTAGGGGACTGTAAGCTCAACCATGTGATTTATCAGCTTAAAAAAATAAAACAAACTTAGGCTTCATTAAGAGAGGTATACATTCCAAGAAAAAGAAAGTGATAGTACTTCTATATTTTGCCTTGGTCATTCTACATCTTAGTACTGTTTTCAAGTTCAGCTGGCATAATTTAAGGACATCAAAAACATCAAGTAAATAGACATCTATTAAGTGTCAACTATTGGCTAGGCATTGAGCACAACATGTTAGGAATACAAAGAAGAAAGAAAAACAATTTCCCCCTGCTCTCAAGGAACTCCTGGTCTAATAGTGCATTTATAGAAGACCAACTAGGACACTGAAGGATCCTGAGTCAAAGCCACATAGTAACAATCCAAGAAATTGAAGATGTTTAGTCTAGAGAAAAGAAGACTCAACTGTGGAAAAGGGGGCTGGGGAGGAAGGAAATATAGTAGCTGTTTTTGACAGTTTCATAGGATACTTGGATCATATATTGAGAGCTGAAAGGGACCGTAGAGGCCACTGAGTCCAGTTCCCTCATTTTACAGATGAGGAAGCAGAGGTTCAGAATAGAACCTAAGGGGGCGGCTAGGTGGTGCAGTAGATAGAGCATGGGCCCTGGAGTCAGGAGTACCTGAGTTCAAATCTGACCTCAGACACTTAATAATTCCCTAGCTGTGTGGCCTTGGGCAAGTCACTTAACCCCATTTGCCTTGCAAAATCCTAAAAAAAAATAAAAATAAAAAGAATAGAACCAAAGAAATATCAGAAGAAGGATCTGAACTAGAACTAGGTCTTCCTGACTCCAGGTTCAGTGTTCTACTCACTATTCTGTGCTGTCTTTTGGAAGGATTTATGTTGAAATATGATTGATTATTTTTTTCTGTTTATATATATTTTTTCTGTTTAACTCCAGAGAACAAACCCACAAACAATGCATAAAAGTACAAAGCATTAGATTTGGACTTGATAATATAAAGTACATCTTGACAATTAGAGCTGTACAATTGTGGAATAAGCTATACTCCAGAAGAAGGAGATGCCTTTCCTTGGAGTCTTCAAACAGAGGCCAGATGATGATAATAACAATAATAAATAATAACAATTAATATTTAAATAGCTCTTTAAGGTCTGCAGAGCTCTAAATATAGCTTCAGATTCTATTCATAATTAGGTGCCATTATTGTTCTCATTTTATAGGTGAGTCATTTGACTAGGGAAAACTAATTTTTCCATAAAACTAATGTATCTGAATTAGAATTTGAACTCAGATCTCCCTAACTTCAAGTCCAGATCTCTGATTCACTACACCCCACCAACTGCTATTTTAATTGAGATTCCTTTGGGAGGTTTGATTGTATTAAACTGGAAGCTGAGGTTCTTTTAAATTCTGGTGTACTGTGTATGTGATGGTCTTGAGTTTTTGTTGTTGACCTTAAAGACTCCTACATGTGGTCATTTGTTTTCAAACTGATAACTCTTCAAAGAAGAAATATAATCCTGGTACTAGGGCTACAGGTTTTGGATATGGGATATTGTTTCCATTTGACAGATAACACAAACAATTGCTTTAAGTCGGAGAAAGAACAAAAAAAAAAGGACCAAAGGGAAAAATATCAAGGAAAGAAATAAAGAAAAATGAGAAGGAAAGAAGATCTTATGGTAATGGGAATATCAGTACCTGATCTGCTCTTTTGACCTCAGTTTTGAATTTAGCATAATGATACCAAAGGAGCAACCAGACCAGGGAATGACCTCAGACATCCACCTTTGGTTGCCCTCATGTCTTTCATACCTGGAATGAGTCACCCCTGCTTTTCCTGACCCACATCTCCTTTACCTTTCATTTGCCTCACACAGGCAACCTTTCTCCTCACAACACCAATATCTTTTCCTCCACTAGTTCTATTAAAAGTAAATAAACACAGACTTAGAGTCAAAACAAAGGAGGGGAGCAAGTGAGGAAAAGGGAAAGATGAAACAGGCTGGGGCCATATCCATAAAAAAAGGCATAGTCTTGGTGAACTTTCCACCTTTCCACAATAAAGCATTAATAAGAACGGAAGTGAGATACCACATCAATGATTCATTAGCAATGCATTCATTACTAATAGGTGTTAGTGTCACTTTGATGATGTCTCTAAATATACCTAATTACAATATTGAATCCCCAGGATTTTATGATTAATTTATTTGCTAGGTAAGTGTGCATTTTTAGTAAGACTCTTCTAAGTCTTTTTAGGATACTATTTTTTACTCTTAAATAATCATGATGCCTTTAATTATCTAAGAACTAAGTCATGCCACCACTAAACACCTCTCATCCCAGGCTAAGTGATTAAATTTATGATTTCTTACAAATATATATGATTCTATCTTTGTCAATGAGCAAATCCAAACAATACTATGAACAACCATATGGAGGAGTGGAGTGGAGGGACAAATGTTAAAATAAAGTGTGAAAAAGATTCTTCTCTATTCTATATTGTTTTGTGGATTCATACCTAAAATTCTGACTATCAGTAAAACCTAAAGTGAAAGAAGGGCAATCTCCCCTCAACTTCACCCTGAAGTGTTTCTGAGACAGTTACGTCAGCAAAATTTGTCCTGGCTCTCACCCAAGAAGCTTCCATGGCTGCCACAAGTATCCAATTGACTCAGGCAATACTGGAAAAAAAATGAGCATTTAGTATCATCTAACATGGATGTGCCTGCCACTTTCTAGATCTTTAGAAGATCTCATCAAATTTTGAATCAGAGACATTAGATTCCCAAACATCTCAGTAAATTTGGGACAAGTTGTAATTCTAATAATACAGTAAAAAATCTATTAAGCATCACTGTGTAATGTTATAACCTCAACATATTTTAAACCGATTTCTTTTGTCCTAAAATTGCCTCTGCTCCTAATTTCTCTAGTGTTATTACCATCATCCTCTCAGTTATTCATGGTCATGACATGTCATCTTTGCCCCTTCCCATAACCATGTCCTCTTATATACAAAGAATTCTCATTCATTCTGTTTGTTTTTTTTTTCCTTCTCCATCTACATATAACTTTTTCATCTGATATAAGTACCCTATGTCTAACTTCATCTCTTCATCCCAATCCAGGATGTTATAATCACTTCCTAAATGGTTTTCTTATCTCTAATTTATTCAATCTTTAATTGATCCCATAATTGCTGCACGCATAAACATATTTTGATTATATAACTTCTCTAATCAGAAATTTTCATTAGATTTTATTGCTTATCAAATAATATAAATGTTTCATAAGCCTGAAACTACCATATACATACAAGTTATTATTATCATCATTAATAGTGACCAAAAATTATAACATACTTGTCCTGGAGCTCAAGGTCCTATAAAATTTGACCCTAATTTTCCTTTCTGTTCTCTTTAGTACATATACCCCATTCCAGATTAAATATTTTATTCCTTTCTTTTCAAATCAATGAACATTTATTAAGCATTTATACAAAATACAAAAACAAAATAGAGCCTGTCCTCAAGAAAATTACATTCTATTTCAGGGATAATTTGAGAGAGAGAATTGGAGAATCAAACAATCAGTAAACATTTATTAAGTGCCACTAAAGTTGCTTTCACAGAGATGGAACTTGGGCTGGACCTCAAAGAAAATTAAAGCATCTAAAAGTTGGGAAGGAAAATGAACTGCTTTCCAGTAGGGTGAAGAGAATTGCTGATTTTAAAGTATGAGTCAGGAAATGAATTGTTAAGTTTGAGGGAAAAACTAGCTATCCTGAAATATAGGGTATGTGGTAGGGGGATAATGTCAGAAAAAAAATCAATCAGATTTTAGAGAGTCTTTCATACCAGTTAATTAGTTTGTATTTTCTCTTATGGGCAACAGGAAGTCACTGAAATCCATTGGTTAAGGGAGTGACATAGTAAGAGAGTCATTCATTCAACAAGAATTAAGTTCATACTATGTGCCAGATGTGATTTCATGTGCTGAATATATAAATACAAAAGTAAAGCAATTTCTGCCTTCAAGGAAATTCAGTTCTATTAGAACAATATAAACACAGATGAATATATATATATATTTTTTTTATATTTATATATTTTATATATATATATATATATATACATATTTGCATCATGGTTACATTTATTTTTTCAGAGGGGCAGCTGTTTAAACACTTACCAGCACACCTGTATCAAGATTTAAATCAAAAATATATACAAGACTTGACAAAAATGAACACTAAAGGGAACAAGCAAATTGAATAAGGTTAAATGAGTTCAAAATACAAAAAAAGTATTGATATTACAAACTTTCCCAAGGATAAGTGTCTTTTCAAAGACATCATTTTCTACCTGTTAGCCTATAAGCTATTTCAGAGGAGCAAGAGAATTTGTAATCAGCACAATGTCATCTACAAAAAAGAAAAGGAACATATAAGGGAACTCATTTTCAGTAAAAGGGACTCTTAAACTAGGGTCTGTGAACTTGGTTGCTTTTTTAAAATGTATTCTAATACCTGAATTTTCATATAATTGACTTTCTTGATAATACTAGGTATTTTATATTATGCAATTAAAACATTATTCCATTGACTTCACCAAATTGCCAAAGAGATTCATGATGTGCACGAAACGATTAAGAACCCCCAATCTAAAATCTAACTAAAAAATAAACAAGAAGGAAGTCAAGTAGGTAAATAGAATGTTAGAAAACCTAGACTTGATAGACTTTTGGAGAAAATTGAATGGGGATAGAAAGAAATATACTTTTTTTTTTTTCTGCAGTACATGACACACAAAATTTGACCATGTACTAAGGCATAAAAACCTTATAATCAAATGCAGAAAGGTAGAAATAGTGGTCTATGTCTATCAAGCATTTAAGGAACAATTGGTTACAATTCTATATAAACTCTTTGGAAAAATCAGTGAAGACAGAACTCCTAACTCCCTCTTTGACACCATTATGGTACTGATACCTAAACCAGGAAGAGTCAAAATAAAGTAAATTATGGACCAATTTCCCTAATGAATATGTATGCAAAAATCTTAAATAAAATTTTAGCAAAGCAATTGCAGCAAGTTAACACTAGGATAATACACTATAACAAAGCAGGATTAATCCCAGGAATGCAGGGTTCTTTCAAAATTAGGAAAACTGTTAGTATAATTGACTATATCAATAAGAAACCATACAGAAATCATATGATTATCTCAATAGATGCTGAAAAAACCTTTGACAAAATACAGCACTGATTTCTACTAGAAATGCTAGAGAGCATAGGAATAAATGAATTATTTCTTAGAATGATAGGCAGTATCTATAGAAAACATCAAAAAGTATTATATGCAATGGGGGTAAGTTAGAGGCATTCCAAATAGGTTCAGGGTTGAAACAAGTATGACCATTATCAATACTACTATTCAATATTGTATTAGAAATGTTAGCTTCATCACTGAGGTACCACCTCACACATCTGAGACTGGCCAATATGTCCATAAAGGATAATGATCATTGTTGGAAGGGTTGTGGGAAATCTAGGACACTATTACATTGTTGGTGGAGCTGTGAACTCATCCAACCTTTCTGGAGAGAAATTTGGAACTATGCCCAAAGGGCAACAAAGATGTGCATACCCTTTGATTCAGCAATACCACTACTGGGTCTACACCCTAAAGAGATGATGAAAAAGCATAAAAACATCACTTGTACATAAATATTCATAGCAGCCCTATTTGTGGTGGCAAAGAATTGGAAGTCAATTAAATGTCCTTCGATTGGGGAATGGCTTAGCAAACTGTGGTATATGTATGTCATGGAACACTATTGTTCTGTTGGAAACCAGGAGGGATGGGAATTCAGGGAAGCCTGGAGGGATTTACATAAACTGATGCTGAGTGAGATGAGCAGAGCCAGAAGGGCACTTTACACCCTAGCAGCAACATGGGGGCAAGGATCAACCTTGATGGACTCACTCATTCCATCATTGCAACAATCAGGGATGATTTGTTGCTGTCTGCAGTGGAGAATACCATCTGGATCCAGAGAAAGGACTGTGCAGTTTGAATAAAGACCAAAGACTATTACCTTTAATTTAGAAAAAAAACTGATATCTTATTGTCTCATCTTGCTATCTCCTATACTTTTTGTTTCTTCTTTAAGGATATGATTTCTCTCTCATCACATTCAATTTGGATTAATGTATACCATGGAAACAATGTAAAGACTGGCAAATTGCCTTCTGTGGCAGGGTGCAGGGAAAAATTGCAAAATTCAAAATAAATAAAATATTTAAGTACAAAAAATAGCTTCAGCAATAAGATAAGAAGAAAAAGAAATTGAAGGAATTAGAATTGGGAAGGAAGAGACAAAACTCTCATTCTTTGTAGATGACATGATGGTATACCTAGAGAATTGTAAAAAAATCATCTAAAAAAACTACTAGAAACAATTAGCAACTTCAGCAAAGTCACAGAATATAAAATGAACCCACATAAATTCTCAGCATTTCTATATATAACTAGCAAGATACAGCAGCAAGAGATAGAAAGAGAAATTCCATTTAAAGTAACTTCAAACAATATTAAATACTTGGGAATCTATCTGCCAAGGCAGACTCAGAAACTCCATGAAAACAACCATAAAACATTTTTCACACAAATAAAATCAGATTTAAATAATATCAACTGTTCATGGATGGAACTAATTAATATAATAAAAATGACAATTCTACTTAAACTATTTATTTAGTGCTTAACCAATCAAACTTATTAAAAAATTATTTTAATGAGCTAGAAAAATTGCAACTAAATCATGTAGAGAAACAAAAAGTCAAGATTATCCAGGAATTTAATGAAAAAAGTACAAAAGAAGGTGGCTTAAACTTACCAGATCTAAAATTATACTGTAAAGCAATTGTCATCAAAATTGTCTGGTAGGGGTGTCTAGGTGGCATAGTGGATAAAGCACCGGTCCTGGAGTCAGGAGTACCTGGGTTCAAATCCAATCTCAGACACTCAATAATTACCTAGCTGTGTGGCCTTGGGCAAGCACTTAACCCCATTTGCCTTGCAAAAACCTAAAAAAGAAAAAAAAATGTCTGGTATTGGCTAAGAAATAGAGTGGTAGATCAGTGGAATAGATTAGGTGCAAAAGAAATAGCAGGAAACAATTATAGTAATCTGCTGTTCGATAAACCCAAAGAGTCCAGGTTCTGGAATAAGAGCTCTCTCTCTTAGATAAAAACTATTGGGAAAATTGGAAATTAGTATGGCAGAAACTTGGATTAGACCAACATCTCTCACACTATATACCAAGATAACATCAAAATGGGTTTAGACATTTAGACATAAAAGATAATATTATAAGCAAAGTAGGAGATCAAGGACTAGTTTACCTCTCAGATCTATGGAAAGGGAAGCAATTTATGACGAAGGAAGAGAGATGGAGATGGAGAACATCATTTAAAACAAATGAGATAATTTGATTATATTAAATTAAAAAGCTTTTGCACAAACAAAACCACTGTAAACAAGATCAGAAGAAATGCAGTAAATTGGGAAAAAATTTTTACAACTAGAATATCCGACAAAGAACTCAGATCTAAAATATATAGAGAACTGAGTCAAATTTATAAAAGAAAAAAAAACAAGCCATTCCCCAATTGACAAATGGTCAAAGGATATGCAAAGGCAATTTACAGCTGAGGAAATCAAAGCTATCCATAGTCATATGAAATATTGCTGTAAATCATTACTGATTAGAGAAATGCAAATTAAAGCAGCTCTAAGGTACCATCACACCTATTACACTGGCCAATATGACCAGAAAGGACAATGTTCAATGTTGGAAAGGATGTGGGAAAACTTCCACAGGAATACATTGTTGGTTGAGGTGTGAACTCATCCAACCTTTCTGGAGAGCAATTTGGAATTATGCCCAAAGGGCAATAAAATGTCCATACCCTTTGATCCATCAATATCACTACTGGTTCTATACCCTGAAGAAATCATGAAAAAGGGTAAAAACCTCAGTTGTACAAAAATATTCATAGCAGCCCTGTTTGTTGTGCCAGCAAAGAATTGGAAATGGAGTAAATGTTCATCAATTGGGGAATGGCTGAACAAATTGTGGTATATGTATGTATGGTATGGAACACTATTGTTCTATTAGAAACCAAAGGGGAGAGGCAGCTAGGTGGCACAGTGGATAGAGCAACGGCCCTGGAGTCAGGAGTACCTGAGTTCAAATGTGGCCTCAGACACTTAATAATTGCCTAGCTGTGTGGCCTTGGCCAAACCACTTAACACCATTGCCTTGCAAAAACTATTAAAAAAAACCAAGAGGGATGGGATTTCAGAGAATCCTGGAAAGACTTGCATAAACTGATATTGAGAGAGATGAGCAGAACCAGAACATTGTACACCCTATCAGCAACATGGGGGTGATGTTCAACCTTTATGGACTTGCTCATTTCATCAATGCAATAAACAGGGACAATTTCAGAGTACCTGCAATGGAGAATACCATCTTCATCCAGAGAAAGAACTGTGAAGTTTAAACAAAGACCAACATCTATTACCTTCATTTTTTTTTAAAAAGCGTCTTATGTACTACATAATTTTGCTATCTCTACTATTTTATTTTCTCCTCAAGGATATGATTTATTTCTCAACACATTCAATTTTGATCAATATATAGCATGTAAAGATTATCAGACTTCCTTCTGTGGGGGGATGGGGTAGGGAAGGGAGGATGGTAGGAAAAATTGTAAAATTCAAAACCTTACAAAAATGATAGGTATAAACTATTATTATACATAATTGGAAAACAAATAAAATATTAATTAGAAAAAAGAACCCCTGATCTATAGAGTTTCTCTTGCTTTTAGAATTTGAATTAAACAATGTTTATGACACCTTTGGAAAGAGTACATCTTTAATTTTTTTGTTAATAAAAATCTGATTATCAGTCATCTCTTATAGCTACAAAAACATTTTATCAAGCTAACATACACCACATGCCAGACCCTTTGTTGGGGGTGAGGTTTAAAGAATGAATTTTGTTGGACTGAATCAAAACAATAAAAAAAATACTTGTAAGGCTTTTATGTTCCTATGCTGAGGATACAAAGAAAAATGAAATAGTCCTTTGACCTTAAGAAGTCTACATTCTAATATGGAAGACAACATGTACATGAATAGAAATACATAAAAACATAAAAAGCAGATGCATGGTAACATTGGGGAAGAAACACCAGTAGCTGAGGAGAACCAGGAAAAGTCAACTCTAAAGGTGCTTGAATTGAGGCTTCATCAAAAACAGAGATTCTGAAAGAAGTGAGAGCAGAGTATTCAAAAAATGCGGGACACTTGATACAAAAATGAAAGACTGCATGCTATATGTGAAGAGCAAAGAGTGGCCTGGACTGGCTGAACACAAAGCTACAAGCAGTAAGTACAATAGGTGCTTATATCTGCTGCACCTTTCAGTCAGTCGTGCAATGATAAAGATGTGGTTATTTTATGTGTCTACCTTTCCTCATCTCATATTTCCATCAATAATGTCAATTATACATATGTAGATTTTTTTCATAAAAAGTTGTCAATCAGAAAAATGGGCTTATAATAGTCTCTTAGAGTGTTGGCATTTGATTTTTGGAAAAAGATTTTAAAGATAATGTAATCCAATCCTTATTACAAATAAATAAACTGAGGCCAAAAAAGCATAAATAACCTGTTAAAGGTTATATGGCTAGTAAAGACACAGGACTTCATTGCAAGCTCATTATTAGCTGTAAGTGTGATGTGGCAATCCCAGAAAGACAATATAATTTTAGCCTACATTACTCTCAGTGAATCTGGAAGTAATAATCTCATGGTAATCTGCCCTCACCTGAAGTATTGTGTTCAGTTAAGGATTTTTAAAAATTAGAGAGTATATAACTTAAGGGCAACCAAAATGTTGAAGGGAATCACACATGATAAGGACTGGTTGAGGGAACTGAGGAATTTTAGCCTAGAGATAAGACAGTAAGGATGTGATAGTTGTCTTCAAGTATCTAAAGGACTATCAAGAGGAAGAAAGATTATACATAGTCAGTCTGATCCCAAAGTAATTTCAAATAGTGTATAGCCACAGAACATCTGGTTCTGTGTATTTAATTTGGGCTAGCCAAATTTTAAGTTTAATAATTATTAACAGTTATGTGCTAATATTTTTTCATGCATTTCATTACTACCATACTCAGAACAGTAATATGAACTTTAAATGGTGAAATAAATGCTTGCTGAACTTAATTATCTTCAATTCTGAGACAAAGCACTCTACTTTTGTAATGTATAAAAATGATTCAGATCTTCGCCTTATTTTTTAATTATGATAAAGAAACAGAATGTTATAATGAATAAAATACTAGACTTGATATCAGGAAAACTTTGGTTTAAATTCCAAGTCAGACACTTACTAGCTATATGACCTAGAAAAAGTTATCTAAACTTGGTGTCTCAATTTTCTCATCTATAAACTAGGGATAACAGTAATAAACATAGGGTTGTTGTGCTGATCAAATGAAAATATATGTATATAGCACCTTATGAATTTTAAAGTACCATATAAATGTAAGATATTCTTGTTAAGCCTTAATTTTTAAGGATTTTTCATGTAATCTATAGTTTATCTTTGAGTTGTTCTTCCTTACAAATTCTTCCTCGTGTAGGTAAGAAGGGGAAAGGAAAGGAGATAAAATTCTAATAAATCTATTATAAAAGCTCTAATAAAACATTTCAGGGATGACTTACAAAGAAAAGGTCAAGATGTTTGTTAAAATTAGGCTTGGAAATTATGCATTTCATATTATTCCTAACCCATATTAGAAGGGATTTTTTTAATTGGCTAGAAAAATTCTGAAATATTAATAGCTAGCATTTATATAGTGTTTTAACCTTGACAAATCACTTTCCAAAAACTATATTTCTTTTTATCTTCACAACAACCCTGTTCAACAGGCACTACTATTATGCCCATTTTACAGAAGAAGAATTTAAGACAAATAAAGGTTAAGTGACTTACACAGTTAAATAAATACCTGAGACAACATTTGAACTCAAAACTTTCGGGATCCAAACCAGGGTTCTATCTATCAAGTCAGCTAGTTACCTTTCTATCTGAGATCAAAATGCAAAAAAGTTATGGGCTAAGTAATCATCCTAATTTCCTCACAAAAGATGGAATAGATAGTATTATCTCTGATGTGGTATGAAAAATGTGGAAAAACTTAAAAATCCAACAAGTATGTATAAGTACCTATTATGTACATAACCATTCTTTGCCCTGAAGGAGTTTACATTTTAGTGAGTGCAAGAGTAGAAAAGGGGAACATAACAGAATCTAAAGAGAAGGAGGAGAGTAGTAGCCAATAAGGATAATCAGAAAAGACTTCCTAGAATATTAGGCTATATAAATACATAAGCTAAACCTTGAAGGAAGTTCAGTATTCTAAGAGGCAAGGGAAATGAGAAAGTGCATTCCAGACATGAGGGATTGATTGCTCAATGATCAGTTTAGCTGGAATGTAGAGCATGAGAAGAGGAGTAATGGGAAATAAGCCTGGAGCCAGATTGTTAAGAGTTTTTAAATACATATAATGCCTAATATATCTTCAATTGTCCAAAATTTCCCCCAAGTGTATCTGACCACAGTTAAGCAGTCATTCAGTTGGAGCTCTAGAATCAGAAGCCATGAGTTCTAAAATACCAAGAAATACCAAGGGTGCTTTTTTTTATTTCACTCTCTTGCAGAGCTCAATAACTAAAATAGAAAAGAGCAATGCTCTCCCTTATGCTATCCAAAGGTGTCTTTCATAGTTCTAGTTCCGTAAACTAAATTTTAATTATTTTGTGGAGAAAGTATGATAAATATGAGATCTTTTCCCATTTAATCTTTACCCTGTTCTATCCCCTGGATAAAAATGCTAAAATTAATAGTGATCTCCTTTAACATTGCTTTTTTAGCTATCAACTTATACTGGACATCTGACTTAAACTTGAAACTGGTCCAGGTTCATTCTTGTCATCATACATAGAAACAGTTCCCAAAGAATCAAATGAGTAATAAATAGTCACCACTAAAGTCAGGAAATGATGTGGTGATTGATAATGTCAGATACATGAAGAACTTATTTCTTCCTTGTCCAGAGACTGAAAGACAGATGGGGGGGAAGACACTGAGTTACAGGGACAAAGATAGAGAGACAAAGAGAGAAAAAAAAATAGAATTAGATAAGAGAGAGACAGAGACAGAGAGAAACAGGACAGAGATACTAATGAGAGATGCAAGTAAAATTAGTTAATACATGTCTTATTCATAGTTTTAGTTCAAAGTTATTTTGCTAGTTGTTCCAATGAAGATATGACTAACTGAAGTTTAACAGTTATTTGGTCTTTGAAGATGCCTGCTGAAAAGGTACAATATTATATTATATTATTATTTAGCTTCACCATGTGTCACTGGTCATTCACTGAGGTGAGAAACATTTAGTTTGTTAGCATAGTATGCTCTCAAGAGTCTTGAAGTAACAGTTTTCATGAGTTATGGTTAGCAGTTGTGGAATTTACTTTTATTCATAAAAGTATTATTTCTAAGAGATATGTTCAAAAACATAGAGATGCCCAAATTGCATTTAACTGCTCTTAAAAAAACAGAATTTATTTAGGAAAAAAATGCTTTGGTAAGGGAATAATAAAAATATCCAATATTGATAAGAAATATACCAATACTTAGAATTATTTGAAGATGATATTTATAGATATGAAATGGGGCAGCTAGGTGGCACAGTGGATAGAGCACCAGCCCTGGCATCAGGAGAATCTGAGTTCAAATTTGAGTTCAGACATTTAATATTTACTTTGCTTTATGAACCTGCCTAAGTCACTTAACCCCATTGCCTTACAAAAAACAAAAAAATAAACATAAAGGTATGAGAAAACTATTAAAAGCTTCATTCATGTATCAGAGTGATTGATTGCTTAGACTCAGGAAAAATGGATTCATGTTACTAGATACATGTTACTTTATCCTTCAAAGAAAAAATTACATTTGCACTCAATATCATTTATAGGATAATATAACACAGGTGTAGCAATGTTAGCAAGAGATTAGCTATAAAGTAGGAAAATGAAAGGTTGGGGTTGGGGGGAAGAAATTCAGATTTCAAAATAGAAGGTTGGATTTGGAAATAGGAAAATCGCCAAACATGAAAGATGTTTCTCACATTATATAGGGATTCTGCCAACCCCAAATCTTCCAAGTAAAGTCTTCACAGGCCATCCAATAAGACAAATTCAGTACTAGGACAACTGAGATGTTGACTTAAGCATCTGAGAGCTTTAAGGCAGGTTGAAAGGAAGGCTGCAACCCAGCTTGAAACTAATATGAAAAAGACATGCAGAGGAGACAACATAAAATATTCTAACATTCCTCGCCTGCAGAGATCCTTGTTGCTTGCTGTATTGAATGACTTATCTAAGCTGTTGAAGAAGCATTCACCACCAATATAAAACTTTAAATGTGAGCCATCTTAAATAGTAAGTGGTGAGCAGAAAACTGTTCAATTGGTCTATTTTTTTGCCCATGTTGAATCAAATGTTAGTTCAAATGGGTTATTATTTTTATGGAATTAGTTGTTGCTTCCCCTAAAAGTCATCTCCTGCCAACTATTTAGGAGTTTGGGATATTAGAGTTTAGAGAAATAATTATTCTAGACATTAAATTATTCTAGACATTAAATTGATGAGCATTTATTTTTCTCTGATTGTAGCTTAGCAATAAGCAACTGTTCATTTAAAATATAGTAATAGGAAAGACCACTCAGAAATTTTAAAATTAAAAGTAGATTGCTTATTATTTTTGTTCACTATGAGTCTTTATAAAATGATATAGAGTAATTTTAGGAATTCAGTTGTCTCAGAGAGATGCCATTCAATCAAATGTAAGAGAGAGAGAGAGAGAGTAAAAGGAGAAGTGAGGATAGGAGAGGAAAGGAATAAGTATAATTACTAAAATCTAGACCTATATAATGAAAACATTTAAGGAGAAAGAATATATAATTTCTTCAGTATCTTTTAGTGGAAAGAATTGACTTTCATGAAGAAAACTATACACTGCATGTGCTTGATTCTTTAGATCAAACAAAAATATTCAATCCAAGTACATCATTGCTTTCTACAGTGAACATTACAAAAAAGAATTTTCTTACCTATTTTTAGTTTATTTCATCATCTTACATTATCCTAAACACTACTGGAAAATATATTGCTTATAACTAAGACCAAAAAGTAAAATGGAGAAAAATGAAAAAATCCAACAGGCAATTTTTAAAGCAATAAAACTTAGTGTACATCTTTTACTTAACTTTTGAAGCCACTAACTTTTTTCACAAGAGAAAGAATTCAAAACTGACATCCATTTAAAATTCCAAAATTTATCAGGCACTTAGTCCCCCTAAAAACCAGTACAGATAGTATTTGAAGGGATTTTTAATAGGGACAAAATGAACTATTCAACATCATTGGGCTTTTTTTTCAGCAAGTGCAAAAGATTTCTAAACTTGAAATGTTATTGGCACTCCCTTAAGTATGAGTGCCATGCCAAAACTGAAGAATGCAAAAATGATTGTAATCTATTTTGCCAAAAAACCTCTTAACATGTCCTAAGACCCATTAACCATTGATATTTAAAATATCCTCAGCCCTGGAGGACAGGGACTTCAAGTCTCCTGTTTGCTGCATTTTGCAAGCAATTTAGACATTTTAACTTGGGAGAATCATCCCTTACAGATGAAAATACAAAATGTATGATAGATTTAAATGCAAAGTTAATTAAATTACTTTGACAGAGCATTTAAGTTATCATAATAGGCTAATTTCAAAACTGGATTCTTACATAGCTACCTCTTTTTCAGCCACATGGTCATTCATTCAGCTTTTCCAATCCTCTTTTAATCACCATGTCAACTATTTAATCACAAGCTCAATATTTTCTTGGGCTATTCACCACTCCCTATGCTATTTATGTATCCTTGGCTGTCTGGGTTTTGATCTATCTTCCACTTTATTGTACCTGTCTACTTTCCCTCTCACTTAGCAATCTCTATGCCCTGTCTATATTTTCTCCTAAGATTTTGTAACTGATGACTATGATTGTGGAATATAATCAAACAACAATTAGAGTTAGTCAATATTTCTCATCAATACTAAAATACTGGTGAAATAATTTAGACAAAGCTCAAACAGTATAGTAAAAGCAATATGATTCTTGGGTATACAACAAAGAAATGGCAACATGCCTAGAAAGAAACTACTTCTTTCCATGTGACTTCATTTACACAAAATATTTTTAAGAAGGCATTTACTTCATTTCAGCCTACCATGTAACTATTGACTCTCTACTTATCCTGTGTAATGGCCATGAAGTAGAATGCAATATACTTGAGTCAAAAAGAAATAAGTATTTAAAACAACCAGAGAAGAACAATTTTAAGACAATCCGTAACTGGTGTAAATTGTCTACAGGGACACTGAAAGAAAAAGTAGAGGGAGATCAATCAAGAGGGACAAAAAATAAAACTCCTAAATTCATTTGTAAGAGTTGTTTGACCTTATAATAGCTACAAAAGGTTGTCAGAAACATCAGACTAGCTAACTTGAGAAAAACAAATATAATCATTTTTTTCCTGTCTGACTCTAATTCCAAAATGTTAACTTGCTTCACTAACATTCACCCATTAAGTTTATTGTTTAGTAATTGAGTCAATAATAAATCTAAGGAGTTACCTGAAGCAGATAAAGGTAAATGTAATTGGTAATTGATGGTTACAGTAAGAATGAGAAGACAAATTTGAACCCAAGAGTGAGCATTTCAGTTCCAAGCCTATCTCTATATCCATTATGCCTCACTGTGATATCTCTACTATGTCTATTATTCTTTCCATTCTTGATAATGAAACAAACATGTAAACAAAATCAGCTCTTATAGAGGAGCAAATATGAAAGAACACAAATTATCATTATTTTGTTCTACCCCAAATACACAATGGCAACTGACTAAATTCCCTGTTTCTGCCCTTGCAAATGTTAATAGGTAGTCACCAGTATCAGAGTTTTATAATGACTTATTATCCCACCTGATCCCCTGGAAGATTTTTGCATAAAAAATTGAAGATATATAGTAACACCCTAATACATTGTGTCAACATGCATATTCAACTCTGTAAGCTTTTATTTAAATGAGTGCTTTGTCTTTGTATCACTCCATGCATTGCAAAGGACTTGATATTATAGTAGATTTAATTGTAAGAAGACATCACTGTGACTAGACAGGAAACTCCCAAAATAGTTTAGAATTTTAAAGGAATATACAGAAAATGGAAACAGAGGTAGTTAATAGAAGAGAAATATGAGGGTGTCAGAATCTTAGCAATATTTTCAGATATGTTCAAGTTCAACTGTAACTGATGAGGAAAGCTAAGGACAATAAAAAAGTAAAAGATTTGAGCTTTGAAGAAGGAAAAATGTCGTCCCACTTTTCAAAAAAAAGGAAAGAGAAATGGACCTACAGATTATGGATCAATAAGTTTCACTTTTATTCCAGGAGAAATTCTAGAATGGATTATTAAAAATATAGTTAGTGAATGCCTAGATTAGAAGGAGCTAAAATGATTTTATCAAGGACAGATCATGCCAGAAAAATCTCATTTCCTATTTTTCAAAGGTTGTCAAACTGATGGATCAGGAGGATCTATTGACAAAATTTGCCCAGATATTTTTAAAGTGTTTGACAAATTATCTCATGTTAATCTTTTTTAAGAGAGAGAGAGAGAGAGAGAGAGAGAGAGAGAGAGAGAGAGAGAGAGAGAGAATGAACAATAATAAATTTGGAACTGGCTGGATGCCTATACTTCAAAAAAATAGTTGTTAAAAGCTCAATATCACTCCAGTGGATATTCCAGCCTATACAAGTTACCATTCTAATTAAGGACTAAAATAAAGGAATATTCAACAATTTACTTTTCCCAGGTGACTGAGTGATTCAGATGATATAAGATTAAAAGCAAAATGAGACTGAAGGAGTGAAAAAAAGAAATAAATAAGAGATTAGCACTAGGCAAATCAGCTTGTCATTCAAAGCAAAATGAAAAACTTTCCCTGTTCTGGAAAGGAGGAATTAGAATCATCTGCATACCTAGTAGAAGGTAATTTAGGACATAGGAAGAAATTGGATAGAATGATCATAAAATCATCTTTGCCATAATTTTGTTTTAGCAAATCAACAACCTCATCTTCATACTCACTCTTTTTTTTCCTTTACAACAATTTTCCAACAGACTCAGTTTGTTTTCTATTCAGTTGCTAAAGTGATTTTCCTAAATCATAAGCTGATGATGTCACTTAACTACTCAATAAACCTCATTGACTGCATCTTACCTCCAAGATCAAATACAAAGTCCTCTGTCATTAAAAACTCATCACAACGTGACACCTTCTATTTTTCTTACCTTACCTTATCTTACCACACATACTCTCCTATACACTGTATGATTCAATTATTTTCGCACACCACTTCCTCAGGTATGATACTTGATCTCCTATTTTCAAGACCATTCTGGAATGTTCCAGCTTCTTAGCCCCTTGAACTCTCAGTTCAAATTCCACCTTCTACAATTTCCATTTCCCTTAATTGCGACTACCTTCCCTAAAAATTACATTCTAGATATTCTGGAAATATCCTGTAGGTGCAACTAGTCTCCTCCATTAAGAATGTGAGCTCCTCTAGGACAAAAACTGTTTTGAGTTTTTTTGCTTGTTTTGTTTTGTTTTAACCTTTCCTTATATCTCCTGTACTTAGCCCTATGCCTGGCTTACAATAAATGTTTAATAAATATTTCTGATTGATTGCCCTGGATGATGTTTCTGATTTAAGCAGGAAATGTGTTGTCTGCTTTGCCTATCTTCAGAACATTAGGTTTTGTAATGAAGATCTGTACAGTATTTATTTAGAGAGCCAAAATCAGATGGAGAAGTATTGGATCAGGCACAAATTTTAAGCAAAGCCACAAGAACTCAAATCCTTTATCGAGAATTATAAAGGTTAGGTCAGGTAGATAGTAAAACTCAGACATAATGGGGAGTGTGGTTACTAGGTTTAAAATTTATGTGTCACTTTTTCAGTCACAAGTCATTTAAGGAAGTATAAATTATTTTATTTTTCTTTTTTAAAAAGAAGGTAGAGGCAGCTAGGTGGCTCAGTGGATAGAGCCCCAGCCCTGGAGTCAGGAGTACATGAGTTCAAATCCAGCCTCAGACACTTAATAATTACCTAGCTGTGTGGCCTTGGGCAAGTCACTTAACCCCATTTGCCTTGCAAAAAATAAAAAAGAAGAAGGTACACAACACTTGACACCCTACACCAAGATAAGATTCAAATGGATACAGGATTTAGACAAAAAAACAATATTATAAGCAAACTAGAAGATCAAGGAGTAGTTTACCTGTCAGATCTATGGAAAGGCAAGCAGTTTGTGAGGAAGGAAGAGAGGGAGAACATCACTAAAAACAAACTAGATGATTTCGATTACATTAAATTAAAAAGCTTTTGAACAGACAAAACCACTGTAACCAAGATCAAAAGAAATGTAATAAACTGGGAAACAATCTTTACAACTAATGTTTCTGAAAAAGGACCTCACACCTCTCAGACTGGCCAATATGAATAGAAAGGATAATGATCATTGTTGGAAGGATTGTGGGAAATGTGGGACACTATTACATTGCTGGTGGAGCTGTGAACTTATCCAACCTTTCTGGAGAACAATTTGGAACTACACACAAAGATGTGCATAACCTTTCATCCAGCAATACCACTACTGATTCTACACCCTGAAGAGATGATGAAAAAGGGTAAAAACATCACTTGTACAAAAATATTCATTGCAGCCCTGTTTGTAGTGGCAAAAAATTGGAAATCAAGTAAATGTCCTTCAATTGGGGAATGGCTTAGCAAACTATGGTATATGTATGTCATGGAACACTATTGTTCTATTGGAAACCAGGAGGGATGGGAATTCAGGGAAGCCTGGAGGGATTTTCATGAACTGATTCTGAGTGAGATGAGCAGAACCAGAAAAACATTGTACACCCTAACAGCAACATGAGGGTGACGATCAACCTTGATGGAGTCATTTGTTCCATCAGTGCAACAATCAGGGATAATTTAGGGCTGTCTGCAATGGAGAATACCATCTGTATCCAGAGAAAGAACTATGGAGTTTGAACAAAGAGTAAGGACTATTACCTTTAATTTAGAAAAAAAAAAACTGATTTCTTATTGTCTGATCTTGATATCTCTTATCCTTTATGATTCTTCCTTAAGAATATGATTTCTCTCTCATCACATTCAACTTGGATCAATGTATACCATGGAAACAATATAAGGACTGGCAAATTGCCTTCTGTGGGGGGGGGTGAGGGGAGGGAATTAAGATTAGGGAAAAAATTGTAAAACTCAAAATAAATAAAATCTTTAAGTTAAAAAAAAGAAGGTACAAGTTATAAAGTCCAAACTATTCAAAAAAAGAGTAATGATGTTAAACTGAAGAAAATACTGGCAAAGAGACTACAGAAACTATTTTTAAAAATAATTAAATATATGTTTAGATATATATATGCATATATATTTGACAATAATTTAGGGTTGATTCAATTTTAGGAAAACTATAAACAAAATAGACAATAATAACAATTTAAACCATGATATTCCTAAAATATTTAGACAAAATACATCCATTTATTTTAAAAATTAGAAACAAATATTATTAAAAATGACTATATAGAACCATGAATAATATTATTATCTATAGTGAAAGATAATAGAAAATATTCTAAGACCACAAAAAAGCATGGCTGACCATTATCTCCACTATTATTGAATATAGTTCTAGAAATACCACTTGTTCCAGGAAAAAAAAAAAAGGAAATAAAAAGGCCATCAAGATGTTACTATGGATAGAGTGCTGGACCTAGAGTCAGGAAGATAGCTTCCTGTGCTCATAGCTGGTCAGAGACACTTACTTTCTGTGTGATCCTGGGTTTAACTCAATTCTATTTTCATCAGTTTCTCATCTGTAAGTGACTTGGAGAAGGAAATGTCAAACCATTCCAGTGTCTTTTCTAAGAAAACCACAAAAGGAGTCACAAAGAGTTGAACAATATTGAAATGATTAATAAACCAACAGAAATACTAACTATAGAAAGATACAAGAAAAAGAAATCTAGGGAATAAGCAAAGAAGGATCAATTTTATTTTAGGTTTCTGCAAGGCAAGTGGGGTTAAGTGGCTTGCCCAAGGCTACACAGCTAGGTAATTATTAAGTGTCTGAGGCCGGATTTGAACTCATGTACTCCTGACTCCAGGGCCAGTGCTCTATCTACTGCACCACCTAGCTGTCCCCTATGATATGATGTCTTTTAAGAGAACTAGAAGCTCAACAAGAAAAGGACTTGGAGGTGAGGGTGGGGAGTGGAATGATTAGAAAGAGGGAAAAGTAATTAGTGACTGAGACATTTAAAAAAGAAAGTAAGAAAAGATGATCAATGACACATTTAAAAAAATAAGAGATCAAAAGGAAGTTCAGAGATCAATGCAGATAAGCAAGACAGTTTTAGAACTAATATATTTTATTCACTATATCCTCTTTTCAGTTAGCTGAACATAATGAAATTCATGGCTTTCTCCTTTTTTTGTTCTTTGTATGTGGAATTGATGGAATTGTTTCATGTTTTCTAGTATTTGTCAAGTTTAAAATAACAAAAAAAATTAAAATTAAAAGTAACTCTGAGCTCACACCTGAACCTTAGTAGACTGATACAAAGAAAATTTTAAAATAATGGAAACCAGAAAGTAGACAATTCATGGTACCAGTTAAAGCCTGGAAAGGAAAGTAGAAAGAGGGAAAGGAATGTGGTTTCAAGGACTTAAGCCAACCTTCAGAGCTTAAAGGAAAAGAAAAACATTTAAAATTCTTGTCTAACACTTAAGGGAATCTCTATTTTCTTTACATATAATGCTTTCATTACAATCTTGCAGCAGTGTGTGTGTATGTGTGTGTGTGTGTGTGTGTATGTATGTATGTTATGTATATATGTATACACAGAGATAGACTGATGTATTTATAACATACACCAATTACTGCAAGACTGTAATGGGAGCCTTATAAGTAAAGAAAGCATATACTCCTATGTCAGACAATTATCTCAAATGGTTTTTTCTTTTAAACTGTCAAAATTGGTATAAGGCCCACCCCCCCACCCCAGTCAGCTGATCCTTATTGTGAACCTCTCAATTTTTTGTTTTCTTTTATTTGAATTTCAAAGCAATACTGAAAAATTATATATAATATGTTATAAAATATAAATAATAAAAATACAAAGTAGTAATGTTATATATAAACTCATACCTAACATTTCTCCTAGGCGGTTAGGTAGAACAATGAATAGTGGACTTGATCTAGAGAGAGAGAAAAATCTGAGTTCATACCCAGCCTCAGACACTAACTGTATTTGTGTCTGTGTGATTGTGTGTGTGTGTGTGTGTGTGTGTGTAACAGAGCAGCAAATTTCAACATAATGATCTAGTTTAAGCCTGGGATGAATAGACCTAACTCCACTATCTCTCTTTAAAAATTGGTTTCTGATATATATATATATTTTTTTAAAACAATATGACTGGCTTTTTAAGATAATGTAAAACTGTGATGTTTCCAGCTTCCCGCCACGTTTCTGCCCCCAGCAAATCCTGCAACAGGACTAAATACTCAGCTTCTGCCAAAACGAAAACATTGACATGACTTTGTGACTTCAGAGCTCCAGGAGATACTTACTAAATATAGTGTAATGTTTTCCACACTTACAGAAATAGGAAGTCATTTTGCTGATGTGCACTTCTCCTGGAATAATCATGTTTCAGAGATAAGTCACAACCTCAAAGCAGCAGTGTCCATTTAAATACATTTTACCTCATTCAAGTCAAATAAAATTTGTAAATTCTAAAAAAAATCCATCATAGGAACAAAAAAGTTTATGTGACTAGATTTCTTACCTGACAGTCTTCCTGGATCGTTTCCTTTTTGACAATTATTCTAGTACTTTGCACATCACCTGAAAATGCTATGACCTGAAAATAATTATAGTAACATCATTGCAATTAGAGGAGAAGAGAAGTAGGATTAAGTCAATCGCTATGAGAGAAATGAAAATCAAGTATGAAAACAAGAAGAAAGTAAAGTTTGAAGCAAAGAAAACTAGATGAAAGGGCATAGGGTCTGGAAGAGAAATGCTTTCTGGCCAAACCTCTGGGTCTGGAGGCATTGTGCTTATAACTATGTGGTTTGTCTATGATCTCTTGCCAATGTCAGATAATTTAACAACAATGAGAATATAAGAATGATTTACTATATACTTAATATGGCAGGAAAATCACTTTATAATACTTTCTGTCAGGGAATGGGGAGGCTAATACAAAGGCATAAGATTTATAATAAGGTGGCATGGCTTCAACAAGAAGGTATGATGGTGAATTTCTCAGGCTCTAAGAGCTTTTGATTACAATTTGGATAAAGATGATAGTCAATGAGGAACTGGGGGATTGACAAAGTTGGTAGCCTTGGAAATGCCCCAGTTTGGAAGCTTTGATCCTGCCCCAATGGGATCTTTACCAGCCTTCAATTCTGCCTGAATGGGGTTTTAGCAGATCATGATTTGGAGTGGAGACTACAGTGAATGAAAGGACTATGTGCTTCTGTAAGAAAGGAGGAAAAAAAATCAACAGGTGGCTATAATCAACTTGACTGCCTCCTCAGAAGATGGTGTAAACCAAGATGTGAGCTAAGGAGGAAAACATGAGACGTTTAAGTAGGTGTTTAATGCTTGAGGTTGTTAGGTGGGATGTTTTACCAGTGGAAATGGGCTAAAGTCAATTTCCAGCACAAACAAAAATGTCCATTCTGGCATTGGGGTTGGGAAACGCATCAGAGATGCTATTTCATTAGCTGGCACTAAGCAGAGCCAGTGGCATCGAAGACCGTTAGATCTTGACATTTCATAGAACTTTATTATAATGGGGATGGAAAGAGGTCAGGAAAGGTGAGAGGACAAGTTTGCTGTCAACAAACTGAGCTCATGTATTATTTATACCAAAGTGATTAATCCCATCTCACTGCAAGCTGCCTGAACTCTTTTTTTCTTTAGATTCTCTCTTGTCTAGTCTCTTACATTTCATCCACAGGAAACTCAGAAATAAAAGTGAAAGCAAATATTTGAAAGACTATGAGATTAGACCCATTGTGTGACCTTGGGAAGTACTTGACCTCTCTGTTTCAGCTTTTCTGTTTCACACACACACACACACACACACACACACACACATACACTTTCACTGTCTCACTGTCTGAGGCTGGGTTTGAAGTAAGATCTTCCTCTCTCTAGATCAAGTCCTCTATTCATTGTTCTCCCTAACTGCCTAGGAGAAACAGTAGAGATAGACATGTGTTTATGCAGAACATTATTACACTATATATTTTGGGTCAAATTCAATTTAATCAAATTCAAGTCCCTTCCAGGTATCCTGATGATTTAAAAGATTGAACTATTATTCTAATTTAATTTTAATATAAAATCAAAGAAAAATTCTGGTCATCAGTGCACTAGTAGTCCTCTAATCAAATAATGATGTTTGTCCTTGATTTTCAAAGAAGACAATGACATCAGGTAGATACTGGCATGACAAGCACATGAATTGAATTAGAGTGGGGGGGGGCTGTGCTAAGTCACCAATTTTACTTTTTCTTCCAAATTATCTGGATCCAGTGGCCAGATTTGAATCAAGATGACTGAAGATGGCCTTGGATTCAAGATAATAAGGGTTAAGTGACTTGCCCAAGATCATACTGCTACTAACATTACTCTTAAGTCAACTGTCTGAAGGTGGATTCAAACTCCCAACCTCCTGACTTCAAGGACAGTCAGTGCTCTATCCACTGCACCTAGCTACCCCATAATCAAATAAGAGTTATCAAACATAAGACATAAATAGAGGGAGAGGACGGAGAAATGCCTGTGCTGTTTTGCAAGCATCTCAAGACTTTCTACATAAACACTGAGCCAAGAAAGCTGTTTCTACAAGTTTGATCTTCCCAAAACTTACAAATGACTCACCTGACATTTATCCAGAAACTTTGGAAGTGGGGCAGCTGGGTGGCATAGTGGATAAAGCACCGGCCTTGGAGTCAGGAGTACCTGGGTTCAAATCCAGTCTCAGACACTTAATAATTACTTAGCTGTGTGGCCTTGGGCAAGCCACTTAACCCCATTTTCCTTGCAAAAGACCTAAAAAAAAAACAAACCAGAAACTTTGGAAGTTTTCTTTACTGTAACTTACAAAAAATAAAGTCATAATTTTAAATGATAGGTTGGATATAATAATCATAGAATTTTAAATTATTCAATTACTTTAAATTCCTTCTATCAAGTAGCATTACTTAGCTTAATAAAAAATGTGTCAAATAGATACAACCACATCGCAGATAAAAGCTTTTTGACCTCAGGCAAGTCATTTAATTTTATTGGACCTCTACTTTTTCATCTAGAAAGCAAGGGGACCAGACAAGATGATTAATAAGGTCTTTTCCTTTTTTGAATTTCTACAATTCTGTAAAATGTTAAGTAATAATAGTAATAACTAGTAGCAAGAAAAAGTCAGTTTATCCTTCACCCTACTATCTACACATCAGACAATAGCAAAAGCACAAAGGAGAGATTTTCAGCATTGATCTCCATACAGAACCTCAAGGTAAGCATTCTATTAACAGACACTATTTTTTTTCATTTAGTGAGACTGGGGACAGCTAGGTGGCGCAGTGGATAGAGCATCAGCCGTGGAGTCAGGAGTACCTGAGTTCAAATCCAGCCTCAGACACTTAATAATTACCTAGCTGTGTGGCCTTGGATAAGCCACATAACCCCATTGCCTTGCAAAAAAAAAATCCCTTAAAAATCATTTACTGAGACCTAATTCCTCAAAGCAGCACTTCATAGCTAAAATATGAATAAAGCAAAAGACTGTTTCATAACTGACTCACACAATAAATTATTTGCCCAATTTATTCCAGATGAATCTGAGAATCTGTATAAGATCAGAACACACTGAATGTGTATTAATTTCTCTTATTGTGACAACTCAGTTTTATCTTTTAAAATTCTTGACACTTCCTGTTATAAATAATAGGTATATAAAATTAAGTTATTGAAATCCATGTAATCCACATATGTTGGGGGCGGAGCCAAGATGGCAGCATGAAGGCAGGAATTCCTGGAAATTTGTTTCCCAAAAAACTCCAAAAGCCATCAAATTATGACTTTAGCCAAAAATTTAGAGGGGCAGAAACCACAGAAATATTGAGTGATAGAATTTCTTAGTTCAAGACAACTTAGAAGTTCTGCTGGAAAGGTCTGGTCCACCAGGACCAGGGACTGGAAAAAGTCACAGTGCAGCTGCAGTGGCAGCATAGCACAGCCAACTGGCACCTGGGTCCATGGCAGAGGGGGAGGTTTCCAGACCTCTTGGCCCAGGGATCATGGGGATGGAGGAAAGGGGTGGTGAGAGAACTCTGCTGCACCAGAGTGGGTGTAGAACGGAGCACCAGCTGTGGAGCACCAGCCTCGGAGCAACCCTGCATTGAGAACCTACAGCTAGAATAAGCAGCGCCACTCACCCCAACCAGAGTTCTCAGCCCATATATGGTAATGGAGTCAAGGGAGGCTCTAGAGGTCTTTCTACTCTCCCTGGGGCAAGACTCAGCTATTTGTCCATACTCAGATCTAAGTTGCAGTCTGGGCCACCACAACACCACCATAGCCAAATAGGGACCATCTTCACAGCTCCAGGGCAAAGGGGAGGGCCTGAACACAGGCAAGAGAGATGTCAGAGCCTCTTATAAGACCTTGGAAGAATTAAGGTCCCTTTGGGTTGTCCCTAAAACCCCACAAAGACTTGGAAGTGCAGTAAATTAGTCATAGGCTGAGGAAATGAACAAACAACAGAAAAACAAGAATCTGAGCATAGAAAATTACTTTGATCCCATGTAAACCAAAATACATACTCAGATGACAACAAAGTCAAAGCTTCTGTATCCAAAAACTCCAAGACAAATAGAAAATGGGCTCAGGCTATGGATGAGCTCAAAAAAGACTTTGAAAAGCAATTAACGGAGGTAGAGGAAAAACTGGGAAGAGAAATGAGAGCAAGAAGATAAATCATGAAAACCAGAAGTACAAAAAAATACTGAAGAAAATGACATATTAAAAACAGTTTAGGCCAAATGGAAAAACCAACACAAAAGGCAAATGAGGAGCATGCCTTAAAAAGCAGAATTAGCCATCTGGAAAAGGAGATTAAAAAAACCCTCTGAAAAAAATAACTCCTTGAATTGCAGAATGGAAATAAAAGAAGCTGATGTCTTTGTGAGAACTCAGGAACAAATTAAACTATGTCAAAAAAAAACACACATTAGAAGAAAATGTGAAATAACACATTGTAATGGCAACTGACCTTGAAAACAGATTCAGAAGATATAACTTAACAATTATTGGGCTACCTGAATTTATGACCAGGAAAAGAACCTAGACTTCATTTTTTCAAGAAATAATACAGCAAAATTGCCCTGAGATCCTAGAAGCAGAGGATAAAATAGAAATTGTGGAAATTCACTGATCACCCCCAAAAGATATTCCAAAAGGAAAACTTCCAGGAACATTATAGCCAAACTCCAAACCTCCCAAATCAAAAATAAAATACTAAAAGCTGCCAGGAACAAGCAATTCAACTACCATGGCTCTATAGTCAGGATTACACAGGATATAGCAGCATCTACCCTAAGGGCTCATGGGGCTTGGAATATGATATTCCAGAAGGCAAAAGATCTTGCTTTTCAACCAAGAATCAGCTACCCAGGAAAAATGAACATCCTCTTGCAGGGGAAGAGATGGACTTTCAATGAAACAGGGGACTTTCAAATTTTCCTACTGAAACAATAGAGGTGAACAGAAAGATTGATCTCCAAGTACAGGGCTAAGGGGAACTATAGAGGGGGGTGGATGAGAAGTATGAATTATGAGGAACTTCATGATGTTGAATTGCTTGTATTCCTGCATGGGAAGAAGATACTGATAACTCATATGAACCTTTTCATTTATAAGAGCAGTTAGAAGGAGCATATATAGAAAAGGCATGGAACGAGCTGAATATAATGGTATAATATATTAAAATATGGAGTCAAAGGTGATAAAGGAAAGCACTGGGAGGAAGAGAAAGGATAGGAAGAAGGGGGCCAAGATATTTCACATAAGAGTCAAGGGGAAAAGGGGGATAATAAGATTATTGTAATAATATACAATAAATTTTTAAAAAACCAAAAAAATGAATCTACATATGTAATGATTTTTTGTTTTTTTTAAAGGTAAGTCAGAACAGGTAATTTCTGCACCATGTCAACAATATGACTTTGTGTTTCTCTTTCCTTCTCCCCCAACCCAACTTTCTAGTGCACACTTATCCCTTCCAGTCTTAACAGTATTCAGAGCAATTTTTCCACTTCTACTATTCATCCACTAGCAATTCACTTATAATCCATAAAAGGAGCAGAATTATATTGAAACCACAACATTTCCATAGGTTACACTCACATTTCCTGTCATTCTCCTCTTTTAGCAAATCTGTACTCACTGTAGTCTCTTTTAAACCCCCTGGGGCAATATGCTGAAGCTAACATGTTACTCAATGTCATACAAAAATAACACATTCCCTAAGAAATACCAAAAATAAAGTACATGGAAAGAAGATCCATATTTACTTCTTTCAAACCTGCTATTTGCTTAACCTTTTAATTAAGATTTGTGCTGAGTTCTTTTAATTGATAGATTATTGAGAGATCAAGAGATTAAATGATAGATAATTATAGAAAAACAGAATCTCAAAGTAAGCAACAACTTTAGAAGCCATCTAGTTCTATCCATAGCCAACCATGAAATTTTCCTATAACATTCCTGAAAGGGGGTCATCCAGTTTTAACTAGAAATTCACAAGTGAAGGGGGAAATACACAATCTCATAAGACAGTCTCTTCCATATTTTTGATATTCTAATCATTGTTAGGCTTTTTCTTTCTGGCCTTATGCTAATGGATGTATGTCATCAATGTGGAGTTTAATGCCAATGATGCAGATACCAGTTTGTCCATATCTGACTATCATCTAAGAATCTTAGTTATGTCCTGCAATATATTCATGACAAGGAAATGTGGAAAGTGCTACAGATTTTACTTATTTTCTCTTGATATTTCAAGGGGAGTAAAAAGTATAGATCAATTCTTCTAGTGGTTCCCTATTACCTCCAGGATCAAATAAAGTCCTCTGTTTAGAATTTTATGCCCTTTGCAATATGTTCTCTTCCTCTATTTCCAGACTTCTTACACTTTACTCCCCTCTACATTTCCTATGATTCCCTGACACTTTTTAGCTTCCTTTTGTATGTTCTTTCTCCATGAATGCAAACTCCTTGATATAGATATTTATCGCAATAAATGATAAAGAGACAGACAGACACACACACACGCACACACAGAGAGAGAGAGAGAGAGAGAGAGAGAGAGACAGAGAGAGAGAGAGAGAGAGAGAGAGAGAGAGAGAGAGAGAGAAAGAGAGAGTTGATAGATTAGAAGATTAGATAGATGGTTTGGCTCCTAAGTGCTTAGCATAGTGTCTACAAAGTAGACCCTTGATAAATATTAACTGAATTGAATAAAAGGTAGCCTGGGGTCCTTTTAACTTTTTTTGTATAGTGTCAAATAGAAATGGGTTCCTGAGAATAGCATATGGATTGATAAAATCACAGATTAGTATTGTCTGCATCAATAGGCTCAGATATGCAAATGATACCACTCTGCAGAAAATGAAGAAGAATTAAGAACTTTTGACACGGTATAAGAGGAAAGAGTAAAAGTAGACTTGAAGCTTAACATTCAAAAAAAAAGCTAAGATCTTGGCAACTGGTCCCATCACTTCCTGTCAAATGGAGGGAGAAGAAATGGAAGTAGTGTCAGATTTTATATTCTTAGACTCAAAGATCGCTACAGACAGTGACTGTAGCCATTAAAGTAAAAAACACTTGCTCCTTGGAAGAAAAGATATGTCAAATCTGAACAGCATATTAAAAAGCAGAAATATCATCTTGCCAACGAAGATTCATTTAGTCAAAGCTATGCTTTTTTCCAGTAGCAATGCATGACTATGAGATCTAGGCTATAAGGGAAGCAGAGTACCAAGAATTAACATATTTAAATTGTTGGAAGACTTTTGAGACTACCTTTGTACAGCAAGGAGATCAAATCAGCCAAAATTTAATCATTTCAGGATCCAGTCATTCTGGAGAGTAATTTGAAACCATGTCCAAAGGACTATAAAATATACATACCTTTTGATTGAATAGCTTTTATAAATATTATGCAATATTAGGAATGGAAGACTCAGTGCTATAAAATTATAATGATCAATCCTGGTCTTTTGAAGAAATGAAAAAATGTACCTCCTCCTTTGCTTTGCTGAGTTAGGGGGATATGGATGTAAAGCAGGACATATGGTGTCATACTTGGTTGATGTTTTGGGGAATTTTATAGAACCATTTTTTCCCTTTCTCTTTCATCCTTATTCTTTGTTAGAAGCATTATTTGGGGTACAAGGGAAGGAGTTATATATTTTGAAATAAAGGTGATATGAAAACAAATTATATCAAAAAAGTATTTACAAAATATGCAAAAAGGTAGTAAAGTACAATTTACTCTTAAGAAGTTTTTTTTTCACATGACTTCTTTATCCTTAGTGTCAATTTTTCCATCAGGTCTCAACTGAGCTTCCAAAATCAAGCCTTGCATTTTTTGATCTAAAATTGTTCATATGGGTGGAACCCAGCACTGCGAAAATGCAAATAAGGTACAAGAGGAACTAGTTTTCATCCCATTTAGCTCTATGGAAAAATTCTCTTTTCATAGGGCCTTGATGCATATTTTAACCAACATTATCAAACCCTTCACAGAACTTGAATTCCACTTAAATGTTATGCAGAGAAGAGTCCCACAAGACATTATTGTTACCAAACTGCAGACATACTTTTCTCTGAAGGAGCAATTTAAACTGCACTGACATCTCTGATAATAATGACTTTTGTAAATTACTCTAGTTGAAGTTCTAATGCTATAGAGGGAAATATTCCTAACATAACATAATTAGGCTATACTTTTTCATTAGTGCTCTGCATGCTATTTGCTACAATGGGTCTGCAACTGATTTGCAAAAGGACAATAGATTATTAGTAGAAAAATAATATTTTACTGCCCAAAGGATAATCAATGAAAATAAAAATAATTCTTCTAAAGAAAGTTTTTCAACTACTTAACATGCTAGAAATCATTCCTTTTTTCCATTTTGTTGTTTAAGTAAATCACCACCACCACCACCACCCTCAACTCTGTCTTTTAGTTTAATAAAAACCAAAAATGACACTTTTTGATTTCTGCAGATAAACTTGAAGACACTAGTGATTCATATGCCTCATTTTCAAAGATATTCTCTAAGTCTTCTTCCTCTATGGGACCAGTTGAGTTTTCCTTCAAAAGTCCTCATTTTAATTCCAGAGTTTATCTCATGATTTGGAGATGAAGGAACTGTGATATGTGGTTCAATCACATTGAATTATTAGGTCAGTCAGTTCAAATAAATGGCCAAACAAGGAAAAACTGCTTTAACCACTTTCACTCTCTATCAAAACATGTATTTTGAAAGTAAAAGCATAGAGTCTGCTAGTTAACGAATGATTTAAATACTGTTAAGAAATGATTTTTTTCCATGCAAGCATTTTTGCAGGAATTGGAGGATCTCAGTCTTACCACAAGTGTATCTTTAGAAAGATACAGACACTATAATTATGCATGAGTTATGAAACACATTAGACAACTATGTGTGTAAGTAAATAGAGGGATTAACAGCTGTGTGACTCATAGAAATATATGGCAAGGATTAAAAAGTTCCAACTAGATAATAAGCACTTCACAGTAAATTTTTAAAAATAGGACAAAATTCTCCTTTCATATCAACTGGGTGGATCTATGATAAGTGACAAGAATAAGGGGTCTTTTTTGGCAGCCAAAAGAACTTAGTATAATTCCAGGAAGGTCTGTTTACATAAAGTGACTTATAACAAATTAATTAGGCATATCTTCATATTTGTCTTTCTGGTTTGTTACTTCATTATCAGGAAACACTGAACATCAACCAAGTGCACTTGTGTTACTGCCAAGCAAGAAGAGATTACTTATCCTTAGATATTTATTAAATACTCACTCACTCCAGCAACAACTTCTAGTGAAGAAAGATCTTTCTCAGTCATCAATTAAGTGATAGTTCAAAGACTCTACAACCCAAGATAGCTGAACTTATCCATATTTATTCGCTCATTTGGAAGGTCACAAGCAATAGCTTGCATATTGCCATAGTGTTTAATCTAATCATACCATGTTAGAAGGGTTCCCAGTAAGTATCTGGCACCAGGCCATATGTGTTTGTCTGCTGATAGTTAGCCTAGTTAAGTGTGGAAAAGTCCATTATCAGAAAATTGAGCAACAGTTGTTCATTTTCTTTTTTTGGTCATGGGGGCCCATGTTGTAGAAAAAGAATTAAAGAGACCAAAGGTTCATGGATTCCAAAGAATTCTCAAATCCTGGAAATAATGTGTCAGTCTTCTATTCTGTGACTCCACTTACCACTCCTGTGACTTTCCAAACACAAATATTCCTCCTTGGTCCCAATTCTGTCATGCATGTTGTCCAGAAATCTAAGTTTCTGATGGAATACTACTGTGTACTAAAAGAAATGATGAACTGGTTGGTTTTGGAAAAACATGGAAAGACTTGATTGAAATAATGAAAAGTAAAATGAGTAGAACCAAAACTATGTTGAATACAGTAATAGTGATATTGTTAAAATAATTGTGAACCACCAAATTATTTTGAGTATTATAAATTTTCAAGTTAACAACAAAGTACCCATGCTATCTATCTCCAAAGAAATACTGATAAATAGAAGTATGTATATTATGATTTTACATATATTTAAAATTCTGTGTCAAATGGTGGACTTCTCTAGTTGAGTGGGAGGGAGAGATGGAGAAAGATAGGTCAGAAATTAAAACTTAACAAAAATAATTTAATTTAAAAACAAACAAATTCCTTAAGGGTAATTGTTCAGTTGTGTTCTACTCTTCAGGATCCCATGGATCATGAGACTTTCTTTCCAAAGATACTGCAGTGGTTTTTCCATTTCCTTTTCTAGTGCTTAAGTGACTTTCCCAGGCTCATATTGCTAGTTACTAGATCTGAATTCATAGTCCCAGTACTTTATCCACTGAGTCACATAGCTCCCTCTTCCTTAAGTTTAGGAACTGTCTTGTTTGAATTTTCATATTCTTAGAACTTTAGAATAAGTGTTCAATGAATACTTTTTTCATTCATTCACATTATAAATATTTTCTTTCATTCATTCATACCACAATATTTTCTTTAAGTCATTCTTCCATATCATAAATATTTTCTTCGGGAAAAAAGAATCAAAATGCAAAGGATTTGACAAAAACATTTTAAAAAATAAATGAACTATATTTTAATGGTTACTTAGTGATTAGTTCTTAAAAAAGTAGGGGTTTCTGATTCAGCTTTCTCTACTATTTCAAAACAATGACAGTTAATGTTAGTGTTAGTGACAATATCAAAATAAACACTAAATTATAAGAAAAAAGTAAAGATTCAGTACAAGGCAACTTGTATTACCATAGCAATTCCAAAAAAAGTAGTTGAAATAAGCTGGCACTCCAGAAAATTTGAAATTAGATAAAAGTTAAGATGGAAATGATGATTATCATTTCCTAGAGAAGATTAACTGATGGAGCATAGTCACAATAAGGTACCTGAAATAACTCAGAAACTATCATAAACAAAATGAACATAATTGTCGATTAAAAAGATTTAGCAACCAAGGTCAGTACCATTTTATAATATGGGGTTATTTGCATAGAGAGGAAGATGGAATACTCAAGGCAATATTCAAACACATACTTACATCCCCATGATATCACAAAAAAGCAAATAAGGAGAAAACAAGACTGGAGATAACTTGCTATGAAATCCAGAGCAGCTAGGTTTTCCATAATCATTTATACATGAAACTGGAAGAAAAAGAAATAGTCTTGAAATAGAATAGGTTTGTTGGCATGTTTACAGTGAAGTATTCCCATCAGCAGCAATAGCGGTATGATATTTGGATTTTACTACCTCAGTACACAATGTCCTCTATGAAGAAGTGGAAAGAGCATTTTAAAAAGATGAAGTTGAGAAGAGCAGTTGGACAGAAGCAAGTATTTACAGGACAAATCTGTGCTGAAAATGGTTCAATTTTAGCAGGACTCAGAGATTTAGTTTCAAGAAATCCCAGAGAGGGGAAGATTCTAAAATAATGGGAAAAATCATTGATGGGGCTTTTGCCAAAAAAGGTTACCAATAAGATGTCAGCAGCTACTGAACCATATACCTATTTTCACATCCCCATAAAATCTTTATGAGAATAGTTTGTGTGTGCATAGAGAACATACTATGTAAGAAATAGGTTTCTGTAAACAAATTTCTACCACAGATCATATTTTTATCATTTCACACAAAAGGTTTAAGAATATAAAGAGCATATGATCCTTATATAGGAGAGGGTGGGATGAGTATACGTGTATTTATATGTATACATACATACAGGTAGATATATATATATTATATAATATATATTTGTGTATGTGACTGTATATATAGATTAGATATAGAGATAGAGATGATAGAGAGAGAGAGAGATGATGGAGATGGAGATGGAGATGGAGATGGAGATGGAGATGGAGATGGAGATGGAGATGGAGATGGAGATGGAGATGGAGATGGAGATGGAGATGGAGATGGAGATGGAGATAGAGAGAAATAGAGAGAGATAGAGAGAGATAGAGAGATAGGTATAGTATAGATATAGATACAGATGATACAGATACAGATACAGATATAGATACAGATATAGATGATATAGATATAGATAATATAGAATAGAGATAGAGGTAGAGATAGAGATAGAGATGGAGATAGAGATAGAGATAGATGATATAGATATAGATATAGATATTGCTTATCAATTTTGACAAAACATTGAATTAAACAGAATAAAACATAGCCTTGATAGATCTCTTCAGAAATAGTCCTTCAGGTAGAAATTAAAATAGCAGAAGCTATACGACATGATAACTGAAAAAACTTTGCTCAACAATCTAGGCTATTGCTATCAAAGAGTTGGAAGGTTAGAATAAATGTATTCAAAAAGGTATTAACTGGTGTCACATAAGATACCATTTTTGGATTCTAAATGGAACAATTTACTTTTTTAAGTAAGAAACATTTATTTTCTTTCCCTCTCACATCTATCACAATTTGAAAAGAGAAAGAAAAAAAGAAAACCCTTATAACAAATATGCATGATGAAGCAAATTTTCTCATTGTCCATTTCCAAAAATGTGCCTTTTTAAAAATTAATTCATTTATTTCTCCAACTACATGCAAAGATAGTTTTCAACAATCATTTTTCAAGGTTTTGAGTTTCACATTTTTCTCCCTCCCTTCCTCCCTTCCCTTCTCCATCCTCCTGACAGAAAGCAATCAAATACAAGTTATATATATGAATATTTTGTTAAATTATATTAAACTTATTTCCATATTAATCATGTTGTGAAAGAGGAATCAGAACAAAAAGAAAAAAACCATAAATAGGAAGAAATAGGAATAAGAATAAGAAGAAATCCATTAAAATATAAAATCCATTAAAATATAAAAAAAATTGAAAAAATGAAAACACTAGCTTTGGTCTACATTCAGATTCTGTTGTTCCCTCTCTGATATGCTTGGTACAAAAATGTACATCTTGTTCCACATCTTGAATTCATCATCTCTCTCAGAAAATATAGAACATCATCAATCCTCTGCTAACACTACTGGTTATTACATTGATCATTGCATTTTTCATTACATAATTTAAATCTTTCGAAGTTGTTTATCTTTACATATTTTTTCTCCTGGATTTCCTTACTTCACTATCAGTTCATATAATTCTTCCCAGGTTTCTCAGAACCAATTCTTTTCATCATTTCTTACAGCACAACAGGATTTTATTACATTCATATACCCAAATTAACTAATCATTAGGCAATAGTAATTTTACATATTTATTTTTGACATATATGTTTAAACCAATTCTTTTCTATGAAATAATATAATATAATAAATTTCACTTTTGTCTCATATTCATCTTATTAAAATTAAGCTATTTTTAAATAGGATTTGGGGTTATTTTTGGTGAATTTTTCCAAATGTGAATTTTTGTGTTGTCATTGTTTTTCTTTTTTTCAAATGTGAATTTTTACTGACATCATCCTTTTAATTACATTCACACTTCATAGATTCCTCATTGCAATTTACAGTAATGCAAAAAGTATTGGTTTCATGAGCAATATATGTATGTATGTTTGTATGTGTATATATATATATGTGTGTTTATTGTCTATAGACTAAACTAGCACCTAAATCTTTTATGTCAAACAGGCTTTCAGACAGTCAATAAGTTGTGTCTTATAGAGGAAGGAAATTAAATTTGATTGTCTTTAAGAAATTGTGCCAGGTTTTTCATGATGTCAAATAACTCATAACTGTATTTAAAAAAATCCAACATTCATTTAACAGGACTATTTTTCTGAAGGAGCTACATGGTTAATGTTTCAGTTATGACCTTCACAGAATTAAAATTACAAATAAAGAGCAATAAAAAATGCAAGAAGGGTGCTACATACTATAATGATAACTTGGCTACAAGATAGTATAAAGGCTATTACTTAGGACTTGTATGCCTAGAAAAGTATCATCATGTAATAAGAGATATATAGATAGACATAAGAGATAATAGATAGAGAGACTGAGAAAAAGAGAATGGCCTCTAATATAAAGACTTTTGGAGGATGAAATCTAAGAAAAGGTGTTATAATAATCACTCAGGATGAGAAGAAAGGAGATAATTTGTTTTCTGTATTTTGAAAGAGAATAATCACATGTATGACATCATGTATGAAAATGACATCAAATGTTGCAAAGCTTTCAGTATATTATACCAGGTTTTACTATCTATATAGCACTGAACTAAGACTGAAGGCTGAGAAAATCAGGGAAGGAAATAGTAATGATATCCAAGAATAACCCAGCAAATTTATATCACCTACTATATGCCAAATCCTTTATAAATATAATCTCGTTTGATCCTTACAACAACCCTGGAAGATAAGTACTATTATTTTCCCCATTTTACATATAAGGAAACTGAGGCAAACTAGTTAAATGAATTGCTCAAGGTCACATTGCTAGTAAGTATCTGAGACCATATTTGAAATTCCTGACTCAGTAAGTGTCTGAGGCCAGATTTGAAATTTCTTATTCTAAGTTCAGCATTCAAGTCAAATGCCCAACCAAGCTGCTGAGACACTAGACACTGTCTTCCCCCCAAGGTGTTTAGTGGGGAAGATGAGACACATATAACAAATAAACATAATAGAAGAAGGAATGTGATTATTGCTAACAGGGCTGCAAGTAAAGTATTTGGAGAACCCCAGAGAGAGACAAGTTCCTTTCACCTGGGGAGATATTGAGGAGAATTTTAGGGGAAATTATGAATAGAAGAAAAGGTGATGTTTTATGCTAGAGAAGACAAGATAAAGAGGAGATAAAATAGCTATTTTCAAGTAAGTTTGTGAAGGGTTGTTATGTGTAGGGGGGACTTAGCTTCAGAGAACAGAATAGGAACAAATGGATAGAAGTTGTAACAATCTATTGATATCCACTTAATAAGGAAATACTTGTGCCAGTGATTGGCACTAGAGATACAAAGAAAAGCAAAAGACAAGTCTTCAAAATCTAATGAGATTAAACTATATACAGGAAACAAAAACACTTTATGAGGCAACGGGAAAGGCTTCCTATGGAAGATGAATTTTTACCTGGGACATAAAGCCAGGAGACAGAGATGAGGAGGGAGAGCATTCCAGACATGGTGACAGTTAGGGAAAAAGCTTAGAACCATGAGATGGAGCATCTTATTTAAGGAACAGAAAGGTCAGGGTCACTGGGAATGTGGGTAAATATAAGGTGAAAGAAGATGGATAGGAACAACCCACCTACCCCCTTTATATTATGAAGGACATTGAAGATCAAACAGAGACTTTTATATTTGATCTTGAAAATGATGAGGATTCACTGGGATTGACTGAGTAAGAGTGGGATGGGGTAGTGACATAGTCAGATATTTACCTTAGGAAGATCATTTCAGTGGCTGAATGGTGAATGGACTACAGTAAGGAAAGACGCAGAAGGGAGACCAACCAGCAAGTTATTGCAATAGCCCAGATGTGAAGCAATTTAGGCTTAGGGGAAAAAACTTCCTAACAATTAGCCATTCAATAGCAGAATGGTGGTGTATACACCCTCCTTGAAAGTCTTCAAGTAGTAATCGGACAACTACTTGTTGGGAAAAATATGGATAAGATTCTTTTCTAAATGGACACTGGAAAAGCAGTACACAAATTCAATGATTCTATATGTAAATTAATCACTGGTGGATGATTTATGATTTCAACAAGTGAGAATATGAGGCAGAGTTAGAGTTAGGTGAAATTCCAAAAGGGATTTTGAGAAGGAAGGAAGGAAGGAAGGAAGGAAGGAAGGAAGGAAGGAAGGAAGGAAGGAAGGAAGGAAGGAAGGAAGGAGGGAGGGAGGAAAACAAAGAAAAGAAATAGTAGGATAAGGTGAATGATATTTTCAAGGATAGTGAACAGTTGCTTACATAATATATAATACCAAAGTTTGAAATGACATCAGAAAGCCATCTAATCTAATATCTTTATTTTTATAGATGATAAAATTAAGATGCAATTAAGTTAACATTGGTTAAGGTTACTCAGAAAGCTAATAACAGTTTTATTTCCTCACAACCCAGTAATCCTCTCCCTACACTGACTACTGAGTTGGTCAACCAATCAGCAAGAGTTTAATAAGTGCTTGCTATGGGTTAGGAACTAAACTAATAATTGGTGATACAAGGACAAAAATGAAAAAGTCCTTATAGTTTATAATCCAAGGGAAAGAGAGCATTTATGTATATATATATATATATATATATATATATATATATATATATATAGTTATATATGAAGAATGCAAGATAAGCAAGATGGGGTGAGAAGGGAGTACAGAAGTAAAAAGGGGGATCTGGAAAGGCTTCATATGGAAGTAGGTACTTGGGCTGATTCTTGAAGAGATTCTAAGAGATGTAAGGGAGTGCCTTGCAGGCATGGAGGACAGCTGATGCAAAATAGAAAGATGGAATGTTCTATGAAAGGAATGGAACTAGATGACAGAGTGAAAGGAAGGTAGCAATGTCTAACATGACTGCTAAAGTAGGAAGGGTTAAGGTAAAGAGGCCAGGCTATCAAGAGATTTAAATGGCAAAAAGGAATTTATATTTTAGCCTAAAGATAATTGGGATCCATTGGAGTATTTATATTAAAGTGGAGAGGAGTATGACATGCTCACATCTGCATTTTAGGAAAATCAATTTGGTAGCAATGTGGAAGATGGATTGGAATATAGAGAAGTTTTTTGATGGTGTATATGGAAACTATTTAAACTTATATAAAGCAAATACTAAAATGAATCTTGTCTTATACCTGACAATAAATTAGATTCAGCTCAACAAAAACTTATTAAACCCTTATTTGCATGCACAACCCTGTGCGAGATGCTGGGGTGATGCAAATTCAAATAAATTCAACAAATATTTATTAAATGGTTCATATGAACCGGCCAACTAGGTGGTGCAGTGCCAGACTTATAGCCAAAAAGACTTATCTTTCTGAATTCAAATCCAGCTTCAACCATTTATTATTGTTCTGATTCTTAGTAAGTCACTTAATCCTGTTTGCCTCAGTTTATTCCAATATCTTTGCCAAGAAATCCCTAAATAGGCTCAAGAAGAATCAGACACTGGGGGCAGCTGGGTGGCATAGTGGATAAAGCACCGGCCTTGGAGTCAGGAGTACCTGGGTTCAAATCCGGTCTGAGACACTTAATAATTACCTAGCTGTGTGGCCTTGGGCAAGCCACTTAACCCCGTTTGCCTTGCAAAATCCTAAAAAAAAGAAGAATCAGACACTACTGAAAAATGACTAAACAACAAAAAACATTAGCACTTACTTTGTGCCAGGCACAAATTGATAATTATTATGTCATTTCATCCTTACAACAACCCTAGGAGATTGATATCATCATCATCATCATCATCATCATCATCATACTTATTTTATAGATGAGGAAACTGAGGCAAACAGAAAAGTAGCAAAGGGTAGTGACATGTCCAGGGTCACAATAACTAGTAAGTATCTGAGTCCAGATTCAAACTCATGCCTTCCTTTCTGTAGGACCTCCAATCTATCCACTACCTGCCTTGGCTATTAAAAATGTACTACACATAAAGTAATATGTTAGGTCCTATGTGAGATATCAAGGTAAAAATGTACTTACCCTCATGGAACTTAAAGTCTGGACATAGGAGAAAGAGGAAAAAGATATGTGAGGTAGATGTAAATTTTGCAAACTAGGAATCATTACATCTTTCCCTAGCTTGCATTATTATATAATCAGGTCTGGTATTTGATCCCATGGTAGAGAATACACCATATCTCCTCTGCATATAATCCTTTGATAGATCCTAGAGACTCTTTTAACTTACAAGTTTTCCCACCCTTTCCCTAAAGGAAAATATACATCTGTACTAACAAAAGCCCCATTTTCCACTTTTTGTATTGACTGTAAGACTTACCACAGGGGAAAGATGTGTAACCCAGGGCCATCTAGAGATTGGAAACTTCCAGATTCTGGCATCCTTCAATAAAGTAAACCAACCATGAGTTTGCTTCACTGTTGCAGACCACAGAAATTCTTTGAATTCATCATCAAGAAAATATGACACATCTAACAATTACTGAAAAAGAAAATGGAACATGATTGTTGCACAAGAGATTGGTCAACACAGTGCCATGAATGATTCATGGAAGTAAAAGAGGATCTTCCCTAGGGAGGTGACTTGTAAGTTGGTTCTAGAAGTATGAACCTGAATTGAGGAGACTGAAGGGAGGAGTGAGGAAGGAAGAAGGAATATTCTGAATAGTAGTTCAGCAAAAAAGGTGCATTGAGGGTTAAGAATCAACAAGGTAAATGACAGTCAAGAAAGTAAAAGTGAATTTAGAGTACATCAAAAAATTCTAAGAATAAAGATATGATAGTCTCACTACCCTAAGTTAGAGTTCATCTGGGGTTTTGTTTGATTCTGGGTACTATTTTTTAGGAAGAACACTGATAAGCTTGTGTTCACAATAGGGTACCCAATATAATTAAAAATTTCAAATCCATGTAATATAAGGATTAGTAGAAGTAACGGAGAATGTTTGCCTAAAGAGGAAAACTCTTAGGAAGAATTCCTTATTTTCAGGATTGTTGCATGAAAAGGGGATTATAAAATATGTCACAAAAGTCTCAGGGCAGTAAAGCTTTAAAATTCCCTAAGGCTTTTGGGACATCCCATACTTGTTCTTAACCTCAAGAGAGAGAACTAGGGTCAATGACTAGGAGTTGCAAAGAAGCAAATTTAGGTTTACTGTCAATATAAACTTCTTAACAATTAGAAACTACAAAGATTTTCTTTGAGAAGGAGAGTCCCCCCCTTCAAATCCCATCTTTCAAGAAGGTTTTGGTTTAAATATAGCTTGGACTAAATGTTCTCTGCTAACTCTGAGATGTTGTGATGATAGAAAATAAGAAATAGAATGAGTGTAATAAATATTCATCTCTTAGAGATGAAGCACAGAACCTGGAGGACTGAAGTTGGAAGCATAGGATCTACATTGAATTTCAGTTCTGTCCTTTACTATCTTGAGGCAATGACTTACCCTCTCTGATCTCATTTTTTTCATCTGTAAAATAAGAGGATTGGCTTCTGAGACTCCTTCCAGCTTCAGAGATATGAACCCCTAAATATAGCTAATGCAATTTTTTCCTTCTTTTTTCTTTTTTCTTCTTTTTTTATTTTTTTGCAAGTGGACTTTAATTTATTATTACTATTATTACAATAATTTTGTTATAAGAATAAACATAACCCCCCCAAGAAGATGAGAAACCAAAAGAATAGTGAGAGAGAGGGAAAAAAATGTACTTCAGTCTGTGTTCAGATTTCAACGGCTCTCTCTCTCTCTCTCTCTCTCTCTCTCTCTCTCTCTCTCTCTCTCTCTCTCTCTGGGGTGCGTTGCTTTCTTTATCATAAGTCCACCAGAGAAATTGCTTCAATCCAAAAGTGTGTTGCAGCTGAGTACCCTCTTCATCAATCTTCCCTCTCTTCTATTACCTACTCTCCTCTTCCCGAGCCCCATTCCCCTTATCCCATCACTTTCTTCTCATTTTTCTCTAGGGTAAGATAGATTTCTTCACCTATTAAGTATGTATGTTATTTCCTCTCTGAGCCATTCCTGATGAGAATGAAGGCTCACTCATTCATCCTTGCCTTCACCCTTTCCACTCCACTGAAAAAGCTTTTTCTTGACTCTTATGTGAAATTTCTTAGCTTCTTCTTCCTCATCTCCTTTCCCTTCCTCCCAGTACTTTCCTTTATCATCCATTGACTCCATCTTTTTTACTATATTATACCATTATATTCAACTCCTTCTTGAGTCCTGACTATATATGCTCCTTCTAACAGCTCTTATAAATGAGAAAGTTCATATGAGTTATCAATACCTTCTTCCCATGCAGGAATACAAGCAGTTCAATATCATTAAGTTCTTCATGGTTAGTCCTTCTCATATACCCCCTCTATGGTTCACCAGAATCCTGTACTTGGAGATCAACTTTCTATTCAGCTCTGGTTGTTTCAATAGGAAAGTTTGAAAGTGCCCTGTTTCATTGAAAGTCCATCTTTTCCCCTGAAAGAGAATATTCATTTTTGCTGGGTAGTTGATTCTCAGTTGTAAACCAAGATCTTTTGCCTTCCGGAATATCATATTCTAAGCCCTACAACTCCTTAATGTAGATGCTGCCAGATCCTGTGTAATCCTGACTATGGAGCCTCAGTAGTTGAATTGCTTGTTTCTGGAAACTTTTAGAATTTTCTCTTTGATTTGGGAGTTTGGAAATTTGGCTATAATATTCCTGGAAGTTTTTCTTTTGGGATCTCTTTCAGGAGGTGACTGGTGAATTCCCTCAATTTCTATTTTGCCCTCTGCTTCTAGGATCTCAGGGCAATTTTGCTGTATTATCTCTTGAAAAATGAAGTCTAAGGGGAAGCTAAGTGGCACAGTAGATGCAGCACTGCCCTTGGAGTCAGGAGTACCTGGGTTCAAATTCAACTTCAGCCACAATAATTACCTAGCCATGTAGCCTTGGGCAAGCCACTTAACCCCATTGCATTGAAAAATCTAAAAAAAAAAATTAAAGTCTAGGCTCTTTTCCTGATCATAACTTCCAGACAGTCCAATAATTTTTAAATTATTTCTTCTGGATCTGTTTTTCAAGGTCAGTTGTTTTTCCAATGAAATATTACACATTTTCTTCTAATTTTGGCTTCTTTGGAAGAGTTTTATTTGTTCCTGTTTTCTTGCAAAGTTATCAGCTTCCATTAATTCCATTCTGCATTTGAAGGAGTTATTTTCTTCAGAGAGCTTTTTTTATCTCCTTTTTAAAGCATTCTTCTCCTCCTTTGTCTTTTGTTTTGCTTTCTCCATTAGATCTAAACTGGTTTTTTACATATTATTTTCTTCAGTATTTTTTTGTATGTCTTTCATCAAGCTGTTGATTTGGTTTTCATGATTTATCTGTATCCCTCTTGTTTCTCCTCCCAATTTTTCTTCCACCGCCCTTAATTGTTTTTCAAAGTCTTTTTTTGAGTTCATCCCTACTTCTCTTGGAGGTTTTGGATACAGAAGCTTCGATTTTGTCATCATCTGAGTATGTGTTTTGATCTTCCATGGGTCTAAAGTAATTCTCTATGGTCAGATTCTGCTTTTCTGCTGTTTACTCATTTCCTCAGCCCAAGACTAATTTACAGCACTTCCAAGGCTTTGGGGTGTTTTTTGGAGGGACACCCCACTGGGACCTTTATTTCTTCAAGGTCTTATGCTCTCTTGCCTGTGCTTTGATATATAGATGACCACCATACTTCCCTCTGCCCTGGAGCTGTAAGGAAGAGTCCTGCTTGACTACTTAGTATGGAAGTACAAACTGCAACCTGGATCTGAGTGTGGCCAAACAGCAGAGTCCTATCCCAAGGAAGAGAAGAGAAATCTCTGCATTCTTCCCTGAGCCCTATACCATCTCTAGGGGTGTAGGCGGCTTTCTCCAGATTCTCACTGCAGGTTCTGCAGTTGGTGCTCCCTCACTCCACACTCATTCTGGTATAGTAGAATTCTCTCCCCATCCCTTCAACCTGTTCCAGGTCTGCGCTGAGACCAGGGCTTTTTCCAATTCTGGGTTCTGATGAAACACATCTTTCTCACTTCTAAGTTATCTTGCATTGGGAAAATGTATCACTCAGTCTTTCTGTGGGTTCTTCCCCTCTAAATTTTCACTAGAGTCATAATTTGTTGGCTTTTGAAGTTTTGGGGGAAAGGAGTTCCCAGGAAATGCTGCCTTCACTCCACCATCTTGGCTCTGCCCCACTAATGCAATTTTTAATGTATTCACAAAACATTTATCTTCTAGGGAAAAAATAATGAATACAGCAGAAGGTGATTGAATGTATGAAACAGTCACATTTTCCCTAAAACATTATGAGTATGCCAGTCATTGAATAAGCAAATCAAGGCCAGATCAAAGTAACTGAGTTTGATGAGTTTTGTTTTCTTCTATATCGGGGTACTTACCATCTTGCTGCTACTCCTGTCTGCTCCAGGCCCTAAGAAAAGCACAAGGAAAGCAATCACACATGTTGAGAAGCTCCATATCTGTAAATAATTAGAGGAAAAATAAATGCATGCCCCTGGTGCACGATTATGTGAGAACCACTTGGACAAGTCTAAGTGAGTGTTGGCTTAATCGGCTTTGTTTGTATATCCCCAGTCAGTTGTTTGCAAACATTAACAAGATAACAACTTTTCAGTATGAATTGTACTCTGTCTGTTTCTTCTCCTCTTCCAGATGAGAAACATATAGGTCAAGTGCTATTTCCTCCTACATTCCTGATCCAGTAGTTAATCCCAAATTGGAACTCACAGCTCACCCCACTGAGCTGCAACTGTTCTGTGTTATCATCTTTCTCAAAGAGAAAATTCAGGCCACAATAGCAATTGAAAGATTTTTCCTCCCTTCTTCTGGTTTAGAATCTATGGATTCAATTTGACAAATTCAACATGAATCATTTATTGCATGCAGAGAACTGTTTTAAGCACTAGGCAAGGGGTGGGCAGGGACAGGAAATTTGGATGAAAAATATATAGTGTATTACCCAGTGAGAGAATTTTTTTTTAATTTTCCAAGTATATATAGGAAAAAATCTTGTACTGAAGTGAAAGTGGAAAGCATATCCATTCTCTCAAAAGGTACTAGGATTAGGAACATGGACTTTATTTTAATGACTTGGATGTTTTACAGGATTTTTTTTGTAGAAGTAATGACTTGTGATCAGTTTCTAAAGGCTATAAAATGGGAAACTGGAATAGTTTGGCAAATACTTTCCCCAGCTCAAGCTGCAGCTACCCTGACTACCACTTTTACCTGGTACCAATCGTGATCCCTATCATCATGAATAATTGAGAAAATGGAGGAAAAGAAAGATAGACTAATAGTGTGGAAATGGTATCTTTAAGTGCTTAACATGTTAAGATAAAAGTTGCTTTAAAAAAAAAAAAGGTTTTTCCTTTATCAAAATCTGATCCTCCATTTGTTATTGTGTAACATTATCCCCAGAGTATCACCTTCTCCCAGGTAGGCTAATGAGTTTCAAAGTGACAAGTTCTATTTAAAGTCTTAAAATAGAAATATATATTCTCTAATGCTACTCTCCCAAACTCTACTCTTATTCAATATATCAGGTTCTCATAGTTTATTACTACTATTTTACTCACAACATTTAAGCATAATCCTGAAAAATTCAGGATTGATTTCTTATACTATAGCTCAAGAACCACTTTTTGGTGTGCTTCCCATCTCTTTCTCCCTCCCATTGATTATCCATTGATATGCCTTAGCTAGTCAGACTTAATAAGCTTTTAGTTAGTTTTTAGTAAAGTGGTATAACAAGAATAGTTGATACCAAAAATTTCCACTAAAAGTTTGTGGCACACTGTCCCATGAGTACATATAGAATTTAGGGAAATCAGGTTCAAACTTAGGGGGCATATGTGGCAAAAAAGAGTAACTCTCAGCTTCTGGAAATCTCTTCTCTAGAGTTTTTGAGATATTTCTCAAGTATGATTTTTAGAACAAGTTTCCTCAACCATTATGAATATGCTTTCTTTATGAATAGACTTCATTCCATCTAATGGTTTTCAAGGACTTCTGAATTGATTGAGAATGTTTCACATCTAGTCTATAGACTTTGGTTGATTAATTCAGTAGAGATGTTCTCACCTGGCTAGATATTAAGAAGTAGCATCTTGTTATAAGTACTTTAAGTATGGTGAGATGATTGGGTGATTGAGTTCTTGACCAAACCAATCCCCACCTTTTTACAATGTTTTTTTTTACAATGTTACTGATTGTTGCAATAATAAAATTTAGTTTGAGGTTTCTAAATTCTCTCAAACTTATTTCCTTTTTTTTTCTTTTTTCATGGATTGTCAGTTATGTGCAAGCAACAACTGCTTTCCAGAATAGCAGAATTATTAAACACTATTTCCTCAGATTTTAAGAGATTTTCTCCTCAGAAACTATGGTACTGTGTCTATCTGCTGGAGAGTTGTTCTAGTAACCGTGATGATTCAATTACTTCACCTTTCATAGATTTTTCAATTACATATTAGATTATATGCAGTGGTAGGATTCAACTGGTTCACACTGGTTCAGCAGAACTGATACCTAATTTTATGTTGAGTTCGACAGATTGATTGTTAAAATGAGACTTGTAATCGGGGTTCTCACTAAGGTGAGTGCCTGGGCAGCCACCTAATATGGAAATCACAAATTTACATTCCTTATTTTTTTTAATGTTCCTCTATACAACAGCATTTTCTAAGTGCCCGTAGGTGAAAAATATTTGATAAAACTATGCTTGTAATATTTATTTATTCATTTCTTAAATCTCATTATCCCTTTGATGAAATGCTACATTTTATTCCCTTCAATAAACAAACATATATAACATAAAGAGGAAAAAGTGATTAAACAACAAGGGGGTGACAAGCTGTCATTTGTCTCTGCTTTGTGTTACACCCAAAATTCCCCAGAGATATTATGAGTGCTCTGGTGTTACCTGAACAGTGAAATCAATAGGAAACTGAGACACAATGATCTATTAGAAATTATAGATCTCAAGGATTATCTTATCCCCTATTTTGGAAGCCATGGAAGTAGAAGAAAAAAAGAGTTAGAATAGGTAGAATGAGTTTTGGTTCTGCATATGCTCCAACATTGTTTGCTGTGGTTACAAGTCTTTTGCTCCATAAGGATATGCTTACTTACTGGGAGTAATATAATATAATCTAGTTTTTTCCTTATTTGAGTATTAAATGAATGAAATATTAAACTTCCTTTTGATATATCTTTTTGTATACTTAAAATGGTCATTAATTTATTTGAATAACACTACTGAATATATGTATATATATATATATATATATAAATACATAAGAAAGGGTATATGTGGAAATATTACTAACATATGTTATATATATTATGAGTATATATGTTATATTTGCTAATATGTGGAGACAAAGACAGAGAAAGAGAAAGAGAGAGAGAGAGAGAGGAGAGAGAGAGAGAGAGAAGCAAGAATTTTCATATAAGTTATTGGTATAGAAATTCCTTACAGTGAGGCAAACAGTTTTGTAATTTATAAACTGGAGAGTTGATTAAGGCATGACTTGCTCTGACATGTATCAAATAGGACATGAACATCTCCTGACTCCTGTACCATCTTGACTACTACAACATGCTATTCTTCCATTATAGGATAGAAAGATGATAGATAGATAGATAGATAGATAGATAGATAGATAGATAGATAGATAGATAAGAGAGAGAGAGAGAGAGAGCATACATACATGGATTGGATTAGATTAGATTTTAGGGACAACTTAGACTTAATATATCATTCTCTCTTTTGCCCTTTTAATGGAATCTGAGATTGGAATGTGATCTCTAGAAATTCCTTAGTTATCCAGTTCTCAGGAGGGGTGGGTCCTCAATCCCACAGGGCTAAACTCAAAGTTCAACAGGACAGGCTTCTCCACAACCTTTCTCCACAGCTCCTTCAATTGTCTTATGTATGTTGCTTAAGACCTGAGAATTTTAGAAACTAAAAGGGTATTCAAGGTCATCTAGTCTAACTTCCACATTTTATAGATGAGAAAAATAGGGTTCAGAGAAAATAACTTGCCCAAGATGATACAGTGAATCAGCATCACAGCCTGGACTAAATCTGGGTCTTCAATGATTCTAAATTCAATGCTTATGTATGCATTCAATCTATTTTTCATGCAGCCAATTAAAGCTAACTTCTCCTGTTCTGCTTTTGGCTAAAGCAGACAACAGCTGGACACCATCAGGATGAGCTCTTTTCATAAATCTAAGGACCATTATTAAATTCCACCTTTGGGATTACTTACTTTTTAAACAGCTGTCTTTATTAATTGTATGCAGGCATTTGAAAGAGAATAACAACTTATGCTTATATAGCTAAGCAAAGTTTACAAAACACTTCCTTTATGCTATGACTGTGAAGTCAGTAATATAAGTATTATCCTCATCTTGCTGACAAGCAACCTGAGGCTGTATGAGGTTAATTGCCTTGCTCAAGTCGCCAAAGTAAAAGGTAGAACTGGAACTCAGAATCAGGTTCTCTTGCTCTGAAATCAGGGCCTTTCTATAACTTTGACCTGACTGTCCCCAATACCTAAAATATCCTATCCTATCCTCACTTCCATCTTGAAATCCCTTTAAGACTTAATGCAAGAGTTACCTTCTCCTGGAGATCTTTTCTGATCCTCCTAGCTGCTATAATAGTCCTTCTACAAACTAGGTTGTATTAATTTTGTGTATATTATGAATATATACTCATATTTGTACATTATTTCCAATTAAAGCGTAAACTGAGAACACATATCATTTCACTTTTGACTTTGTTTCCCCAAATGCCCAGAACAATGACTGCCACATAGTACATAATAAATGCATGTTGATTGATTAATTGATTAATGATTTACATCCACTCATTGATGCTAATAAGGCCCTTGGAGAGCTTTCTATGAAAGCACCAGTTTGAAACCCTGATAACTCACTAGCCAATGTGTTGCTGATTTAAACCTAATGCACCAGAAATGACTTAAAATGACATCTGTTCCCACCTGCCTCCTCTAAGAGGCTAGGGACACAGCACAGTGAGGATATTCAGCTGTTCTCACAGCAGTTCGGCAAGACCTGCTGTAAAAATGCCACAGCAAGAATAAATGATTGGTTAGGGTGCCAAAAGCAAATACATCATGAATAAGAAAAGATTATATAAAAGAAAGTAGAAGGGACAAAACTGACATGGAGTCAGAGGGTTGTTCATAGAAACTTCAAAAGTTGAATGAAGGCAAAATGTTACATTCCTCAAAACAGCAAAATAGCCTCACAATTTCACCTTCATAAAGGGAAGAGTATTTTTTGTTGATAGCGGAATAAAAATCAAAATAATCCTTGGAGAAACACTTGAGATACTAGGGCCATAAATATTTTCTCAAAATATTCTTAATAAAGAAATTTAATATTTCATAAAGATTTCTTGGACAACTTTTGAATGCTATGAGTTAAATATTTAGTAGATGATGTGTCATTTTCCATATGACCCATTCTTCATAGGTGTCTGATCCAGGTAAGATGAGCTTCAAGTAAAGAAGCAATTTATATGAATGCTACCTGTAATACATACCTTTCCCTGAGTTCCTACTGCCCTAGAATGGACCATTAAAAGATGCAAGTAGAATATTCCTAACTTTCCCCTTATAGAGATAAGCGATGTGAATTCAACCTCCAAATTGAAAGTTTTCTTTTCAAATGCATCCTTCAAGTAGCAATCCAAAGACCCAAGCATGCATAAGGAAATCTAGTCAACATTTATTCAAAATAAATATAAGAGTTATCTTAAAACACAAACACAACTAATCATGACATGAATTGGAAAGAGGCTGCTGCATAGAAATTTTCAAAAGATTAAAAATCCTCCCAAGAGTATTCAAAAGGCCAGAGGCTCTTTGCCACTTGCTCTGCAATTTTTCCTAAGGTAAAATGCATAAATTTTATTTAGAGTTGCTAGTAAATTTAGCCATTTAGTAGCTTCTGAGGGGCACAATCCTTGATTCCTGATATTCAGAGTAACTTTTTTTAAAAAATTACTTTATTTTTAATTTATGGAATAAAATAAGTTTTTCCATAATATACTATAATAAAAATATGATTTCACATGAAACAATAAATTGTTTATGTACAAGCAGTCATTCTTTTTAAAAATATAATACTAGTGCATTATGTAAATGTCACTTTTTTTACTTTTTTTCTTTCCCTTCACCCTAGAAATGACTACCATCACATATACACACACACACACAAAACACAAACACACATATGCAAATTTATTCTATACATAGTCCTATTTATAAGTTTTTTCTCTGGATGCAGATGGTATTTTTCTTATATGTCCTTTTTGGTTATTTGAGATATTTATAATAGTTAAAATAACATTCATTCAAAGTTGTTTTTAAAACAATATAGCTAGGGGCAGCTAGGTGGCACAGTGGATAGAGCACCGGCCTTGGAGTCAGGAGTACCTGGGTTCAAATCTGACCTCAGACACTTAATAATTACCTAACCATGTGGCCTTGGGCAAGCCACTTAACCCCATTGCCTTGAAAAATCTAAAAATCTAAAATAAAAACCAATATAGCTATATACAATGTTCTCTTGGTTCCAGAAACACATTTCACTCAAAGGCAGTTATATGTCAGATATCTATGACCTTGAAAACATAAGAGATCCAGGACAGCAGTGACTTGTATTCACCTAAACCAGGGATTTTTAGTATCTTTTGTGTCATGAAGTCCTTTGGTAAACTGGTGAAGTCTATGGATCCTCCTCTCAAAATAATGATTTTTAAAATACACAAAATAAAATACAAAGGATTACAAAGGAAACCAAATATATTGAAAAACTGTCCAAAAAAAATTTAAACCTAGACAATCTCAATTCTAGTATTCACAAGGTAACAGGGGAAAGCAGTTTCAAATACCCTCTGGACTCAGAATTCTAACTTTTATCAAACTGGCAGAGTCCCTAAAGGGCAGCAGCTACTTTTACTTCTTTTGAGTTCTGAGACTATTGTTGGAGTACCCTCCCACCCCGAATTTCAATTACCAGTTGGAACAGTTAAAGAAACTCTTCATCACCACAGCACCAACCCTTCATTCACTCATAGCCAGACAAAGCTATTTAAACCTCCATATGTTGGGTTGAAACCAAGAAAGGAATTTTGGGCATATGCATTCAATTAGCTTTAACAAAAGGATATTTACTGAGAAGGCATATCAAGGACAGAAGTGACAAAAAAATTTCTAAAACTAGAAGGGAGAAGAGGTACACTTCTCTCTGTAAACACTCAGTCTCTGGGGAGAATAGGTTCTAATTTGAAGCATAAATGTAGTGAGATAGCCATGGAGACAAGTGAGAAATTCTTCCAAAGTCTTGGCTAAACCTGCAGGTTCTTATCTTGAATCAAGGTATTCTAACCAAGTTTTCTTCTGGATGTGGCATCACCAATAAATGAGCTGGACTAGTTCCTTATAAAATTCAGCATTTCAACTGCTGAGTCAATTAACTGTTGGCTTGGGTCAGACTCCTCAGATCTGACTCCTCGCCAGAATCAGCTACTGCTGCTCTTCAAGTTCAGCAGTCTCTGCTGCCAAGTCTGGTAAGTGAGAGAGGATTCTGAAGGCTCTTCTTACCTTTCAAAACTCAGGAGGCTATACCCTAGTCTATTTCATCACTAGATATTCATTCATTCATCTAAGAGCATCAAAAAATAAACAAAATGGAAAGAAGTACCATGCACTTAGGAATATCTGGAAGCTCATAGCAGTACTTACTTTCTGTCACCAAGGAAGAGAGAGAACCCCAAAAATAAGACCAAGGAAATCCTTTGTAATTGAACACAGTTAGGTCTCCATTATCAAGAAGTCCTCTCATCAATAAATCCTCAATTATGAATAAGTCCTTTGAAACCAATTTTAAAAATTCTTCTTCACCACAGTACCATTTAAAAAACCTCTTTTTCACCACAGCACCAATCCCTCATTCACTCATGGATAGACATGGTGCTCCAAGCCTCCCTATGTTGAACTGAAACTAAGCAAAGAATATTATAAATATTCTATCTAACCTGCCAGGAAAGACAAATCCACAAATTTTTTAAATCCAAATTAGCCATGGTAATTTTTTTTTTTGCTGCCATCTTTTTTTCTAAGTTTTATTTAAATTTTTGAATCAATATTCTTTAGTAATCTCAGACTATAGTTCTTTTTTCTTTGCCTCACCATCCTTGGTTTAGGAATTAGGACTATATTTGTTTTGTTAAAAGGATTTGGTAAAGTGATTTCTCTCTCAATTATTAATAATAATTTATATAAGAGGTATTGATTTCTAAATGTGATAGAATGCATCCATAAGTCTGCTGGACCAGAATTTTTGTGATTCACTATTTGAGCAGTCAGCATTTATGGTTTATTAATTATAGCGCCTCCATTTTATGCACTACTAATTTGGGTTATTTTTTATTTTAGCTCATCCTTTATTTTATTTAAATACTCAAATTTGTTAGCAATTAATATGTAGTAGGTTGTGATTTTTTATATCCTTCCTTTTCCTGATTTGGATTCATTTTTTTTTTATTTTGGTCATATAATTTTCCTCCTTTTCTATCAAGTTAGTTAAAGAATTATTGATTTTGTCAATCTTTTCAAAAAACCAACTCTATCAGTTTTTCTTCCTTCGTGCTTATTTTGAGATTTATTAATCATGATTCCTTTGTTGTTTATATTGAATATTTAACTTATGAATCTTCTATTTTTATATGTTAATCTGATTTGAAGAGTTATAATATTCCTCTGGGGACTGCTTTAGGGGGCTTCCAAAATTTTTGGTATGTTGTTTCTTAATTATCTCTGTCCATCTTGTCTCCAATGTCAGTTTCTTTGGTTTATATTTGTGAGTTTAAGTCTTTGACTTTTGTCAAATTTTCTTTTACTTCTGAATTGTTTAGTTCATATCTGTCATTCTTCTTTTAGTCCTCAACTACTTTTAAAAAAGATTTTACATCATGCATTTTAATTTGTCTGCTATTTTTTTTGCTTTTGAGACCTCTGATCTACAACCTAATTTCTATCCAATTATTTTTTAAAGTGTTATTTTTTTCTTGTGAACCATTCTAGAGTTTCTACTCTGGTACCATGATCACTGAGGGGTCTTTTTCACTGAAGAATTTTGTTTTCATATATGTTTGAAATAGTATCTGACAGTATATGCATCACTCCACACCCATATTCTCCCATATTTCTACTTCAGGGAAGTGAAATGTGTTTCATTATCTATTCTCTGCAATCCTTTGTAATTGAACACAGTTCTGTCTCCATTATCAATAAGTCCTCTCATCAATAAGTCCTCCATTATGAATAAGTCCTGAAATTGGTCACTGCAATTAACTGACTTCTAACTCAAGTTATTTTCATTTACATTACTGTAGTACTAATATGTATCATTCTACTAGTTCTTTATTCCTTCTCAAATCTCTCTAAATTCTTCATATACATCATTTCTTAGTCTAAAAATATCCATTACAATCATTTATACCATTGATATACTATTTTCTAATCAAAGGTTACCAACTTTGTTTCCAGGAAGTTTTGTTCTTCCACAAAAAAAAAATGGTGATATAAATATTTTTGTGCATAAGAAACTTAATGCTCTTTCTATTACAATATTTTTCTACAACTACTTCCTTTCCTATACCCATATAAATGCATACACATAGATATATTTGTCTATCTCCCAATTAATATATCCCAAAAATGTTGACAGAAATTCCATCATTAAAATCTTTCTTTTCTCTATAAAAATGAAAATATCAAGTCAACAAGCATTTATTAAGTCCTTTCTATGGACTAGACACTTTGTTAAGTCCTGAGGATACAAGAAAAGTCAAAATCATTGATCCTACTTTCAAGTAGTTCCCATTTCTAATGGAGGAGAGGACATGGAAATAACTATGCATACAAAATAAAGACAAGGTAAATTTGAAATCCAAATGAAAGGTACTAGATGTAGAAATAGTGGAAAAGGTCTCTTATATAAGATGAAATTTGAGCTGCAATTTGAAAAAATCAGGGAAGCCAAAGGTGGAGTTAAGGAGGAAGAGAATTTCAGACATATAGGACAACCAGTGAAAAGGGACAAAGAGGGAGATGGAGTATTTTGTGGAAGGAATAGTAAGGAAATCAGTTTCTCTAGATCATACAGGATGTGAAAAAGAGTAAAGTATAAAAGACCAGAAATGTAGTAAGGGGGCAGGTTGTGAAGAGTTCTGAAAGTGAAAGTATGTCATATTCAATTTTGGAAGTATACAGAGTCACTAAATTGAGGAGGACAATGATATGGTAAAATCTGTTCTTAAGGGAAACCATTTAAATATTATTATATTGTTGGAAATAATGAATATAAAGCATAACAAGGCATATACAAACTGATGAAAAATGCTGTTAGTATAACCAGGAAAATAACATAAAAATTATTGCAATAAGGAAATTTTTTTTAAAAAAAACTTCTAAATTGAAAACTGTACAATTATAATGATCAAACTTGAGTTTAAGAGGAAAAAAAGGAGGGGCAAGGGATGGAGTTACTTCCATCCCTTCTCTGAAGAGATGTGGAATATTAATGTAAAATATGGCATGGGGGCAGCTAGGTGGCATAATGGATAGAGTGACGACTCTGGAGTCAGGAGGACCTGAGTTCAAATATAAACTCAAACTCTTAAAAATTCCCTGTGTGACCTTAGGCAAGTCACATAATCCCATTGCCTTGCAAAAACCAAAGAAAGAAAGAAAATATAACATAGGTTGTGAAGAAAACTGTTAATGTGTTAGTTTTACAAATTGCCTTTTTTATCCACATTTCTTTTTTCTATTCCTTGTTATTAAGAAATAGTTCTCCAGGTATAAAAGGGGAGGAGGAAAATATATCTGGATATTAGAATACAATAAATCAATAAATGTCTTTTCAAAAGAAAAGTACATAGCATATTCTCTAGTATATAAAAGGAACTTGACACAATAAATGCTCATTGAAATTAATTGGATTAATTTGATTTAAACAGACCTAATTTGAACTAAATATGGGGAATCTAGATGACCAAGTGAGGTTTCTTTTTTAATTATATTCCCACAGAACAAAATGAAGTATATGCTTGGGAGAAAGACAACAGTGATAGAGTTCTCTGAAGACTTCTCAAAACAATGAGAGTAATCTGTAGTGCCCCTCAAAAATTGTGACTTAATAGCAAAACAAGTTTTCTAAAATATTAAGTCACCTGGAATAATTCTCAAGGAAAACTTGTGAAGCCTTTTTAGTTATAGCATTTTTATAATTCAACCAGACTAAACAATGGACATTGAAAGGACCCATGCTGCCTCGGTATGAAAAAAGAGTCTAAGAGAGCTGGATTTGGCATTTCCCCCCCTCTCTAATTTCTCTGATAAGCTGTAACATACTACCAAAGGCAGTTTGGCTAATAGTTCAAGAGAGCTGGTCATTCACATTGACTCTCATTTTAACACAAGCATGTATAACCCTACCTGGGCCCTGCCTTCTTTTCAAATTCCTAGTAAGATCCCAGGAGAGAGTAGAAAACTAGGAAACTCATATATCTTTTCTTTCCTCTTTTGGCTCTTGTCACAGCGCCAATTCCTAAGTGCATAAAATGTTGGCAGGACACAATACATTGACATAATTTTCCCAGGGTTCAAAAGAATGGATAAACAATGGTCTTCTGGCTTCAGGGTAGGCAGAGTTTAGGAGGCAGATCATCTTTTTGATATTTCTGGCACAACTTTAAATCTCCTACATAGGTGAAAAGGGGGCTGAGGAAAGAAAAATCATCTTGTTCCTGGTTTCTGACACTGTGGTTTGGAGCCTGAGGATATTTTCTGGTTCACACAAGTTTGATGTTATTTTCTACAGGTAAAACTCAGGCCATCACCTCATCAAAGATTGAGGCCCCAGTTTGGAAAATATATAGAGAGAATGAAACACCTAATTAAAACTGGTCCTTAAGAGGGATTTGGATTTTCTATGACAGCAGAAATCAATGAATTGAGTCACACTTGAATAGGAGGAAAGATCTTTTCACTAGAAAATAGTTGGCATGTTCCTTAGATCTTAGTAAGTCATTTGATTAATTCTTTCATTAACTGAGGCCTAATATTAGTCTTTTTTGGTTTTTTTTTTCCTCTAGGATGAATGGCAGCATAGTTCAGGGGATGGAGAGTTAACTCTAGAGTAAAGACAGACATGGGTTCAAATCCTATCTCTGACGCATACTGGCTGTGAGTCTACAGTCAAGTAACTAAACTTTTCTCTCCCCAAGGGAACTCTCTAAGACTATGACTTATTGATCTGCAGGCTGAATGGACTTTCCACACTAGGAATTCTGTCACTGTTCTGAAACCCTCCCTGACTCAAAAATACGAATTTTCATAACCAACCATATAATCCCATTTGTCCCTGACTATCCTATGCAAACTATTCACCTTTTTTTCTAGTCTATCATCATTTTCTCCCCACCTCACAAGGACCAGTGATAAATTCCAATTGTCCACAAATCCTTTCTTACTCTTGACATATGATCACCCCAGCTTTCCTCCAAACCATACAGTTCCTTAATAATGACTTCTTTTTTCTTTTAGTTTCTAATTGATGCTATGCCACACCCTGTTCACTTCTACGAAAACCCTTTGTAGCTATGCTAAAATTTAATTTCAAAGGTTAAGAAATAAATACCAATGGACAGCTAGGTGGAGCAGTGGATAGAGCACCTGTCCTGGAGTCAGGAGTACCTGAGTTCAAATCAAGCCACTTAAGCCCATTGCTTGCAAAAATTAAAAAAAAAAAGAGAAAGAAAGAAATGAATACCGTTAATATTAAGAATCCATTTAAATGCAAGGTGTTCCTGTATTTAAATGATAATTTAAAACCAGGACTTTGGCATTAACTTTCTGTCCTGAGATTTTTCTGTATACTCCACAAAGTCAAGTAATATTTTTTTTAATTTTGTGTTTCACCTTTCTATGGATAAAATACAAGGTTTTCACTATTGAGCTGAAAATTAAGAAAAAAATAGACTGAATTATTTTTTAATCTTGTTTTTGGGGATCTTTGGCTTGAGGATTTTTTTTTTAATATTTGCCTGGAATAGGGGCAGATAGGTGGCATAGTGGATAAAGCACCGGCCCTGGAATCAGGAATACCTGGGTTCAAATCTGGTCTCAGATACTTAATAAGTACCTAGCTGTGTGGCCTTGGGCAAGTCACTTAACCCTGTTTGCCTTGCAAAAACCTAAAAAAAAAATATTTGCCTGGAATTACTGGGACTGAAATGAAGTCAAATACAAATGTCACAAAAAAAAAACAGTATCTAGGGGCAGCTAGGTGTCGCAGTAGATAAAGCACAGGCCCTGGAGTCAGGAGTACCTGAGTTCAAATCCACCTCAGACATTTAATAATTACCTAGCTGTGTGGCCTTGGGCAAGCCACTTAACACCATTTGCCTTGCAAAAACTTTAAAAAATTTTTAAATTTTAAAAATTAAAAAAAAAACAGTATCTTCTCCCAATCAAGAAGTATACAATGTTGAATATCAAAGATATTGTGACAATCAAAACTAGAATCAAGTGAGTTTGAGGAACTTAATTTAAGTAATCCTTTGTTTCTTGAACTCAATCAACTCAATATCTATCCTCTAATTCTCTCCTAGTTTTATGAAAAAAGAGAATAAACATATTACTAGTATGTAAATAGAAGAGAAAGATAAGGAACAAGTCACAGGTACCATGTCATTCCAATCACAATCACCACCATTTATACAAAGATAAAAGCTGAAGGAAATAAATATTGAGGTCATTGAAACCTTCTAAGTGCAAAGGTTCCATTCCATCTTATCTTCTTTAGCAGATTACCCCTTCTTTAATACTCACCTTCATACTTATCCCTCCCTATTTTTTAGCTGCTTATCTAGTATCTACAAACCTCCTATGTCTTTCCTATCTTCAAAAAAAAAAGAAACTTCTCACTTGTTCCATCCATCCTTGTCAACTATTGTCCCTTTTATGCCTAAATTCCTTAAGAAAGTCATCTGAAATAGATGCCTTCATTTCCTTTCCTCTTGTTCTCTTAACTGCCTATAATCTCACTTCCCTATCATTCAATCAAAACTGTTCTCTCCATTATTAAATAATCTCTTTATTGCTAAATCTTATAGCCTTTTCTCAATCTTCATCCCTCTGGGCCATAGGGCATTGGTCTTGGAGTCAGGAGGACAGAAATTTGAATCCAGCCTCAAACACTTGACACAATAGTTATGAGACCTTGGGCAAGTCACTTAAGCCTGACTGCCTCCCATCCAGGGCCATCTCCAGTCATAATAATCTGGCCACTGAACCCAGATGGATCTGGAAGAGAAAGTGAAGCTAGTAATTTAGCACAGCTCCCCCTCACTCAAATACAATTCATGTACTTGAAATGGCATCATTCCTTGATGTCATGGTCTTCTTCAAGTATGAAAGACAAACATCAAAAGGAGACTTAAACTATGATAAGAACATTAAGGAAGCACTAAAAATACCCCAAGGGTAACAACAATAAAGAAAAAGATTGTAAAAAATGTGAGGGGGTTTTGAGTGGTAACAAGCCAAGGTAGATAGAAAATGTGGTTTGGAGCAACCCAGATCCACAGAAAGACCCTGTTCAGGATCAGACACATGACTGGCAATGTCCAGGGAGTTCAAGAGAGTTTCTTAGGGTAGGAAAAGGAAAAGGAAAACCCAGAGTAATATGTTTCAGAGGCAGGATTTGAATGCATGTCTGTCCTTACTCTAAAACTTTAAACTTCTGAACCAATTTGCCCCTAATTCTGGAAGGAAAGAACAAATAGACACAGTGATTGGGTTTCAGTTAATGGAAAAAAATCAGTAACATGTCTTAATATATCTAAAGATCATATCAAGTAATATTTAGTCAAAAAAAGTTCTTTCCTCCTGTTAAAGTTTGACTTATTCCATTGATTTCTATTATCAAAGAAAATCCAAATCCCTTTCAAGGACCAGTTTTAATTAGTTTCATTCTCTCTATGAAACAGGAGGTGAACTTGACATAAGAATTGAACTCCCAGAAAACTAAAAATGAACAAAAAGCAAAAACCCCATGAGAGAACAATAAATATTAAAACAAAAAAGAAAATAAAAGTTATAAACTATCAAAAACAACTGATCTAGAAAACAGATCAAGAAGAAATGATCATCAGTTTACTTGAAAATCATGACTGTCCTCTTCCCAACCAATGAAAAAAGCCTAGATTTAATCCTTCATAAAATCATAAATGTGAACCACCCACATCTATTAGAACCAGAGGGCAATCTAAAAACAGAACTAATATATAGACTACCTCTTGAAAGAAGCACCTAAATAAAAATTCTTTAGCACATCTTAACCAAAATTCAGAGGTTTAAGGTCAAAGAAAAAAAATACCAAATGCATACAGAGAGTGTGGAGTAAGACAAACCGAGAGAATGAGGACAATTTTCTTCTGTTTTGTTGAAGGGAAAAAATTAGATCTCACAGGATGGATCTGAGTCAGACTTGTCTTCTGGTAATTTAAATCTGATATTAGAATAAATTCTCAAAGAATTGTCTCCATTCATTCCACAATTGCTCTCTCAGTCCAATATACTTGCTATGGCTTCAATTGCTTTTCCCTTGGTTCTCTAATTAGCCTTAGCTTAAGGGACTGAAGGGGAAAAGGGGAAGGGGTGGGGGTGGGGTGTCAGGGGGAGGGGGGAATGAAAGTGAAAAGGCTACTCCGTAAGGATTTTATCTGGGTTTTACTTTTGGTTGTAAGTGAGATTTTAATAATGAAAATAAAAACAAAAACTGAACCTCTTAAAATATATTTTGAAGACATAAATTGGGACTTTTTTTGTTTTAAGAAAAATTCCTTCCAGTCTTGTCATAACTATATTGTATTTTTTCATTTCCTCACCTCCTTTCCCACACACCATTTAATATATACCAAGATAATCTTGGAACAAGTTACCATGGTATAAATTATTTTTTCTTTTTTTCTTCCTTTTCCTGGGACTATGCTTACAAACTTTTTCCAATCTCCTATTTATATCAAGTTCTAAATATCTGCATAATCTAGTTTCATCAATCTAACTAGCTTTTTATTATGAAGAATCAGGTATAATAAAAAACTAATTTTTCCAAGGTGAGGGATGAATCTCTATTATCATAGGAGCCAATTTTTAAATCCCCACATTCAGAATCTCCACCACCCATGTCACCATCACCAGTTAATATTTCCAATATGTGGTGAAACATTTTCAGAACTCAGCTTCATTGTTCCAACAAAAATGCAAACTCTTCCAAATTGGCTGAAGAATCCTGCTCCTAAACATTGTCCACCTCCTATTTACCCTTCTAAACATAGTTTTTTACCAAAGAGTCTAGGAAAAGTTCATTTTCGACATAGCATGGCTAAGAGCACTCTCCTGAGACAAAGAATCGACATATTAAATGAACTCCTAAATCTATGGCTCCCTTAAGCACAATTTCCACACATTTGCATATGAGGGTTTGGCCATGAAGTCACTATGGGGAACACTATCTGAATAACCTATGGAAAGGTTTACCTATATTATATTTCTAAGTCTTATAAAAGAAGATCAAATGAAAAGATATAGGATAGTGGATAGAACAATGGATTTTACAATCAGCCTCAGTTCTGACATTTACTACTTGAGTGACATTGGTCAGCCCATTATCACCTGTGACCATCAGTTTTCTCAAATATAAAACTGAGGACTTGGCAGTTATGACTTCAGAAAACTAATGGGGTTTTCTGTCAGAAAGGTGATGGACAAAGGATGCAAAATAAGAAATATTTTCAAACATGGTTAATATGCTGACAAACTAGTTATTATAAGGGAGGATTTCTATTAGGGAATGGAGAATGAGTACTATGGGGATACTGAAAAGGGGGGCAAAAGAGATGGAGAGAAGAAAGAAAGAAAGAAAGAAAGAAAGAAAGAAAGAAAGAAAGAAAGAAAGAAAGAAAGAAAGAAAGAAAGAAAGAAAGAAAGAAAGAAGGGAGGGAGGGAGGGAGGGAGGGAGGGAGGGAAGGAAGGAAGGAAGGAAGGAAGGAAGGAAGGAAGGAAGGAAGGAAGGAAGGAAGGAAGGAAGGAAAGAGAGAAAGCAAAAATAAATAAAATATTTAAAAAACAATGAAGAAAACCTCAAAACGGGACCCAGACAGAGAGGCCAATTTTGTTACTACCTTATTAAATTTAATATGTACTTTAAAAAACAAACTGCATATAATAGAAATTCATAGTTTCATATAAAATCTTTATTTTCTTTTTCTTTATATATTAAAATGTACATTGCTGATTTTTAAGGTCATAACAAAAAATTAAGTTAAAAATAATTAAAGATGTTGGACTGAATGTTCTCTAAAGTGTTTTATAATACCTAACAGTATAATAACCTCAATATGAATTCTAACTTTCATTCATTCTTTTGGTTTAAAATAGTCATTATTATTATAAATAGTTTATTTCAGTTCTTTTTAACTAATATTCCTTTAGGGGGGTTTTTTCAGGAAATTTGTATGGTATATTGCTGGCCTTGGAATGGGGTGAGATCATAGTTCAAATACCTCCCTCTGACAGATACTAGCTATGTAATTAATCCTCATCAAGTTGGTTAAACTTTGTGTTTCAGGCAAGTTCCAAGGACATGTACTAAGTCATAAATGTGTCCTCCATTAGTTTAGTTAATTCCCACACCAGGTATTCTCATATCCTGACAAAAATCTCAATCCTTTGATATACTCAAGTAAAGACTGTAGTACCTATTCTACAGGGTAGTTATGGAGTACACAGTAAAATTATATTTAGGGCTATATAAATGACAATTATTCTTATCCTAAGAAGTTTTACAATATTTAAAACACCCTTTTTGCTCCTGAAATGTAGCCATCATCTGAGCCTTATGGCACCACTGCAAGAATAGCCTAATCAGACTTCTTCTGCTCTTCTCTTACCTATCCCCTGAGACTTCAGCTTCAAAGAGTTCCAGTGCCTGTTTCAGGCACAAAGGTCACCTTCTTCATATTCCCATAAATCTCTTGTCTGCCAGGCTTTCAGATCTTTTCCTTCTAATCTTCCAAACCCATAGTCAAAGGATAGTACTATTTGAAGGCTTCTTTCTCCTCTTCTTCACATTTCTTCATCCTTCCCATTTTGTTTTTTCCCTCTCTCCTCATTGGGGATTTACATTTAAAACAGTGAATAATTATTTCAACTGTTTTTCATCTATTTGAATATTTTGTCCTAATAACCATTACTTACTTAATTAATTATTAATTAATATTAAAATATGAGGGACTTTAATGAGGATGAACTGCATGTATTCCTGCATAGAAAAATGACACTGATAATACTCATATGAAACCTTCTCAGTTAATAGAGCAGGTAGAGAGAGCTTTTATAGTTGAAGCACAGGAGAAAGCTGAATTCGAAGATAAAATATGGTGTAAAAATGGAGTCAATACAAAAAAAAGGGAAATGGAATGGGAGAAAGAAAAAGGAGAGGGAGAATAGTCCAAGATATTTCACATAAGATTTTTTTTATTACAATGAGCTATTGCAATGATATGGAAGTGGGGAGGCAAGGGGGAATGAGGGAACCTTTGCTCTCATCAGAGATGGCTAGGAGAGGAAACTGCATATATACTCAATGGGGTATAGATATCTGGAGTAAGAAGGAGCGGGGAGCAAGGGGAAGGGGTGGGGATGTGAATAAAGGAGGAGAGGATAGACCATGGGGGCACAGTGGCCAGATATAACACATTTTCTTTCTTACTTCTTGCAAGGGGCTGGGATTGGAAGGCCTGTCCAGGACCATAGGGCCAGGTGGATTCTGGTCCTAAGGGGTGGTATGGGGGCTCAGGGCTTCTTGGCCCCAGGACCAGGGATCTGTCTGCTGCGCCACTCAGTGACCCTACGGCAGAGTCAGAGTGAAAGGAGAGAGAAAATAGAGTACATGGTAGTGGAGAAATAAGAAAGGAGGGAGTTGCGATCAGCAATGGCAACGGTGGAAAAATATGGAAATAACTTTTGTGATGGACTTATCATAAAGAATGAGATCCATCCATGACAGAGTTGTTGGTGTTGGAACAAAGACTCAAGCACATTTTTTGTTATTATTATTTGGGGGAGGGTGCAGGGCAAGTGGGGCTGGATGGCCTGCCTGGGGCCACATAGCAGGGTGATCTTTGGGTGTCTGGGGCCAGATTTGGACCCAGGTGCTCCTGGCTCAAGGGCCAATGCTCTGTCTGGCACCCAGCCACCCCTACTATTATTACTATTTCATTTTATTTTGGGTCTTTTTTTCTTTTTTTTAAGTTTTTGCAGGGCAGTGGGGATCGGGTGGCTTGCATGTCACACGGCTGGGTGATTGTTGGGTTTAAGAGGCTGGATATGGGCTTGGATGCTCGTGGCTCAAAGGCTGGTGCTTCGTCCATTGCACCACCTGGCCATAGCTACAATTATTACTATTTTTTTTTTAATTTTAATTTTTTTCTCTCCCCTTTACTTTTTTCACCCAAGCAAGTCTATCTATATTCATGGGGGAGGAGGGGTATTTTGTTTATTTGTAAACAAGAATATTTTATTAATGTAAAAAAACATTTGTACAAAATGAGAATAAAAAATAAATTTAAAAAAAATAAATAAAGTTACTTTGGTAAAAGTTCCAAGAGTTCCTAGCTTCAAGTCATGATCTTGGCCCTGCCCCAGAACTCTCAAAGCAAAACACTTCTAACATCATCTCTATCCTTAAATCTATAAATCTATAAGTGTTTTATTCCAACAACTAATTGTTACTATATCAAGGGAAGATTTTTCTTCAATTTCTTCATTTTCTTCAAAGCTTCTAAGATAGATCTATATGCACAGAAGTTACTCAATAAATCCTTTTTAAAAGAATGAATAAATTATTAAGCTAATATAGGAAATGAAGACCTTTATGGCCAAATGATATAAATCTTACTATTCACAACCCTCTTATTCCAATGTATTTAGGCAAGCACATATTAGAAATTAAGTCCACATTTCTCATTTTAAAATGGTCAAATTTTCTTCTGGAAATCTACACATTTCATTTAACTTTCTTTATTCTCCATATTAGAGACTTTTACCCTAACTTCATAGACCAATGGCCTTAAACAAAGTATACTGATTATTCCAAAGAGTTACAAGTATTATTTAAAAGACATTCTCTCATATTTAAGTTTGCTTCAAGTAAAATTTATCTAATATAGTACTGAAAATTCCATTTCATAAAGACAGACAAATATGCCAAAATTCCAGTAACAAACATTTCTAATCATCATGTTTCTGAAAAATGCTAGCAGTCATAACAAATAGCCATCTACAAACTAGTAAAAAAACTTTCTTTTTTAAATATAGAAATTGTACAAAGAATCATATTCAGTATAAGGTAGTTTTCATTTAGTAAGATAATAAAGTGGGTCCTAAAACTTCACAAGTCAGCCTTGCTCAAAACAAGGAATCATTTAAGATAGGGACAAGACCTGAGCTGATTTGTATAGGAAATGAAATTACTTCTACCATTTCAGGTCAGTATTCGGGGGTGGGGGGGAGCTGGCTATTTTTTTATACTAATCTATTCCATTACTAATCTATCGCCATTCTACTAACCAAAATTTTAAAACAAATACCTGAATACATATCTAGTCTGCCAAAACTAATTTCAGCATTAATAACATCCAGAAATGTATGTTTCTTTCGTCATTTTGAAATCATCACCTCTCTGTCAATAGGTGAGTGAAATGTTTTCTCTTCAGTTTTTTTTTTTTGCACTTATAGTTCATCCATTGCATTGATTAGAATTCTAAAATATTTCAAGGTTATTTTCTCAAAAATGTGATCACTGTATAATTTGTTCTCCAATTCTGCTTATTGTTAGTAGCATTATCCAAGTGCCCATGAATTTTGATGACAAAAAAAAGCAGGGCTCAACTCTGTCAATTTCACATCTCTCTCCAATCCTTTCCTCTTGTCTAAAAGGAAAAAGTTGCCCTCTTTCTTGTCCAAGCTAACCACTCTACTTGTATCCTTGATTCCATCATCTCCATGACCTTGCTCCATCATGCATCCATTACACTCTCCCATTGCTTCAATCTTTCTCATTTCTGCTGTCTTTTCTACTCACAAGTAAACTATGCTAGTAATGGCCTTTATCTCTTCTCCTCGTACAGTTTTAATATTTCTTCAAAATGGCTTTCCTATATTAGTCATGGGCCCCCCAGTTCATCCACCCTAATCTATCTATGTATATGTGTGTGCTTGTGTGGATGTAATAAAAACAGGTGACTTAGTCCTCTGACCTTAGGCACCAGACCATGTTTTAGATTCATGTGTTAACACCCCCAGGGCATCTCCCAATCTATCTGCTGCCTCTAATTTGCCTCTCCCCACCTTGTCCAACACCTAGACCTGGATCTCTATACCTAGGTTTCCTGAATCCATAGCCCAGTTCAACAGAAATTAATGCATTCATCTTTAGTTGTTGTTATTCTGTGACCAACTCTATGTTGGACCTCATGGTGCAATTGTGTCCATGGAATATACTTGGCAAAGACATTGGAATGGTTTGACATTTCCTTCTTTGTCAGGAAATCAGAAAGTAAATGACTTGACCAGCGTCACATAATGAAGAAGCATTTGGGACTGGATTTGTACTCAGATCTTCCAGTCCAGGGCCAGTGTTATATCCACTGAGCCACCAGAGCTTTATTCATCTTAAGAGCTATTACCACCTTAGGACCTATTATCTTAGTTGACTGAATGTATGCAATATAGCCCAATTAGCCCACTATATCTACTAGCTGACTTTAGACATTAGACCATCTTTCAGCTTTATATTCCATCCACCCAGGCCATTTATTCCTCATTCTATTACATGTCCTTTTGAGAATATAGTTCCCTTTTCTGGTCACTTCTCCTCTATATCAGTTGTCCTGTCCTATTAGAATATAAATTCCTTAGGAGAAGAAATATCTTTTTTTAAATACTTGGATTCCAATTATTTAGCACACTAATTGGCATGAAATAAAAATCTAATAATGGTTTTTCAGATAGTCATCCATACCATTTATTAATTCATCCATCTAAACAACTAGGATCATCCATAGTAGTCTTTTCCATAATGAAAGACAAAATATTTATTGTTCTTAGTCATTTTTTTCATTGATTCTGATTCTTTGTGACCTCATTTAGGATTTTCTTGGCAAAATATTGCCATTTCCTTTTCCAGCTCAAATTACACATGAGGAAATTGAGGCAAACAAGGTCATATCATTTTCCTAGGGTCATACAAAAAGATCCTTCAATTTGTTTACTATACTACCTAGCCACCCCTTAAGATAAGTGTGGGTAAATACATACTCAGATAGAATCAGGATTTAAAGTCATTACTTTATCAGAGAAAAGCTAATCCCCAATTGAAAAGGTGGCTTATGTATTCCACTTACTATTCATCAAAATTAATTGACAATTTGAACTTTAACTGATTAGTATCTGACCATTTAAAACAGCATGTCTATTGATTTATTTATTTATCAAATTTTATATCTACTTATGTATCACAAAGTACTAAGAATGAGAGATAGCAAGAGAGATAACATAGTTTTGGCCTTTAAGTCCTGCTTTTAAGAGGAAATCTATAAAAATTACAATTACAAGTCAGAATTGGAGAAGGGCTGGAACCTGTGATTTCATTGGCATAAGGAATTCTTGGTGTGGAAAATCTCAACTAATGAAGCTTGGCAACTCATTCGAATCATATGGTCAGAGAGTTGCCAAGAGTCCTGAAAGATTGTGATTTATCCATGGTCATATAAGCTATTATGTGTAAGAGATGGGCTTTGAACTCGGGTCTTCCTAACTCTAAAGTCATTTTTATCCACTCTTTCATTATAGTTCAGATAAGAGTATATATACTGAAGCAAAAATTTTATGACGCTTTTTCTGTTTATTACTACATAAATAACATACTGTGAAGAACATGAAACAATGTACCCGAAAGATGGTGAGACAACACAAAAAACCTTAAAAGGGCTTAAATTGTGGTCAAAATCATGCAGCTTCTCTTTATGGAAAAACATCCTGTAGATTAGAGACTATGGACTATACTAAGATCAAAAGGATGGCAGAGATACCATTACTAAGAGGTAGCTGATACTTTTGATGAACATCACAGAATGATGGTACATGCATTAGAAGGTACTTTCATGCCCAAATGACTGCCATAAAAAGAACTACAGAATGAATGGTAATGAAAACAGGGAGGGCATAACTTTTGCATGATGATGATGATGACTAAGAGGAGCTCAGGCAATGAACCAACTATGGTTTGAGGAATAGCCACATACTCTGGCTAAATATGTGATCTAGTTACATAGCTATTCCATTGAATTATAAATGTCAGCCCTGAGGAAATGATTGCCAGTGGTATTTTCCATAGTTTAGTGAGGTGATGTAGCTAGAAAGTAAAAGCTCAGCTGAAAAAAAAAAAGTCTGTTACTCCACCCATAATCACTTCTCAGTGCACTTGGGGAAAACTGAATAGTTATTGTTACAGAAGCAACTGGTATAACCAGTCATTGCAGAGCAGTATTATTTTCTTTATTTTCTCTATGGGGAGGAAAAAAACAAAATTATTATAATATCTAAAGCTCAGAAGCATCTATTAAAATGAAGTTATGCAGAATATAACTTATTAACATATTTTGGAGAAAGAAAAGTACCACCCAGAATTATGGGACAAAGAGAGAGAGAGAGAGAGAGAGAGAGAGAGAGAGAGAGAGAGAGAGAGAGAGAGAGTGAGAGAATTTCTCTAGTTCTTCATACTCTATAGCCAATAGTATAATTCTCAAATAGTGTAGTTGTCAGGCCCTCTGCTAGGCATTGACTATGAAAAGATAAAATCAAAACAGTCTCTGAACTCAAGAAGTTTACATTCTACTAGAAGGTAATATAAAGTGGCTATATACAGTGGTCTGACTATTGGCCTCAGAACCAAAAAGACCTGAGTTCAAGTCCTCCCCCTGCTATGTACCAGTTGTATATATAGCCACTTAATCTCTCAAGGGTCTGTATAACTTAAAGACCAATTAATACATAGGAGTCATCCTTATAAATGAAAAGTACATCTTTGCCCTTGACAATAGGAGAGTTTGGAAAAGAGAAAGGTTTTTGAGGAAAGATAATGACTTCACTTTTGAGAAATTTCATTTAAAATGTCTACATGAGATCTGAAAATCAAATTTAATTTTAAAAAATATGCCTTCAGGACATGTAAAGTACAGAAAATTCAATAAAAAGCTGATATCCTCTGACCTTTTATCAAAGAAGGTTTAGAAGAAAGGAAGAGAAAATGAAGTAGAAACATTTACTACAGATTACTTGTTCAAGGAGTTTAGCCATAAAGGTGAAATGTATATAAAGGGTGATGGCTAACTGGGATGGTCAAATCAAGAAAAATGGTTTGCTTTTTTTTAAGGATAGGAGATTCATGGGAGATAGTTATAAGCAGCAAAGAAAGAGCCAGTAGATATAGAGAAACTAAAGATTAAAGAGAGAATAGGAATGTGAAGGCTGCTGAATAAGATGGCAGACAATAGGATCAAGGGTGCATATAGAAGAATAGGCCTTGGCAAGGAGAACTAGCTATTCATCTGATGCCAAAGTGAATGAGGGTATATGGTAAGTGATTGGGTGGAGGGGAGAGATGCCTGATTCATTTGAGATGAACAGGTAGAGGGATCTCTTGGAAAATGGACTCAAATTTTTTTGTTAAAACATTAAGATCCTCAACAGATAATGTAAAAGAGGGAATAGAGGCAAGAAGGTTTGGAATAACTGCTGTGGTATAGTGAGATGGGGAATCTATTAGAAAGGAGTAGAATGATTACTTATATGTAGGGAAAAGAAAAATATTCATTAGTAGCTCTCACTGTGCTGAGCGATAGAGAAACAAAACAAAATAAGAAATCCTTGCCCTCAAGGATCTTATATTCTAATGGGGGAGAAAATACATTTAGGGAAATGGTGGCCATGGATGGGTGTTTTGGTTTGATAAATCAAAGGGAGAGTTAGTTGGTATGCCCTTTCCAGTAGCAATAGTAGTCTAAATTTAATTTGAGTTCCAAAACTAGCAAGGGGAAGGAGAAAGATGTAGGGGGTTTCAAGAAAAATGTACAATATCAGGGCAGAGGAAAGATGATTACCAGTTTGGAAAGTCCTAGCATAGATAGGACAGACTAGAATTATAGAGGGGGCATTCACCAATCAGAAAAGTTAGGGTTGATGAAAGTTCTAGAGTTGAGAGGCTTAAGTGGCTTAGGTTATTGTTCTTTGATCCAGAGGGTGCAGTTGCAGATGTGGTGGCTAGTAGGAAGACCTGGGTCAAGGAGAGAAGGCCATACCTCCCAAAGTACTTCTGGCTTTCCAGTTTTTAATGCTGTCATGTCTTAGCTGTTGTCTTATTTAAAGCTCCATCAACGTATGGAATCTCCTTACCAAAAAAAGTCCAGCAGTCCATGTAGTCTTGTTGGAACAATACCACTATTATATTGCCCCCTTCTCCCAGTGGTGAATTCCTCCTGGTGATTCAGTCTTGGGGATGGGGCCAGACCCCTCAACTTTCATTCCCTTCTTGGTCCTGTTTCTGACTTTATCACCCCTAGTTCCTATCCTGACTTTTTTTTAACTTCCTTATGTGATGCTCACCCCCATTAGACTATATGCTCCTTGAGAGTAGTGACTATCTTTCTTTTGGTAGTATTCTTTTCTCCAGCCCTAATAATGTCTGGCATATAATAAACACTTAATAAATGCTTGTTACCTCACTGCAGTCACAGGAGAAGGAAGTGAGGCTCGACCATGGCACCTGTGTTTAGATGAGAGACAATAAGTATTTTTACCCCATTCCCCCAGATTCTATGATCAGGGAAGGTTTCTATGCATAGCCTATTTTAACCATTCCTAGGCTTTAAAGATATTTTACATTCTTGGATCACAGTTTATTCAAAGGATGCCTTTAAACCTTGAATTCACTGTTTGTCAAAGGTGGGGGGGGGGGATAGGGTGAGCCAAAGGACTTGCCAGAAGACTTAGAGAAGAAGTTTTAACAAATTGTAAAAACGGAAAGAGAACAACAGAAACAAAGAAACAGAGACAGAGACAGACAGCCCACAGATAGAGATATAGAGAGAAAAAGGCATGTTGGTTTTTAAACAATAATGTAAGTAAAATTAATTTTTTAAGATTTCATATAGATTTCACTATAAGTATTTTAAAACTTTGATAAAATTGTTTAACTGCTTTTACATATCATCAAAACATAATAATTCACATAATGTAATTATATATGACCTATCAATAATAATTATAGAAATATAATATTATAAACATTTTATAATCTAGTAATCCTAAAATCAGAATGATAATCATATAATAAAATCCTATTATGATTATCTTATAAATAAATATATTAGTAATTAATAATAAAAACTTATATTGTGTTTACTAATCTAGAGGAATACAGGATCAAAAGTAAGAATTCAGATAATGGGTGGGAGTTGGGGGGAGAAAAGAAGAGAAGAAATCCCAGAGACTCTTAAACTGGGAAAAGAAAGCAAGAGATGGAGTGAAATGATTGGTGATAGATGACAGATAGAGAGAGAGAGAGAGAGAGAGAGAGAGAGAGAGAGAGAGAGAGAGAGATGTGTATGTGTGTGCATATATGTATGCCAGTATGATAATATCACATATGTGAATATATAGTGCATATTGTCAGACAAACACATATGTGAATACACAAATTCATATATATGATGCTACTATACGGATAAACAAATCTCTTCCTGCTCTAAAAACTCATAATTCTATGTTCAGTTTAAATAATTTTGGTCCATGGAAATTTATGTTTAAGTGAAAGATAAAAACAATACTGAAAGACAAAAAAGTACAAAGATTGTTGTTTTTTTCCTGGTATATATCTCATGAAGAAATGAGGGCTGGAGTTAGAAGAATGTGTGCTGATGAAATTATCACAGTTAACTTAAAAGCTGATCTGAGATATTCTGTAAGAAATTTACTCATCATTGGATGGAGATTTTCAAAACTAATTCTGTTGCTAAGTTTCTAATAATTTGTGGAGGCCCTTAAATTTTGTACCACTCTACAAAAAAAAATAGTAAACAAACTTTTTTAATCTAAATTATTTAATTAATTACATAATGATTATGTGTAATACATATAAATATGTATACCTATATAATATTACTATATATAATCATAGATAATTTAAGGTACACATACCTTGTGACTTCATTAATCATCAATTCATTGAAATGATTTATTCTGCATGCTACTTTAGCAAACTTCCCAATTGTATTTAACCTTTCCCAGTATTTCTAATGAAAATTTTTCAAATTTCTAATCTCTTTAGCCATCTTAGTCAACTCTTGCCAAATACATAGTGGAACACCAAGGGAATAATATTAACAGCTGAAAGGCTACCTAGAGAGAGAATGTGTGTGACAAAAAATGGAAATGTCTCCAGTTAGCTTTCAGAAATTCATTTTCCAAGAAGATTTAACATGTCCTGCATAATTATTGTGTTTACACTTACCTAGAGGAGAACTTTATGAATGCGTAAGTAATTCTATATCTACACTACGAATACAGATCATCTTTTGTCTTTTAAACATTTATTGAACTGTCTTGTTTATTCAACTTTTGTCATGTATGTAATGCAAACTTTGAATTCATAATTATTAACCCTTAAAAACACTGATTTTCCCAAATGTAGTAGTTCTTTTTAGTTTAATTTGATATAAACTGAACATGATTCAATTTAAGAAACATTTATGATGTATCTATTATTTTCAAGATACGAAAGAGGTTGTTGACATGAATAAAGGGAGAGGTTTGAAATTAAAGAGTCATGGATTCAAATCCTCTCTCTAACACATACTAGATGAATTACCAAGAGTGAGTCATTCAACCAGTTAGTCCCCTCACTGAGACTTAGAAATGAGGTAACAAGCTGCATTAGCACAAGGAGTTTACATTATAGAAATTCTCTACGCTGATGAAATTATAGGTCTGGACAAAAAATAGATATTCAAGGTATTGTGTTAAATTTTGGAGTTACCAAGACAAAACCAAAAACAATCCCCCCCCTCAAGAAACTGATATTTTAAGGGAGAGGAAAAAGCACATGTACCCAGAGAAATAAATAAAAAGAAATATGAGGAGAAAGAGAATGCCAACCACTGGAAACATATGGAAAGTCTTGGTGTGGTAGGAAATGCCTATTATCAAACTCTAGAGGAAATTAAAGGTTCTGAGAGATAGAGATTAAGAAGGAGGGTACTCTGGTCAATGAGGATAACCTGGGCAAAGGTATAAAAGATATAAGATGTAATGTTTTGCCTGGGGAGATATTATCTCATTAGTGAGTATTAATTCTAAAACCCCTCTGCATCATCTAATTTGGTACAATTCTTGGTCATGCTTTTCTAGAATTTCCCTCTAGTTTCCAACCAATGCAATGGAGGACATGTACTATTTCTTTTTCTATTGCATCATTAACAGCAGAGCTGGTTAACAGGAAAACCTATTGTAACAAATTCTCCATTATAAACCACTGCTCCCCAACACCTTCACTAACCCCAGGCCAACAAAGAACTCAACCATGTTGCTTATCTGTTCACTCAACTTGGGTGGACTGAGAGTCATCTTCAAGTGAGATGAGATAACCACCAAGTTTGATCATCTTCTCTGCTAGTACCATCCACTAGACCTTGCCATCTACCCTTTTCTCTGCCCTGCAAATCTCTGGAACTGTCATCTGACCAAATGATCTATAAACCCTTGAGTAATAGAGAATTATGTCCAATACAATGAACAATCATGACTCTGGAAGAATGATGATAAAACAGGCTTTCTATCTCTTTGTAGAGAGGTGATGGAAGTGGAGTAAAGAAGACGTATATTTTAGGCATATCCAATGTGTGGCTTTCTTAAAAAGAAGGATTTAGAAAGGGGAATGGAAGAGTTATAATGAAGAGTAAAGGAAGGAATCATAATGATATTTTCCTTGTCCAAAAAAAGGGGGGGAGGGAGAGAAATGAGTAACAATTAAACACTAAAATAATACACAGAAAATTGAAATAAAGAGAAGATTGAAAAGGGAAAGAAGTCATTGTAGACAAGTACTTTAAAAAGTATATGATATGTCCCAGACACCATGCATTATCATTCAGCATATACTTTAAAAATAATGATTCATGGTATCAGGCACATAATCTTTTTATATAAACAAATGTTCATTTTTGCTAATGCTTGTCAAGCTAATAATAATAATAATAATAATAATAATAAATAAAAAACTTTAAATGAAAGAAAATAATTCTTGACATCAAAGGACCTGAATTCAAAATCCAGCTCTGTCACTTGATACTTATGTGACCTTGGACTTGTCACTCAATTTCTTTGGACCCCAGTTTTTATTCATCTGCAAAATAAGGGAAGGTAGACTTAATGATCTTTAAGATCTTTTTCCAGGTCTAATATCTATGATCTTATAATTCTATGATGCAAAAGTAAGAGCATACCCTTCTATTTAGAACATGGAAGGTACCAGGAAGAAGTTGGTGCTGTTCTAAGCATTTCAATCTAATTACATGAGCATTGGTTCAATTAAACAAAAATCAATCTATAAATATTTATTAAACACTTTTTTTGTGCCAGACATTGTGTTAGGTATCAGGGCTAAAATACATATAATGCAACAATCTCTACTCTCAAGGAGCATATATTCTAGTGATTCAAGAAAGAACCATAGAACTAGTGTAATTCAATATATTAACAAATAATTGGAGAAAATTTGAGAATTGTATTCAAGCGTTTTTTTTTTTCAAAGAAAAGTGTAATCAACATGTATTGAATTCTTATAGAAAATAAAACCAATCAATTCTTTGGAACTTGTGTTTATGGATTTTTTCAAATCTCTGAAGGTAATAGGAAACATTAAAGTATTGTCCCAAAGGTAAAAAAAAACCACTTCACCTGGGATGCACTGGTCCAGAAACCAGAAAGTTTCTCTACTGTTGCTAAGATTTTATGGGAGTATTTCTCTGTTTATAAATTCTTTCCTCAAACCAATCAAACCAAGCTAGAAACTTCAAGAGCAAAATAATCAAGGAGATAATGGCACTGGAAGAAATTTAGAATTCTAGAAACCATAACCAACCATTTTTAGAAGACCCACCACATGAGTTCCTTGTATGTTTTGTTCACACAATACTGAATATGTTTGACATGCAAAGGCATGAACAAAAAGCACAGTAGAATTAACAATATGACATTACTAAATAATGTATACAACAGTACTAAGAATGATGCCACAGTCTTTACCAAATACCTGCCAGTGGATGGGTAAGAGTCAGTTTGCTATTGATTTGTGCCTTTGAATTAGAATTAGGTATTGTAGACCATACTTATTTAGAGAACAAAGTAGACATTTTTGAAGGTTAGTTTGGTTGTATAAAGACTCCTCAAGTGTTCACCTGCCTTCCTTCAAGGGCAACAGATTTCATTGATACAATAATGGAATAGTGATTAACCAGAGATTTTGATTTCTAAACTTAACTCATTACAGGACTACTGAATTTCTGAACTAAGTTCAAAGATAAAGAAACATGACAGATAGCTATAGGACAAAAATTACTTTTAAAAACTAACTAGGAGGCGGCTAGGTGGCGTAGTGGATAAAACACCAGCCTTGGAGTCAGGAGTACCTGGGTTCAAATCCGGTCTCAGACACTTAATATATTACCTAGCTGTGTTGCCTTGGGCAAGCCACTTAACCCCGTTTGCCTTGCAAAAAAAACCTAAAAAAAAACTAACTAGAATCAATTTTTTAAAAATAGAGAATAAACTTGATTTTTTTTATTCAGGGTTTCAATAAACAGCAGGACCTTGATTTTTGACCCACCAAAGGACACAGACATGCAAAGAACGTGGACTGGCTGTACCTATATGTACCAGCACAGAACTTGAGAAAATATTTCTAGCAGGTCTTCTTATTCTTCTGTTTAAGGGAAATGACTAATAGTAGTCCTCATTTACCAATAGCTCTCTGCAAGGCTAGATTGAAAACTCCCAAGATAGGGGTGGGGAATTGCTCTTTTTTCTTAAACCTGAGGAAGGGGGGGCAGAAGCACCCAATATATGATGATGATGAAGGAGAAACTCTAATGGATAGAACCTTTAAATCATTACCTATCTCTTGTGGACAGACTGTTCCCTAAGAGAAGGCAAGAGAAGAGAGCTACAGAGAAGAGTTGGGAAGAAAGCTGGGTTAGGAAACAGAAACAAGTAAATCTTTGCGTTTACTAAGCAGACACAAAAGTCCAGTGGAAAACAATAGATCAGAACATGGTCAGTCCCTTAGGCACAGGGATCCTTGCCAGAATTAAACAATTCACATCCCATGAGGATGGAGAGAAACAGTTGTTTTTCTCCTACTCCCAGGATAATGGTAGTCATGTCAAGTTAATAAGCTTTTATTAATGGCGAAAATAGCTACTACTTATATAGCACTTTAAAAGACAAGCATTGTAATAAATGCTAAGGATACACAGAAAGGTAAAAGATAATTCCTTCTCTCAAAGATCATGCTGTATAGGGGAATAGGATAAACACCATGAAAACAAGATATACATAGGATAAATTGGAGTTAATTTCAGAGGGAAGGTATTAACAATAACGGGGATTGATTAAGGCTTCTTGAAAAAGGTAACACTTTAGCTGAAACTTTAAAGAAAGAGGGCAAAGTCTGGAGGTGGAGATGAGGAAGAGAGTTCAATCTGAGCTCTGGGAGTTCAATATTAATCTCCCCATTTATTTTTACATAAAGAAACTGAGGTTCAAAGAGATTAACTGACTTTGCACAGTTCAAAATTATCTAAGGTGGAATTTGAACCCAGGCCTTTCTAATTCCATGCCCATGACTCAAGTCACAACACAATAGTTGGTGGAGCCCAGTCTTAATGAAGAGTATTGGAGCCTAGTGAAAGGATCAGTGGTAATATTATTTACTTGAAAATGAAGTAAAAGAAAGAAGTGGGTATTGTTGGGAGATGTAGTACTGCAATTGGTCATTTGCCTTAACTTTCTTTCCCTATCTATTCTACATCCATATATACAACATATTCAACTTTTTCTCAATTGATGGGTGCTTCCTTCCATTGCCAATTCTTTGCTACAACAACAAAAATGCAACTATAAATATGAATTCATATATATATATATATATGTATATATATATATATATATATATATATATATGTCTTTTTCCTTCTTACTTTCAGTTCTATGAGATATATTCCTAATAGTCATATCATTAAGTCAAAGAGTATCATAGTTTAGTGAGTTTGGGGGTATGAGTTCAAACTGATTTCCAGATTAATTCATAGCTACACCAATAATAATAACAACATAATAACGGTATCCATCCATCCATCCATCTATCTATCTACCTATATGTGTGCATAGGTGAGTGGGTATGATTGTACTTTATGCTAAGAGCTTTACAAATATTATCTCATTTGATTCTCACAGAAACCTGTCATGAAAGTGTTATAATAATCCCCATTTTATAAATTCAAAAAGTGAAGCAAACAGGGTCACATAGCTTGGAAGTGTCTGAGGACAGATTTAAACTGACTTCAAACAGATCTAAAGCTCTATCCACTGCACCAGTTAGATGCCTAATTTACCTATGCAAGGACTCATTTACCTATTCTTTTGGGGCCAGTAGTACTTTAGATTCCTAATGAAATGATAAATACTGTCACCCACATGCTTACTTCCCAATATTGTTGTCAAAATAAAAACAATTATATAACTATATGCGATATTTTATAATGCTTTAATTTAAAAATGCTTTACATTCATTATCCTACAGGGATTATTATGCCAAATGAGGAAACTAAAGTTCAGAGTGGTTTAGTAACTTACCAATGGGATGCATAGTTCAGAAACTTCAGCTGGAATTTGAACCTATCTTCCTCACTCCAAATCCAGCACATTATCTGGTATTAATAGTCATTCCTTCAACAAACATAGTTTTAATACAAAAACATCTGAAAGTTTTTAGATACAACAAGGAAAAAAGTGAACTTCCAAGGATTTATGTAGACTATACAACATAGCACTGAAAAATGTAAAATTGATACTAGCAAAAAAAAACCCTATTTCTCATATTCCTTTGGAAATCAACAATTTCCAATTGGTTACCTAGTCACTGAGAACTTCTTAACTGAATCAGATCATTTTAAATTTTTAAATTATTTTAATTTAAATTTAATTTTAATTTAAAATTATTTTTTTTTTCAATAACTTTCCTTATGTAGAATGCTATGGTTGTAAGGATGTCTTTTTTTCCTGACTCCTGTTTCCTTCTCTACCTTATCTTGAGAAATTGCATTCTATAAAGTTTGAGTGTTGAATCAGGGTGTTTGACTCTCATCATGTACCCTTGTCATATGACTCTGGGTGAATCACTGAGACTAAGTTGTCTCTTCTATAGGATGAGGAGAATAATAATAATAACCATCCCAAAAAGTTGTTGGGGGGGGGGATCAGATCTTCAGTAATAGTAACACTGACCTACAACTTAGTATTCAGGACTTGACTTTGAATCATAATTCTGTCATGAGTCACCTGTTCAAGCAAGTGATTTAACCTTTCTGCAAAATTGATCTCTCAACAACAGTGTGCTGGTAAATGTTTAACAAGTGGCTCTTCAGGAAAAAAAATGTATGCACAACGCACTTTTAATTAATCTGTCTTTTTGATGCTTTTTCCAACACTTTTTAAGTCTAGACTATCAACAATACCATAATATATGTGAAGAACTTGAAAATTTATAAAATGCTATAGAAAAGTGAGTTATTATTACTAAAGGCTTTGATGTCTTCCCTCAATTATTCTTAGCCAATACTCAAAAAAAGGTAACTATAAAGTTCAATGGAAAGCATTTTCTCCTGATATTTTCTATTGTCTGACTGACCTTTCCATCAAGAAAGAAATTAAAATTATCAGAAAGTATTTATTGCACCCATTTGCAGATGTATTTCATTAGATAAATCCAATATCTCCCTAACAATGTTTATACAGCTGAACCAAGACCTATGAACAACCAAAAACCATGCTATATCCCAGCCCCCATTGGCTTCCAGATAGTTGCCAAAATTATCCCAGCAAACATAGGAATTATCTTGCTTCCTTGAGCAGGAATATGTCTCTGCCTCCTAGGACCTTTCATACACAGAGATATTATGGCTTCCTTCACTCATAATAAGAGAATAATAATGTTGACATTTACTGAAATATATGAGACCTTAAGTCAACTAAATAGTGCATAGAACCATGAACATACATTCCTAAAGACCTGAATTCAAAACCAGCCTCAAACACTAGCTGGGTAACTCTGGACAAGTCACTCAACTTTTGTTTGTCTCAGGTTCATCAACTACAAAATGAGGATAATAATAGCATCTACACAAGGTTCTTTCAAGGATTAGATATGTAGAAAGCACTTAACATAGTCCTTGGCACATTGTAAAAGTTAATAAATGTTTACTTCCTCCCTCCCTCTCTTTGTCACTTCTTTCTTTTCTTATTCCCTCCCTTGCTTCATCTCTCCCTTCCTTTCTTCATCCAGTTGTTTCTTCTTTCTTTTTTATTCCATCCTCCTCCTTTCCATCCTTCTTTTCTTTCTCCATCTCTTTATTCATTCTTCTATCTTTCCTCCATTCTTTTTTTTCTTCCTTCCTTCTGTACTTCTTTCCTGTATTTTTTATCTAAAACTTCTTTGGAATCATCTAGATGAGAAAATATTCCAAAGTATCTGCTATGCCAGCTTAACAGGAACAGTGAGAAAAGTAAAAACAGCACTAGATCTACAAAAAACCTGACTTAAAGCTGGTTTCATCAATTTAAAGGCTATCTATCTTTGGGCCAGTCTTCGGAATAATGGTACTTTTTCCACAATAATTCTTATAATTATTCCAATTTGTTTCTTTTCTACAGGTACTCTCATAGGATTCTTATACATAAAAAAATATTGTCTTAATAAAAAAAATGGTGTCTTAAAAAAATCACTTTATAATTCTTCTCTAGTTCACATCTCACATGCTCTCTCTCCTAATCTAGATTGAAATTTTTCTGTATGCATTTTTTCTATATCTTTGCCCCAATATAGTCAAGCCTTCCAACCACTCTTAGCAAGACACTTAGCACAAAAAATCCAGTCTTCCACTTCGTCCAGGACCATCCCCACTTGTCCTGATCTATATCTAGTCACTGGACCCTGATGACTCCAGAGGAAAAAGGAAAGATAACATTGTACAGTACCCCCTCACTTAAATCCAACTTATTTGCATATCATGGCTTTATGATCTTCTTTGAGAATGAAGAACAAACAACAAAAACAGCTTGTAATTATGGTCCCATCTTATCTTCCCAATAAAATATTAGAGCCCTAAAGGCATAGATTATGTTTTTTACAGAACTGGAAACCCCATACTCCTAGAACAGCACTATACATGTAGTAGACTTTCAAGTATTTATTGCATAAATAAGCAAATGCTGGACATCCAACAGGCATTCATTCAATGGCATCTAAATTCAACAAGTTACTGGCAACGCATCTAATATGAGGGTTAGAATAAAAGGGAGTAATGGCCATATTTGGTCTATATCTACATGGAATCAAAATATTCAGTTCTGGAAAAATCCAACTGGTTATTTGATCCCATATGGTTAAAAAAAATCCTCAGTCATTTGACTCAATTTTTCATTTCAGGGTTGACTATGTTGATATCACCCACATCATAGCCAGAGAAGTTCAAGGTTGCCAAATAATAAGAAAGTCTTTTATTTTGGAATTTACCTTGGGTATCATCACATTTCAAACGGCACGACATTCACAGCTAGTCTCTTACACTTAGAACCTTTCTGAATAGAGGAAAATGTTAGAATGATTTAAAGATGTGAGATCTATAATATTAGAGACCATTATCCATCTTTCTCTATCCTGAGAACATTGGCATGTTGTGGTCTTTGGATTTATTTCCTTCATACCAAAGACAGGAAACACTAAATGGTAGCAAAATGTTTAGCCTATTTTAATCATTTCTTTAAAATTTCATCCATTGGCAAACCAACTTTTTTTTTTTTACTTGATAGGTGGCCCAGAAAAAAATGACTCATTACAATGGGAAGTTGATCAAATTCAAGACAGCTGAATAGTGCCCCAATTCTTGGCAGGGGGGATTTTGGCAACTTTCTTATGAGCACTTAATCTCCTTTATTCCCTGTCCTTTTATTATATTTAATCATCTTTGTAGAATTCCGCTTCAGCCACTACTGCCAAACCCTCCAGTCACAGACAAGATCTGTTTGTTAAGATTAAGTATCCAAGAAGGTGGGACACACATCTGCCATGTATGTTTTCATATTGGTGGGCAGCTAGTTAGGAAAATTATCTATGAAGATTGCCTGCCTGGAAAATTTTTTATTATATTAAAATTAATGTTATATTATAGGTTTTCCTTGATTTGATGATCAGTGTGGATGACGAAAAAGCAGTATTATAAATATATTAGGTGGTGAAAGTCAGCTGGTTGGACTCTTTAACTCAGGTCAAACCCTTGGCAGCAGAAATATAACATACTCCATCCTGCCTGGTGTTAGGCTGAAATAGATTGTTTGGCAAGTTGTTTTGATCTGATAGCATTACGTTAAGGGAGTTTGGGAGAGAAAATCTTTAAAAATCATTCATTTCATGAAAAGAGGAAAAGAGGGATAAACTCTGATGCTGAAACCATACTCACTTTTGGACTTATACAAGCAAGACTGTATCATATTGTTTTTTATGAAAATAAACCAAGTTAACTTTTGTTAGCATTTAATATACTTTTTTACGTTCCTGTAGCCAAAAGACAGATGTGTGTCTTAATAAGGTTTATCCATATAAGGAGACAATTTGAACTTCAATTCTATCCAGGAACTTACCTCATTCTTTTGTTATTTCAGTAGCTTTGTTTGGATTTAGGACTCAAGACAAATTGAAAAGGGTGCAGGGCTAAGATTATTGAAATCCCCTGAAGTTTTGTGCCACTTAAAAATCATCTTGTGTTTCTATTCACGATAGTCATTATGTATGTGATTTATTTTGAGAAACAAGATATCTCCAAATCTTGGGCAGTATTTATATGCTGAGTCTTTTATCTACCTGGTATGGTCCATGTGTTATCTCTATTAACAATTAATTAAATGTAAAGGTCCTTTCCTAATAACTGTTATTCTGGTGCTATTATATTTCTGGTTTAGCAAACCCCAGAAAGGCAGAGATGCACTGTCAGATTCCTAAATTCTAATCTTAGCATTTGTAGCATCTAGACAAGTCACTTGAGCTCTTAGTTTGTTTCTTTCTTTGTAAATTATTGAAGTACTTTTCCAAATAAAAGTTCTACATTCATATTATTCCATAAGAAGGTACCTGGTGGTTCAGTAGAGAGTATTTTTGGATTTGTAGTCAGGAATACCTGAATTCCAGTTACTGACTGTATCCTCCCTTAATCTCTCTTAGTTTTAATTTCCTCTTCTCAGCAGGAATAATAATAATAACCCTTTTCTCAAAGGGTTGTGATGAGGATCAAATGGAATAATATGTAAGGCACTTTGAAAACTTCAATTCAATTCTACAAACATTAAACACCCACTATTGTACTAAGTGCTGAGGATGCAAAAAGAAGAAAAAGATGGTCTCTGCCCTCAAGAAGCTTACAATCAAAGCAAACTATATACAGAATGAACAGCACACAAATAAGAGAAGGAAGGATAGGACTTTAGTTTTAACTTAAATGAAATAAGGGAAATCAATAGTCTGAGTAGAGGAGAGAGAATGTTCTAGGCATGGGGGACACCTGAGAAAATGTCAAGAATCAATAGATGGAGAGTCTTGTTCCTGTAACAGCCAGGATGACAGCCTCACAGAATTGAAGAGTAAATGTTGGGTACTAAAATGTAAGAAGACTGGAAAGGTGGAATTGGGCCAGATTATGAAGGGCTTTGAATGCCAAAGAAAGCATTTTGGATTGATCTGATCTTGGAGGTAGTAGAGAATCATTGGAGTTTACTGAGTAGGACTGGCATGATTAGACCTGAGATTAAGGAAAATCACTTTAATGGCTGAATAGAGAATAGACTGGAATGAGGAAACACTTGAAGAAGGCATATGTATAATAGCAATGTAAAAACAACACATATAGAAAAACTTAAACATATAGAATTTTCTCCTGATATATATCAGCTCACTAGGATTTTTGTTTTAATAAAACAATACAATCAATTCTTATTATTTTTTAATTTTGGTGGGGGTCTTAACAAATCTACTCATGGTATCCTTTTGGATAAGATGAAAAAATGTAAATATAGTTTAAATGTCAATATAGTTTAAAAAGTATTTAAACTGAGCCCATAGACTAATAGCTAATCTGGGAAAGAGGTTCCTAGTGGCTTGGATGAAGATGTAAAAAACATTTTAAAATTTGTAGACAGAACAAATATGTAAACAAATATAACTAATAATATTAGATGATAATTGAGATCCAAAAAATTTTCCAAAAGCTAAAATAATGAACCAAAGCAAATAAAATAAACATTGATTGAAATAAAAACAAAGTCCTGCACTTTGGCTTAAGAAATTTTAATTAGACAAGTACAGGAAGGTAGATAACAATTCATGTGAAAATATATAGTTTATTTAATTCAAGATATTTAAGTATTTCCAGTAGTTTAAGATGAGTACATATTCAATGTCAACCAAATATTCAAAATAAAACAAACAAAAAAAGACCTTGTACCTTCTTAGGTTACATATGTAGCAAAAGAAGACAAATCAGTGATAATCATAATCACTATTGTTCAGCTACTCTGAAACTGATTAGATCACTCTGAAAAAAATTATGACTAGTTCTAGTTAACACATTATCATTCAATCACAATTCAACAAATTTTATTAAGCATCTACCATATTAACTACTAAGAGAGAGTCAAAGATCAGAGAAGATTAAGTTCCTTCCCTCAATTTATAATCTAGTAACACTATGGTTCATTGAAGAAGAGGACTTCCTGAGTTCAAATCCTGTCTTTGTCACTACCTGTTTCACCTCGGGCATATCATTTAGCCTCTCTGGTATTGTTTCCTCATCTGTAAAATGGAGGTTCCCAGTTCTGTGAGCCTATGATCTTAACAACTAAGAAGCTAGGGGCAGCTAGGAGGTAGTGGATAGAGTACTGGCCATGGAGTCAAGAGAACCTGATATTTACTACCTGTGTGACTTTGGGCAAGTCACTAAACTCCATTGCCTCACCAAAAATAAAAAAGTCAAATAGGCTATTTCTAGAAAAGAGGGTATTTAAACAATATCATATGAAAATACTTTAAATGAACTAGGGATATTTGGTCAAGAGAAGAGAAGAAAGGATGGTGGAACATAAAGCTATCTAAATAATTAGGGAAAAAGAATTTTAATAGTAGCTAATAATTACTTAGTATCTACTATTTGCTAGGTATTGTTCTGTGTGCTTTTCAAATATTATCTCATTTGATCTTTACAACAACCCTGAGAGTAATGTGCTATTTTTATCCCTATTTTACAGAAATTAAGCCACTTGCCCAGTTATACAGCTATTGAGTTTATGAAACTGGATTTGAACTCAAATCTTCTGATGTCAAGCCCAATACTCTATCTACTGTACAACCAGTTGCTTCTATGTTATACAGAAGGAAAATGAGACCTATTTCTTATAGATATTAGTGGATGACCTCTTCTGGCCTCCCCACCCCAAGAACATGCATAGATATTTGCTGCTTGCTTCTAAACAAAGATGTGAAACATTGAGGGAGCTCACATCCAACAGTGTATGAATCATCCTCTGAGAGTCCCATGATGGAATGCTGAGGGTAGAACAGAAGTCCCAGGGGACTTTGTAAGAAGAGAAGTTTCCAAAACTTCTTCTTGGTTGCACTCTAGAAACAACAAGGTCTAATCCCAATTTAGGGTGCAATCTCCATCTTGAAATCATGTTGATAGCTACTACTAAAGGTCATCTTACTAAACGAGTCATCTTGGGGGTCTCTGGCTCTCTTTGTTCCATTTGAATTTCCTTTTCTTTGGTAGATGACCTGATGAATTTGAAAGGACTGGAGGTCTGCAAGTGGTCATGGCACCAACTACCAGAGTTTTTACAGTCAAGGCTACAGTGGGGACAAGAATCATTAGTGGACAAAGCCCAGTACAGAGGTAAAGGGTGAAATGCCTAAGGAACAATCTCACAACAAAGGTAGTTTTATATTCTGTTGAGGTCTAACTATAAGCCTCCAAGTCAACTGTATCCTTAGTTCTAAGCTATTATTGAATCTCATTTAAATCATTCTATTTAATGGACCAAACATGTTCTCTAGTTACCATTACTTTTAACAACTTATTTTATGCCTGACTCATATTGTGCACTGGATCTTTTGTTAATTTCATTTCCTCTTTCTGGGTAACCACTTAAATTTTCACACTATAAATAATTATAATTAATATGATTATATTGGTTATGATTAATAATATCACTTTCCCTGGGAAAGGGATGAGTCAATGAATGTGAGAATGGAAAGCATGATCCCATAAAGAGAGGTCAGGCTTCTTTAATACCAACATTTAAATCAATGTAGGACCAATCCCAGGACAAGACAGGTAGGAGCAGGTGGTCTAGTCCCTGTGATTTTCAAGAATGGTTTCTATATGATAAATATGGAAAATCATTAATAAAATATTATTAAAATGTACTTTCTTCTAGAGAGCTAAAGAATATGAAAGCATAAAGGTTACTTGCAAGATATCATGTTTTGTCAGAGTATCACTTCCTCTGACCCCCTTGTAAGTGCTTGCCCTGTGTAAATTCTGCATTCAAACAATATTAATAATATTAAACAGCTGCTGTATTTAAGGCACCATCAATTCACTTGCTCTGCCAATAGGATAAGGGAGTGAATGAAAAAAGAAATGGATTTCAAAGAATAGGTAAACCAGATAGGGCAAAATGTGGACATGGTAAGATGGAATCTTTGAAATCTGGATAATTGATATTTTGGTCCCTCTCCAACCCAGTTTTACTTCTTATTACTGGAATGATCTAGAGCAAGATTCTGGATCTCAAATTTCTTATGTATTAAGAGAGGGATTTCTTGATTTCTGAGATACTGTCCAGCTCAAAATCTATGATCATATGGGTTTTTTAAAAATATTATTCCATAGGAATCAGTTTCTAGTAATGTCATGTAAAACAGTGATATAATAAATTATTAATTTTCCAATTTTTCATTTTTCTGCTTCTGTGTCTCAATAAGACTTCTGCAAGAATGAAGTTCAGTTTTAAAATACATTTCTTGAAAGTTCAATTATCTCACATAGATTTATTTATCCTAATATTCTTACAATTTCTGGAAAAAGAACATATGATGGACATGTTACATATGTGGATAATAAATTGAAAATGCTCTCTTTGCCAGAATTACATGAAAAATTGGTGCTAGTTTAAGGATTCACATTCTACCCTCTTAATCTAGTGGCTTTACTACCAGAGAAGTAAATCTAACATTGAAATTTGTTTTATAAGTCCCCTATAGCTCTAATATAATGCATGCTGCAAAAATCCCCTGGAAAGGTTCTTGCAGCCATTTCTTTATATTCACATGCTGTAGACCATTTTTTGTATGGATTTCACATTTACTAACATGAAGGATAAAACCTTTTCATCTAACTTAGCCAAAGCATGTAATATAATAATATTAGCACTAATAATTAATAAATAACATTTTATATAATGCCTACTATATGTCAGTTGTGCTAAGCATTTTACATTTACAACAATTAATAGCTATTACTATTCCCATTTTACAGTTAAGAAAACTGAGACAGGATAAGTTACACAGCTAAAAAGTGACCAGTGTTTCATATCATGTCCCATACAATGAATAAGAATGGATATTCTTCATTAATAAACAAAAGAGACCATGAAATACTCAAAAATAATAATCTCAGTCCCTTTAAAAGTTTTATGGGAGACAAAACCAACCAAATCAATCAATAAGCATTAATTAAATACCTATATATGCCTAAGGAATATGCTAGGCACTGGGGATACAAAGACAAAAATCAAGGCAGTCTCTGACTTCAAGGACCCTACAGTATCCTTGGAGGAGGTAATATGATCACAGATAAATAAATGTATGATTTATACAAAAGAAACATACAACATAATTGGGGGGAAGGGAAAGAGAGGTGACAAAATAGCAATAGTTCATATCTTATTCTTTAGTTCATATATTGTTATTCAATAACCCAAAAGGAAATTTGTGGAAAAAACAGGCTTGTGCATAAAAGCATGCTGAAATCTTAGAAGGACATTATTAATTGAAAAGAAAATTTGGAAGACTGCAGATAAATCTTGGAAACCAATCAAAAGTGTTTAATTCAGTTGACCATGCTTCTCCTATGCAAAGACTCTTGTACTAGCTAGAGTTTGCAAAGTGGGGGAAAATATGACACAAAAACAGATTACTACAATGCACAATAATAAATAGTAAAGACATTAGAATCAATGGATAGGGAGAGGTTCAGAGAGACCTCTGATAGTGACCCTGAGACCCTGGATAAGTCACTTAGACTCCAGGCAACCTTCTACAGGGCAATTACTGATCCACTTTGGAAGTCACAGATCAGCACCTTCCTGTTCTCCAAATAAATATTAGTTTTATCCTGAGGCCTCATTGTGACAAAGAAGTGACCCTCTGTTCTCAAGGATTATATTACAAGTACAAGTTATTCTTAGTACTTTTTAGAGTAAAAGGTTTTCATTATGAGTCTTACAAAAACGGTAAATCATTAGCATTAGAATATCAGTCTGTATAAATTTGGAGAGACATTATGTTGACCAAACTCTTCACCAGCTCAGATGGCCACCCCTCTCTTTATCTTATTAGATAATCTTCCTGAATTGCTGTGTTCATCCCCTTTGACATGACTGACTCATCAATCCTTCATTGAAATATTAAATGTATTTAGGATTCCGGATCTAGAGTGGAAGAGACCTTCTAGAGTTCTACTAGTCCAACTCCATCATTTTACAGAGGAAAAAAATGAGTCCAAGAGAGGTTGAACCTGGCAAAAAGTAGGTGAGTAAAGCGAGGAGTCAAAATCTGGTCCTATGATTCCAAATCCAATGCTCTTTCCACTGTATTCCTCTAGCTCCATTAATCAAAATTGCTTCAGTAATTAGAGTTTTTACAAGCTCTCTAGAATTCATTAATCAGTCAATCAATATACATTGAGTTCCAGGCACCATGATAGATGCCGGGAATATAAAACAAGAAATTAAATAATTCTTACTCACACGTGTATTTTTCTCCATCAAATATATTTTAATTGGACCAAAGGGAAAATATAAATGGTGACATGGAGATACTCTTGGATTCAGTCTTGCATAAACCCAGATGAGCCATATTCAAGAAGATTTATACAAAATCCAGACCTCCTTCACATTTCCTTATAAGCTGATCTGAATGTGTGTTCTCTCAGAGATACAAATCACCTAGTAGCCCAGTGCCCAGATCACAGGGCATTGACAGCCTCAAGAGTTCTGCTAAGTCACATTTGGCAATGGCGATTTAACACCTCATAAAAGTACTGCTCTTCAGGGGGGCACTCTGGTCTTCAGGCAGAGGACATAAAGGGAAGAGCTTGTAATAGGTCAATTAGCCAACTTTTTTTAAATCTAAAAGCCTGTACAGAGCATGATATCACACACTTTAAAACGTTCAAAGAGAACGAATAATGCTTCCTTTATGGATGCAGCAAGGAGATTAATGGCTTTTCCCTATACACAATGTTTTATTTCCTCCAAACTTTTGACTGTGTTTATCTTTGTAGGTTTCACCAAATAATAGGGCAGTGGATTCAGTTATTGAATTTTCTCAATTTAAACCTTTTAAATATATTTAACATAACATTTTTAAACCCTACTATGTGCTCAGCACTGTACACCATTCTAGGGATACAAAGACAAAAATAAAACAGTCCTGCCCTCAAGAAACTTACATTCTACTATAGGGAAACTGCTTTTACACAAATAGGTGAATGCAAAATTATAAACAAAATCAGGAGAAAGTAATTATTAAAAATATTTAGTTGAATCACAAAAAGCCATGTCCTGCATGGTCTTTTACATGATGCCTTTTACTATTCATTTTTATTATACTATTTTATTATACTATTAATTTTTCCCTTTGCTCCCACCAAAAGATTCCCTTATATTTCTTATATGTATAGATATACCTGTATAACTGTTAGATATTATTACATCTATATAGTAATAAATTCAAATATTATCTATTATCATTTTTAGAAATAACTAACATTTATATAATATAATGAGATTTACAAAGTGCTTTACAATTATTATCATATATTATGTCCAAATATAGCTTATATCACATAAATCCTTCAAGTTACATGCTATTAGCATTTCCATTTTATAAGTGAGGAAAAGGAGACTAAGAGATATTAAATGATTTAACCAGGCTGATTTTCTGAGACAGAATGTGAAGTAAGAATTTCAATACTCCAAATTCATTGTTCTATTATACTACAAAACAAACACACATGCATATGTATAGCATACTATGTATTTACCAAATAACTCATCTGATCCTCATAATAGCCTTGGGAAATAGGTGCTATTTTGATTTCCTATTAAATTAAAAGAAACTAAGGCAGAAAGAGGTTAAGGGACTTAACCAGAGTAACACAATTAGTGAGTGTCTGAGAACAGATTTAATGATTCTAGGCCCAGCATTCTATTTCCTGAGCCACCTCCCTATCTTAGTGCCTAGTTGTTTTCTTTAGTAACCTGTAAGATTGAGGGCAAGCTCTACTTCAGCTTTGACATTGTACCTCTAGTACCTCCCCCACCTACATTACTCAAAACTGCTTCATTAATAGAAAGAGTTTTTCAAACTCTCTATCATACATTAATTAACCAATCAACTAGCTTTGATAAAGTATTCAGGCATTGTGATAGGTGCTAGGAATATGAAACAAGAAATGAAAAAATCCTTCCTCCCACATGTAGCCTATGTCTGGAATATAGTGATGCTTTATAAATTCTTGCTGATTAATTGATTGGTTACTGGAAAAGATCCTAGGACTGTTTTTATTCAACCTAAAAATTTAAGTGTAATTTCAAGAACAATAGTTTTCACTTATTAAATAATTGCTTTGAATTTTGAAAATAATTTGAAATTATTAATCAATCCAGACAATTAGAAAGAGACACAGACACAGAGACAGAGTAGATAGAGAGAGAGGAGAGAGAGAGAGAGAGAGAGAGAGAGAGAGAGAGAGAGAGAGAGAGAGAGAGAGAGAGAGAGAGTTGGCTGTAGGCCTCCAAAAAGAAAGCAATTTACTTGAAAATTACTCTCAAAACCTGCCAAATGAAAATTCTGAGGAACTGTCTCTCCACTTTGGACATCCTGTTCTAGATAAACAATGATCTTGGGACAAAAAATGGCCTGAGAATTTTATTATATTGGCAAGTTAGTAGAATCCACAATTACAAACCTAATGATAAGTACTACAAGAAGGCCCTTCCCGTAATCAGTCGTGTAGTCATTTTCATCCCATTTCTAGTTAGGGCTACATCAAGTACCTAGATTTGATTCAAATCAATTCAATAAGTTTTTATTAAATTCATACTATGGGAAACATAGTATCTTGTTTACTATTTAAAGGAAGAATTTAAAATGTTGAATTGCATTTAACTCTGAGTTTTTTCAGTTGGGTTTTTAAAATCAACATTTTAAACACTCAGAAATTACAAATAAATGATCAAAATATTGTATAAATATCCAAATAAATCTTTAAAATTTGAAATATTTATATTTTAGCAGGAATATGTAATATAAAATGTTAACAAAATAGTAACCATGATAATTTATTAGTTCTGTATCCTTTTTTGACTCAGCTATCTGTGCTGTCACAATATTTTGTTTTCTTTGTAGTATTTTTAAATGTGATTTTTAATAACTGTATATGCTTTTGGTCAACAAGAGTCTATTAAACATTGACTTTATGCAATGTAGGCACTGTACTGAGAACTCTGGAATACAAATATAAGCTATTAGAAAGATAATTCCTATAGAAGTGCTGCTATTAAAGAAGTTTCCAATATAAAAAAATGGTTCAGAGAATAAGAAATCATAATTCTGGGTCTTCCCCAAAATGCAGGTTCCTGGAAGAACTCACCAATGAAATAAGGGGCCCACAAAAATGGAATGAGGGAGCAGCTGAGGCACTGTAGCATATTCATAGAATATTAGTCTTGTAACCTTGGTTTTTGTAGTATTTTATTGTCCTTATTCTGTGTCTCCACTGAACATTTTTTGCTTCCCAAAACCTCAATCTTTCATCCATTTATGAATATGAACAATACCATAGATGCCAAAGAAACTAAGTCTTTTCAACTAGGATGTTCTCAATAGGAATTTATTGGAAACTTTAACTTTGGAGTCCATGAATATGAGTAAGTAGATCCTGGAGCTGCTGGTGCCAGAACCATGTATCAAATAGCCTATTTTTGACTCCAGGTAATTCAGACCAAAATTCAAAATAGAGAATAGAGAGAGTAGCCTGGGATTTCTGCTGGAAGTTTAATGTATCAAAGATGACAACCTAGAGGAATGAATTCAGACCTTGAAAGATGGAAGTAGTAAGAGTTATGGTAAAAGACTGAGTCAAATTGACTCCATCAAATGTGCCTAGAAGAGTGAAAAGAGAATTAGTTTTGAAATTAGAGGACCTGGATTCAAGTCTATCTCTTTTAATGTATTATCTGTATGAGTTGGACAATGTTAGAGACTGTTGTGTGTGGGAATACTGTAAATCTTCATCACCTGGTGCACTTGAGCACCAGAACATTATTTTCCTAAGTGCCATAGGACTGGGGGTGGATTAGGAACTGGGGAGGATATTTAAGCACTTGTATTTTGGTAAATAAACAGAGACTTTGTTGTATAAAGGGAGAACTTGTCTTACTTGTCTCCTGCCCCTTCAATGCCCTTCAATGATCACCTGGGGAAGGTTAAGGGAGTCTGGAAAGGGACTCAACGGGACATATCACATCATTTCTCTAAGCAACAATTTCTTCATCTATGAAATTAGATGTGGAGTGATCTGAAAAAGAATACATATATATATATATATATATATATATACATATATATGTATAGATATATGTACATACATATATATACATATATATATATATTAGACTATTTTGAGAATAAGTCATGAGAATGACCACCTACTTATTGATGCCCTATGAATTATCATTCTCTATTTCCCAGTCTGAGAACTAAGCCAAAAGAGAAAAATAAAGGAAAAAATCCCCAATAAATTCAATCAAATGAAACTAGTGATTCACTTCCATATCTAAGTCAAATAAGTGGGAAAAAAATCTCCAGGTTTGTACTGTCTCATATTTCTTCTTGTTCCTAGTTTTTAGTAAGAACCACGATGGCACATCTGAGAAATTTTTTTCCAATGAAAGAACATCCTGTGGTTTGTCCTCAGTGGAATTCCATAATGGTGCACCTCAGAATTTCATAAGGATGACCTACTACAGAACTGGTACATTTTTATTGTTTTCAGATTGTCATTACCAGAAGGAAGAGGTAGATCAGATAGAAAGAAATGAAAATTTTTTTTCAAAAAAGCACCACCTATGATGAACCAGACTGATGAAAATGTGACTTGATTACTTGTTTATTTGGTGACCAATAAGGTCTAGAGGAAGTACTTTACAGTCCAACACTTCTGGTATGCTTTGGAAGCCAGGGTATTTTGGGAAATAGACCTATAATTTCATTCATATAAAAAACTCTTATGTGAAAACTTTCTCTATTCATGTAGATTAGTACCTATCTACCACTAATAATAATTGGGTATTAAATGATTAAATTCTAAAGATACTGGAATTTAGAACTTCAAAGTTGAAAATGCTAAACCAATTCCAGAGAAAAGGGTGATATATCCAAGTTTATGATAGGAACAGAATTTGCCAACTCCCAGGTCTTGCAGACTTCCAAGGACAGTTTCTAGCCAACTATGTCTCCTATACTGAATACTCCAACAGCAAAGGGGGGGGGCATTTTATTATCAAAACTAAAATAAGTCAGTATGCTCTAGGAAAATTTTGAGAAAGGAACAAGGTTTTGGTAGATTATATAGAATGTCTTGAATGGCAGACTGAGTCTCAAAAATCTAGAAAACAGAAAGTAGCCATGAGGAAGGGCTGGTCAATAGTCTGAAAAACACCAAAAAGGTTAAGGGGGTAAAAAGGATGACAACTGAGAAAGGTCATCAGATTTCACAATTAAGAGTTCGTTGCTAATCTTAGAGAAATTAATTTCAGTTGAGTGGTGGAGCTGACATGAGATTGCAAAGGACTGAAAAATGATTAGGAATTGGAGGTAATAGAGATGAATCTTGCTAAGAATTTGTCTATGACAGGGAAAAGATATAGGATGTTAGCTTGAGAGAGGATGATAGGATAAAGGAAACCTTTTTAGAGAATCAGGGCAGGGGAGTCTGGGAACATTTGCAAGTACTAGAAAAGTAGTAAGCAAATAAAGAGGGATTTAAAATGATAGAGAGAATGATAGGAAAAGGCTCTTTGATAATATAAGAGGAGAAGGTATAAATCGAGAGGGCTTAGCAAGAGATATCTCGCAGAAACTAGAACAAAGAAGAGATTGAGAAATGATGAGAAATTGTGTGGTACAGAAAAGTGGGAAAAAGGAAGTCCATGATGAACAGAGAGACTGTTCTCTCTCAATTAGCTCTGATCCAATCAATTGCCAGCCTCTCTCTATTCTTCCTCCTCCACAATGTATCTGCAGTAGATACCAAATTCAATGGTGACCATAAATGGGCAAAAGATATTTTTATAAAGAAAAATATTAATTAATTAATCTACTGAATTGTCTCCAATGAGAGGCAAAGTGATTGGGTGGGTGATGGGGAAGAAGGAGAGAATTTGGTAGAGAAGGATTGAAATAGAGATCAAGTTTATAGATTTGGAATAGACCTAGTTAATATAGGTGTGTGATTTACGCTAGTCCTACCAGAGTTGGTAAGTATAAGCAGATTGATAAATGAATCAATCAAAATCATTTATTAAGCACTTACAGGCACTATCTTGAAAACTAATACTACAAAGAAAAACAACTGCTTGTCCTCAATAAGTTTTTATTTAAGGGGGTAGACAAGATGTAAATAATTAGGTACCTAGAAGATACAGAATATATGAGAGATAATCTCAGGGAGGGAAAGCTGGAAAAACCAAGAAAGACCTACAGAAGGTGGAATTTCAGACTTTAAGGAATCCAGAAAGCCAAGAGGTATTTGTGAGAAGGGAAAATAATCTTAGCAGGAAGTAAAACAAAGAAATCAAATCAGATGTATAACTCAGAATTGGGGTTTACAATGACAATAATAATAAATCACTTTAAATTTTACAGCAAACTTTATATATAGTCTCACAGTCTTCACAATAACCCTGAGAGGTAGATGTTATTATGATCTCCTTTTATAAATGAGGAAACTGAGGCTGAGAAGGGTTGTGTCTTGCTTATAAGCATTTGAATCAGAATTATGAATCAGAATTTTAACTTGGGGCTTTCCTACTCCACATCCAACAATCGAAGGAATTCAAAACTAGAAGAAAGCATATAGTTGAACCAATTAAGAAGGAATAAATTACAAAGTGCAAAGTGAAGCTAGTACAAGGATGATGCATTGGTAAAGGAAGGAGGAGTTGAAAAACAGGAAGTCACCCTGAAGACTAAATAAAGATTTAGGAGAACTGAGGCAGAGGGAGAAATTAAAATGGAGGAGATATATAAAATGTAGAAGAAGAGGGGGACTTAAGATTTCTAGATAGTGGAGGTAAAACATTCTTGAATGATAAGAAAAATCAAGGCTATGACTGCTCTATTGTGAACAAACTGTAGCAAGTTATAAAAGGTCAGTGCTGAGGTGGATTAATGAGAAACAAAAGGACATAAAATAGCATATTACAGTGTGAAGACAAGGGTAACAGAGAAAAAGACTGAGGCAGTTTGAGAAATCAGGGATAATTGTCTAGGAACTGGTATGCAACCACCTTGGAATTTGGGTTGGGCACAGGAGAACTTTAGTTGGGGCACAGGAATTTGGTGTTAGAGACGGGGGGAAAGGGGAAAAGGAAGAAAGGGAAGGAGGGAGGTGGTGGAAGTAGATAAATGCATATACACAATTAAATCTATTTTTGATGACTGTCAATAGATTTTATTTCCTTTTTAATTTTATTCATTTTATTTTATAAATTTGACTATTATTTTGAAAAGGAGTTCATAGGTTTCACCAAACTGTCAAAGGGGTCCATGACACACATGCAAAAAAAAAAATTAAAAACATCTGGAAGGATGATGTTCATAGATGGAAGGAATCTTGAAATCAGGAACAGTTTAGGAGTGATGAAAGCAAAAGAAGAGAATCTGGAGGCAGTAGTGAGGAGCAAGGAGTTTGCCTCCTCTTTCTCCTGGCCCAGTGCTAAAGAAAATGGGAGAAATGGTTCATCCAACACTGGACAGATCAGTCTGCATGTTCTTAATTTTCCAATAAATTCAAGAGGATGGAAGGAGGAAAGATAAAAGCAAAAATCCTTTAGAAAGATCAGGATAGCTCCAGAGAGCAAAATGGAAAAGGTGAGCAAGAGAGAAAGGAGGAATTCAATGTGGATGGGGTTGAGGCAGACAAGAATGAGAGTGAGGAGTAATAGCAAAGTTAAGGAAAACTTACCAAAAATGGTAGCAATTCTGTGTCACCAGAATTAGAAGAGGAGGTTGTCATTTGCTCACCATTGGATCAGGAAGTTGGGCTGTCTGAACAATAATCCTATACTCAAGGTTCCTGTGATGACATCATTGTACTCTTTCTCTCTCAAGTATCAGGCAGAAAGGGAGATGGGAGCAAGCATATGGCTCTATGATTTCCCAGTGTTTGGGTGCCATAGCCTTGATTCAATTCACATTTCTTCCCTCCACTCACTCTAGTGCCTTCCTCTCTAAGGTTACCTTGTTTCTACTTTGTATCTTCTATATATCTATATGGGTCTACATTACGTTCACAATTAAAATGTAAGTTCTTTGAGGGTAAGAACTATTTCCATTTTTTTATTTGTAACTCTAGCCTTTATCACAGAGTCTGGCATATGAATTAATTAATTAATTAATGCATTTTGGTAGTTAATTGATTCATGGGTAATTCTTTTGCCCATCTCAGGATAGTAAGGAATAAATCACAAACCTAAGATTCCCTGAACATGAAGGAGATACTTGGCTCCTGTTTGGATCAGATGATTATCTGGCCAAACAATGGGAGATCTGGTGTCTGGTCTCTAATCCCAAGAAAAAGCACATATATATGTATGTACGTATACATGTATGCATGCAGCGTAAGTGCAACATTCATTCAGGAGGCATACCTCCTTCAGTATCCCTCATTACTAGGATTACCATTCCAACTCTCTTAGCAATAAAACTGTCTTTTGTTTTTATACTTCACTGCTATCTGATAAGGGAAACACATGGCAAAAAAAAAAGAGAAGAGTTTTTTAAAGCCACAGTCCTGGTGGCCAATGAAGAAAAACGTTTATGCATATTCATAGGTTAATGACAACTAAAAACTGGAGATCTCTCATAAATATTAGGCACTAAAAACTATAACATTTCCCTTGTTTTCCTGAGGTTGGTGGTATGGCTTCCTGAAAGTGGCAATCACATTTTCATGAGCCTGTCATTCACTCCTTTTAGGACGCATACAAGCTTGTTGACTAGATTAGCTTTGATTATAAAATTTATGCCACTTTCCTGATGCTCCCCATCATTGTAGCAAAAACATGTAACCAACTGGCCTTCATTTGCCATACTTTTTTCACTCAGGGCTGCAATTTGGATGTGATACTCCCTGAGTTTTCTAGCAACAAGAATTGTTCGTCTTTCAGATTTACTGGATTTCTTGTCCATAAATGTAAGCATATTCTATGTGCCAATAATGAATGTAATCATCTTCACAAAAGTTTTTTGTACATATTTTTGTGTTTCAACAGCAGAGTGGAATCCTTTCCTTCCATGGTAAACAGGCAAGAATTTTTGTTCACAAATAATTGTATACTCATTGCAGGCTCAGAGGCTAAGATAAGTACAGATCAATTCTCTGCTACTTTGCCAATATTGGTCTAACAACACCAAGAAAACGTAGGTTCTCTACAAGCTGTCACCACATCATTCATACTTGGAAAGATCAGTTACAGTACATCTGTATTTAATATTTACTGTACATACAATAAATAGAGAAGTTTTGAATGCTGTGGATAAGTTAATTTATCTTGGCAGTATACTGTCTAATGAGAGGGGGTACACCTAAATAATGAGATTGCCAGAGCTAGCTCAGAATTTGAGAGATTTCAAAGGAAAGTTGTGTGAGAAGAGTTATTAAGCTGACTACCAAACTGATCTACTATGTAAAGAAAGCCTACAGAGAGTCTTTGTGCTGACTTCACTGTTGTATGCCTGTGAAACCTGGTCATTACAATGGTGCCATGTCAGAAAATTGAACTTCTTCCATTTGTTTTGTCTTAGGAAGATTCTGACAATCATCTGGCAAAACTAAGTCTTTTCGTGAACTGAACTACCAAGTATTCAAATTTTACCAAAGAAAGAATAATTCTTACAGACTGATGGATTTGACAAAAAACCGTCTAAATAACTATTTTATAGAGAATTCACACAAAGAAGGAACTCACAAGGTGGTCAGAAGAAAATATAAGGACATTCACAAGTCTCTCTGAAGAACTTTGGTATTGACTGGAAGACATAGGAGACACTGACACATAGAACACTCAGCATGTCATACCCATCAAAGAAGGCACTGTGCTCTATGACCAATGAAGAATTACAGTAGCTAAAAAAAAGTTGAGATGTGCAAATTTGAGACATCTCTCTCCAAAATGGTTATTTGAACTATTTGTACCTGACCTGTGGTAAAGGTTTCTGAGCTCATATTGGTCTGATTAACCACAATGGATACACTGTAAACTGACTTCAACATTACAGTGTTATTTTGGTTCTCTTTAAACACACAGAACAAACAATTTCAGGGTAATGCAAATGGTAATTCAAAGTTACATATAGTTTTCACCACTTACCAAGGACTTTCCTCAAAGTAATTTTGTGAGATCTATAGAATAAAAGCATTTTTATATGATGATAATTTATGTAAATGGAATGATAATATTTAATAATAAATAATTTCTTTTAAACAAAAGTCAAGGGGATCCAGATAATTTGTTCAATATCACATAGCTAGTAAGTCAGAGCTAGAATCAAACTTGCTTCTTCAACCTTCAAATCTCTTTATCCTAACATGCAACAATATTATAATTAATAATAAACTTATGCTTGAGTTCAAAAAAACCAATTGTGCAAGATAGGGGGAGCACAGTTGTTGAAGTCCTATCTTAAAGAAACAGAACTAAATTTATTCTGTTTGGTCCCTAAGGAAAGAACTAAGACCAACAGATAAAATTTGCAGGGAAGTATGTTTAAATTCAATACTACACAAATTTACTGAGGATTAAGGATGTCCAAAAATCAAAGGACTTGCTTTCTAAAATATTAAGGTCTTTGTCACAAGATGTGTTGAGGGAGAGGTTTAATAATCATTTGTCTGAAATCTTTTAGTGACCTACAATTTCCCCCTGAAGGTAAAAATTGTTTCTTTTTTTTCTTATATTCCCTAGTACCAGGAAAGCAGTAGGTACTTCATAAATACTTGATGATTGATAGTTGTAATAGAAAACTTCTAAGGTGACTTTCAACTTTACTGTTCTATATATTGGATTAATTCTGAATGTAGTTTTTCACTTTCATTTTTCTCCATCTCCAACACCTATTTTTATACCATATTACTATATGTACCCTAAAGAATTCTGGTCTCCTAATTCATTAATCCACCTCAACATTGACACCTCTCACAATATACACCTTTATTTCATCTTATTCACGGTAGAATAGTCATAGCTTTGATAAATCAGGAGTTAAAGGAGTTAAGATGAATTATCAATATTATGCATCTCAGTATTTTTTCACAATTTTTTCACAACTCTCCTATGTGTACAACCTAGTAACTATGCAAGATGTTGTATTTTACACTCTCTTTTGCATACCAAAGTGACCTATTAAACCACCACCTAAGAAAATGGTCTCCAACCTGTTTTCCCAAAAACAGTAATGGACTTGGTCATAAGACTTCTAGAGTAATACTTTGTGATCAACAGCATGTCGCTGTAAAACACCTGGTCACTATTAAGGATGCAGCCTATAGCCTCAGAACAGTTTTTCCTCTAACAAAAGCTAAGCAAACCATATGGGGACTGAACCTCTCTCTGCCCTTGTCCTCATTAGGGCCATGCTCCAACCCACTCTGCTAACCAGCCCAGACACTTAACACCTTGAAGATTATAGATCCCTGTGCAAACGTTAACTATTCATACCACTGGCTAGAGCTCTCAACATTGCAACCCCAATCCATGTTTTCCATTAAAGTCAAAGGGAATTAAACTAATTTAGAAACTAAAGAATCTGACCCTGGGGACAAATACAGCTATGGATTTTTATAAGGTCTTGTTTTCCCCCCAGTATCATCTAGGTAGAATTCCCAAACCAGGATGGTTCAAAAACCAAGAATACCTTGTCTAGAGATTAGGTGACAATCAGTTGAAGGCACATCAGGATTTTATGTGAATTTGCCTGACCAGTTAAAGCTTGGAACACCTGGTTCTCAACAATTATTATACATACAATTCAGGACAGATTTTTATGAATGCTTTCCTTAAGGTAAAGTACTTAGCCTTCTGAGTCAATTTTATAGCCCCTTTCTGCTTTCACCTTAATGGATAACATCCAAACCACAAATCTGTAACATCAGTGAGTTCAAATAATGACTAGCAAGAATTTGTCCTTATTTAAAGGTTAGGGCATTTTAAACTTCATTTCATACTATTGCTTAATCTAAAAGTTAATCAGCCTCAACCTTAGAGATTTAACAAAGACATAAAGGAATAGCTCTGAGACTGACCTGTTTTCCACTAAGGACTCTAAGGGAAAGTAAAGTGGCTGATCTCTTTATTGGATCCAGCACTAAGAAGTAGCTCTCCAACTTGCTTGCAGACATTAACCCCTGCAGTCTACATTCAGGGGGAAAATGTTTCTCAGTTTGTCTCATAGCTAGTATATGGCCATAAAAGAAGGAGGTTTTCTTGTTGACCCATGAAGATCATTCCAGTCAATAAACCCCCAAATTAAAGAATTCTGAAACAGTTTCTAAATCCAAGGGCTATTTTCTCTTTGGTTCATGCTGAAAAGCAATGATGATGGCAGGGTGATGGTAGTAGTGATGGTAGTAATGGTGATAATTGATGCCATGTCATATATCCAATTGTATTGCCATCTAAAGTTGAGGGCGTGGTGGATTTCACCTTTTAAAACATTAGATGCCATTATTTTTGGCATAGTGGAAAACATTCTGTATTTGTTCTTGTAAAACCCATCTGGGCTCCATCACTTAACTACCCATATGACCTTAGGCAAGTCATTTACTTGGCTTTCTCGGCTCTACAGTTTTCTGATGTGTAAAAGGAGAAGTAGTATGTTGTTGTAGATAGATGGTCAGCCTTGAGGTCAGGAAGAACTGGATTTAAATGTCACCTCTTACATATGTTACCTATGTGGCTCTGAACAAGTCATTTATTGTCACAATACTCCAAAGAAAACCTCTAAGTCAATATGTTGGATTGGAAAAGAAAGTTTCCTTATTATGCCTTCCTCATATCCATAAAAATCACAGTTCTAACATAGCGCCTTGGCAACTCCTTACCCCCCCCAAAAAAAAATTTGAACTAAACTACAGTGATCTCTAAGATCTCCTTTAGCTAAAAGTTATGTGATCCTACTTATCTGCATTCATGAAATATTTTGGCAGAAATCACCAGGAAATGCAGATAGTCATTCAAAATATGGTTTAATCATTCCTAGATTATAAATAAAAAAATTGGTAATATGCCCCATTTCAAAATAAGGGGTTAAAGGGTTGTGGGCAAGGAAGGAAAAAATAATTTTACTTGCTTTGAGTTGACTTTAGAGCTCTTTAATAGTCTCCATGCTAAAACAAAAAATAAGATACCATTTAATGGCTCAATTCTGGAGTTGATTAGCTAGCTATCTAAGAAATAAAACAATACTGAAAAGTCAGTGAGGAATGTTGGAAGGAATAGTGGCTTTGGAATCAGGAAGACTTAAATTCAATACTGCTCTATCTGTCTCTAATGTTTGCTAGTTGTGTGTATTCAGAGTCATGGAGTCTGGGTTAGAATCATAATTTTGCCACTTACTATCAATATAAGCATGGATAAGTTATTTAACTTTCCTTGACCTCAGTTTCTTCATATATAGATTGAAGGACTTGAAACAGTTGATTTGTTGGGTGCTTTCTGCTCTTGTTGTTCATTCATTTTTCAGTTGAGTCTGACTATTCATGTCCTCTTTTGAGGTTTTCTTGTTAAAGTTACTAGAGTAGTTTGCCATTTCCTTTTCCAATTGATTTTAAAGATGAGGAACTATTAAATGACTTGCCCAGAGTCACATGGCTAGAAATGGCTGAGGTCATATTTTCTTTTTTAGGTTTTTGCAAGGCAATGGGGTTAAGTGGCTTGCCCAAGGCCACACAGCTAGGTAATTATTAAGTGTCTGAGGCCAGAGTTGAACTCAAGTACTCCTGACTCTAGGGCTGGTGCTCTATCTACAGCACCATCTAGCTGCCCCTGAGGTCAGATTTTAATACACAGAGATGAGTCTTCCTGTTTCCAAGTACAGTGCACCATCTAACTGGTTCTAAATCTAATGCAGTAGGGATCTGGTTCATGTGCACATAGCATAGTTAGCTAAAATGGCATCATCAACATGAAAGATATGAAGGATCTGCTAAAGGGAGAACCATGAGGATTAGAACATATGTAGACATTCTTCATTGACCTGTCATACAATATGAAGGAGCCTTTTTCCATTGCTACTTTGTTAAAACTGTAGGAATCTCTAAAAAGGCTCAAGTAAGCACCATTCATGGCTTTTGCTGCATTGTCATCTTGAAGACCAAGGTGACACCACTCACAGCTGGTGAGACCATGGGATAACAAGAGAAGACTCCAGGATCTCATTCTCCCCCCTTACTCCCCACCATGTGCCAAAGATCATATTGTCCCTAAAAAAATAGACTCAATCTTTCTCCTTTTCATTTTATTTTCCATTCCAAGTTTAAGCAATGGAGGGATCTCAAGCTGCAAGGATTTGGGAGTCCAGGAATTCAAAATGGATGTTGCAGACAGCCCAATGACAGCACTAGCAGAAGCAAGGGTTTATGGTTCCAGTCTAGCAGAAACAGGTACTAAGGCTGGCTTTATACTTACATACCAATGTTACTGTATGGTTAATACATAAGATATAAGATTTTCCATGGTAAGGCCTTATAGTTTAGCTACAGAGAATTACTGACCCCCAATTCACCCAATGTACAGGGAGGGGAGAAGAGCAGGACTGATTTCATGCACATATTTAAAACAGCTTGAGCATTTAAAAGAACTGAAGAATGTCCTTGACCGGTCCTGGCCAGACTCTCAAGGCCTTACTTGATTAACATTGGGCCTATCTCTTCAGGAACTAGCCATTCCTTAATGTAAACACTATAATTCTTGGGGTTCAGAGAGGGATGGCTCCCTCTTCGGACAACCTGGAAAATTTGGTTTTATTCCACAAAAAGTTGGCAAGAAGCCTTCTTTGTTCTCAAGCTATAGAAGATCTAATTACACCCCAGTTTAACGAAGTTTCACCCATGGAGAGGACACTCTGCCTGGGGTCTTCCTGATCGGGACTCTGAAGGCTGTACCCCCAGGACTCCCCAGCCATTATTGATTCAGATGTTGAAGCTCCCCCAATTGGTGATGTTTTCTTTTAATATCTATATTTATGTAGACTGCTCTTCTTTTTATTATATTGGGACTTATTGGTTACTTTTGCCATAAAAATGATTTATTTCTACCTATTTTATAATCACTTTATTAAATACACTCTTTTTAGTTTTGTTGGTGTGAATGTATCTTTTTGTAGGAGCGAATCGAAACCAAAACTCCTTAATCAAACAGTTACATATATGAATCGAGTTAAATTGTATACTTATCCCCGATCAGAGAGCAGGGTAGTCTATGAGGGATTTGCTCCCTTGCCATGTTAGAGAAAATATTTCTATGTTTGTTCTTGCTATAATCTGAAAAAATAAATCTCCCTTTTTAAAAAAAAACTATTGAAAGAAATTATTATTAATAACTAATGATTGGTGGGGATAAAATCTTTGAATAGAGTATCCAAGACCAGGGGCAACTTAAAAATAAATGAAATAATAAAAATTCATTTGAATAATTTAGTAACATGGCTCTTCCAATGGGCATATAAGCCATGACTGTTTTTGACCTAAGAGAGAGATGACTAAATGACCATCCCTTTATTTAAAATGTTGGAATTAAAAATAACGTGATTGAGGGGCGGCGAGGGTGTAGTGGATAGAGCACTGGCCCTGGAGTCAGGAGTATCTGGGTTCAAATCTGGTCTCAGACACTTGGTGATTACCTAGCTGTGTGGCCTTGGGCAAGCCAGTTGGCCCTGTTTGCCTTGCAAAAAAAAAAAAAAACTAAAAAAAAAAAATAATAATGTGATTAAATTACACAGAAAAAAATCTCTTAAACTTTTTTAAATGCCTCAGTATCCAATGTTAAATGGTTAAATGGAACTGGGGTACTAGTCATTGGGCCCCTAAAATGGGGGAAAACTAAGCCAGTGAAGGCTTTAGTCAATGACAGAAAAAAAGTATCACCCCAATCCATATGGGAACCTGAAAACCCTGAGAGGGAGATATAACTGGACCTCAGGGAGTGACTCCAGAGTCAATGATGTTATATAGGATCCCAAATCAATTAATCTCTTTATACCTATATATCTCTTAACATTCTTCTGGGTATCAAAACATGTAGTGTCATACTTTTAGACAGAGTCAACATGGGAATTTGTTTTACCTTATTTTACTTATTTGTTACAAGAGTTTTGAATTTCATTTTTTCCCAGTTGGGAGGGAGGGGATATATTAAAAGGGTCAAGTCAACTTAAGGTGGCAATAAAAAAGGATTATTAAAATTCTTTTAAATGAAGAGATCAGTCTAGAAGAAAGACCAAAAGAATCATCAGAAGTTACAACAAATTTGTTTTGATCCCAAGCTGTCAGAGATACCAAAGAAAAACCTGCATCTAAGAGGGGAATAAATAATATCATCTAGGAAATAGCTAAACAAAATTCATTATATGTTTTATAAGAAAAACAATCTGTACATAATAGGAATTTGTATTTTTATGACCTTTAGGTTTTTTGTATTATATATATATAATATATATATATATATGGAAATAATTTTATTTTATTTTTGTTAAATTAAGAATAAAAAAAGAAAAAGAAAAAAGATGTTACATATAAAGACCCAACAGGTTATATAAATGCCAAGACCAGCCCCTTCAACATTAGACACTGACAGGTTCTGATTTACAAATTAATGGTCTTTAATATCTAATCCTTTCAATCAAGCAAGTTTCTATTTTTTGCTTTATCTAGAGCATTCAAGTCTAGTAGATGATACAGTGAATAGAGGGAAGGGTCTAGAGTCAGAAAATCATCTTCCTGAGTTCCTGAGTTCCTGAGTTCCTGAGTTCCTGAGTTCCTGAGTTCCTGAGTTCCTGAGTTCCTGAGTTCCTGAGTTCAAATCTGGCCTCAGATACTTACAACCATGTGAACCTTGGACAAGTCATTTTGCTCTATTTGTCTTAGTTCATTCATCTGTAAAAATGAGATAGAGAAGAAAATGACAAGTCATTCCAATATCTTTGCCAAGAAAAACCCAAATGGGATCACAAAGAGTCAAAAATGACTGAAAAAAATGACTGAATAGAGCACTTTAAAATCTCTGAATGATTTGAATGTTTCTTTTTATCTCAGCTTGTTTCTAACCCAAAATTTGACTCTTAGACCTCTTAATAAGCTTTAAGACACAACTTAGTCAATCAAGCGCCAGTTTGGTGTTCCTCTAAACAGCCAATAATTAACATCTCTCTACTTACTTGGGTGATCAAGGGCACAACCATTTTTTTTTTCACAAGATCTCACTGAAAACACTTATGTTGGATTAAATTCTCTTGGAGAAGTTTGCCATGAGTTGAAGCAAAAAATAGAAATGTTTTTTAAAGAACTCCCAGAATTACATTGTAGGAAAACCACTGTCATATTCTATTTTGCCTTCTTTCTTCTCTAAAGCTAGGGTTGGAAAGCTTTGGCCCAAGGTTCAAAGAGTCTACCTCTTGTTTTTGAACATCCTCAACCTGGGAAAAAGCACCTTTAACTTTTAGGCCATACAAAAACAAAAAGAAGGTCAGATTTGGTCCAAAGACAATGGTTTACAGATCCCTGGTCTAGAGTACAGCTTCCTGAAATAATATTTATGTATATTATGTTAACAGGAATACCCTAGCTACAAAATTGTTCAGCATATTTCTATAAATTCTGCATGAAAATAATCTAGAAATATACTATGGGTAAATTTGAGGAAAATATGAGAAAACAGTCAAGAAGAGGAAACTACATAATTGATAGTGACACATACAATTGACTAGAAGGTGGAGATATTCCAAGGTCCTATTGTGTTTTTTGACACAAAGCATTTGACTAGGTAGAGTAAAATATAGCTTTAAAGCAGGGATTCTTAGTCTTTCTTGACAGTATTTCTAGCCCCTTTGACAGTCTGGTGAAGACTATGGACCTCTTTTCAGAATAATGTTCATAAATATACAAAATAAAAGACATTGGCTTACAAAGGAAGTCAATTACCTTGAAATACAAAGAGCAAAATATATTTTTCATTGAGCCCCAAGTTAAGAATCCCTGCATTAAAAGCTATCCTCCAAAAAAGACATCTTCCCATATTAAACTTGGACAAAAAAAAATTTGAAAGATTAAACAACAGATAATTTTGTTCCACAATACTCTTATTTTCAAAATCAAGCAAAATATAAAACAAGGAAACTGTCTACCAAAAGTATTTGTCACTGTCATGGAAGATGCCAAAGAGTCCAAATGGAAGAATAGTTTCCATTAGATGATGAGCTAATTCAGATACTCCTGCTTACAAATGACATTGTGTCTCTTTAAAGAGATTCATAGTCACGTAAAAGTTTCTAATCAAAAATCCAATTAATCAACAAATATGTATCAGACACTGAAAATCCACACCTATAAGAACACAGAACTTGGTAATGGAAGGCAGAATTATCTCTCCCCCCACCATAATAATGAATAAAAAGCTTATTAGTTAGCACCATAAATTAGAATCTTTATTCATTTCTACAGTAACTATCCTGTTATTTGTAATTGTTATATCACAGGACTGATTGGCCTTCCGAGATTGTTACTTGCCTTTAGGTTCTTAAACCATCTGACAGAAATGAATGTAACTCATGCTCATGAATCTCAAAAGCAGAATTGCAAGGATGTCACCATTTCTGTCAATTAGAAAAATCTCTGGATTATAAAATATTTTCAAAAAATAGGTATATAAATATTATTTAATGTTTATTCCTAGAAAAAAATCATCCACCTGCAGACTAATTAATTTTCTAATTGACTATTTCTTATATTTACAGAAAATTTTTATCCTCTTTCCTTTTTTAAAAAAGTAATATGGAATGCTTCACAAATTTGAACATCATCCTTGAGTAGTACAATACTAATCTTCTACATATGATTCCAGTTTTGGTATATGTGTTACTAAAGTAAGCACCCTCTTCTCATTTCCAATTTTATCCCATTTTTCTATTACATATCTCACTGTTATCACCCAGTCATTTGTAGACATTCATATTGGCACTATATTCTTTCCAGAATTTTGTCCCTCATTTATAATCCATATAATTTTACTTTATTTTTTCCTTCCAGAAGCTCCCAGAAGTTCTTTCCTCATATTCCTATTTGCCTCATCTTTTCTCCATTCTGTCATTTGTCAATTGACTCCATAATTTTTTGACTGTTACACAAATAACTGTCTGGTATTGCTAGGTCTTGGATTTGACCATAGATGTCTTCTATAGTATTTATCATGTCATGCATTTACTCATTTCTTTGAGTTCATATAAAATTGGTTGTTTTCAATATCTGTGCCCTCAATTAATTTTTTCTAATTGTATAAATACATTGCCCTTCCATTTTTAAAAATCTCTGGAGAATTTATTAAAGAAACAAAATATCTTTTTCTGTCTCTATAAGTCTGGAAATAATTGTGTTCTTACAAAAGGCACTTGTTTCACAATCCCCAAAAATGAAAATCTTTTTATCTCATGAACTACACACTTGGCTGCAAAATTCTATTTTGTTAAGACTAGTTCAGTTCTAGCCACCACACCAGCACACTTGTTTCATTCAGTGTCAACATCTGGTTCTGAGATGGTACCAAACTTTCCATCTTTACAGTGCTTTTCTACCAACATCAGCCCTAGAGTTTCTAGACTAGAATTAGCTTGTTCCCAGTTTCATGGATGCCAGGAAGTCTATCTGGGGATCCTCTTCTCTTTTTCCTCTATTTTCTCTCAAATGGTGATCTCAACAATTTGGATTCAATTATCTTCCATATGCATAACTGTCAGATCCATATAGCCAGCCCTCACTTTTTCCACCTTCAGTTCCCATATGATATTCCTATAGGGCATCTCAAACTAGATTCTCATAGAAAACATATCTAAAACCAAACTATCTTTTCTCCATTCTCTCCCCTCTTCCCAGTTTCTCTATTATTACTGAAGGTACTGCTATCCTTCTAATTACCCAGATTCAAAAACTCAATTTCATCCTAAACTCTTAACTCTCCCCCATGAAGGCAATATGCTGCCAAATATTTTCATTTCTACCTTCACCTCAGATATATCCTCTTCTCTCTCTGTTCACATAGCCATCTCACTAATTCAGCCCTTATCACCTCTCAGATATACTATTACCAGTGAAATGACTTTCTAATTGTTCCTCATGCCTCCAGTTTCTACCTTCTCCAATTTAGCTCCAATCCACACAGCTTCCGAAGTGATTTTTAAAAGCATGCTCAAAAGACTCCAGTGGTTCCTTATTAGATCCAGGATTAATAAAAAGACTTTTCTTTGGCATTTAGAGATCTTCATACCCTATCCACTTCCTACTTTTCCATTCTACTTATACTTTACTTCCTTCCACACTATGATTCAGCTGCACTGTCCTGAGTGATCTTCCCATATGACCCTCAGTCTGCACATCTTTGTACTTCCCCCTTTGTCTGGAATGCTTTCCTTTTCCACCTATACCTCTTAGTTTCTCTGGATTCCTTTAAGATTCAAATGAGATCCTACCTTCTATAGAAGATCTTCTTCAAACCTTAAATTGCTGGTTCCTTCTGACTCTACAATTACCTCTCTATTCTATACTATATGTCTTTTTTGTGCCTTGCTATTTACATGTTGTCTCTCCTATTAGAAGAGAATTCCTTAGGGGAAAGGACAGTTTTGGTCTTTATTTGTAACCCCAGACCTTAACAAAGTCTGGCATATAAGTACTTAAATGCTTGATTCAGCAAGTTCAATTATGAAAGAACCTCAAAGACTTCTAGTAACATTCTTCATCTCAGTCCAGAACTTATCAAATAGCAACACATGAGTAGGGATGGGAAAAGGAGAGAGAGAGAGTAGATAACCTCAAATTGCATTGTATTTCTAGATAGTATTCAGGACTATTCAACTTCCTTCATCCCTCTATGACTACAGGACTGGTAGTGAGCAGTATAGCCATTGGAATCCAACTCAAATTCAAATCTGACCAATTTTGAGAATGGGAACCAAATAGCCATTCAACTTTCACAGCAAATCTACTAAGAAGGGCATATGCACCAATGTTCCCACACACTCATATAACCAAACCCTTTAATCAAGGATATGAGCCCATTACTTCATATTTTCTTGTGGGTAGCAGAAATCTGTCATTCTTATTATCTAATACTCCCATAATAGTTAAAATGGAGGCCCTCAATTCTCCATGTGACTTCTCTTCCCTTCAGCAGAGTCTTCCAGCACTCAATCATTATTGATTAATCATGTCTGATATCACAGAATTTAAAATATTCAACAGAATAAATGAGAGGGAGTGTGGTATGGGGAGAAAATGCTGATCTTGAAGTCAAGAAGAGCTGTTTTTAAGTCTTACCTTTGATGGATACTAGCTAAGTGATCATGGGCAAATTATTCCACTTCTCAATCCCCCCAAGTAATTGTATTAGTCTCTAAATCAAGAAAGAGTTGCCTACCTCTTTTGGTGGAAAAAAAAGTTTCCACATTGTGAGTTATAAATCACCAATCTGGTCCAAAAGTTACAATTAGTAAATAATTCCAAACATTCAATAAAACACAAAAATCTGAAAATTCCCTTAAGAGACCAGGGTCTATAAAAATGTCATCACACTAATTGTTTTCCACATTGCTATTTAAAATTCTAGATTTTCCTAGTCCAGAGGAAAGAGACTGGAATTCAAAGCATCATACCAATCTTCATGGCATTCACCTGATTTCTACCTTCCTTAAAATTCCCTAGGAACACTGCTATTAGCATCATGAGATATATCACTACTGGTAGAAACTCCATAAATTACTTGAAAGTTACTAATTGAAATATACTACTGGGATATGATATCTGTCATTTATTCAGCACAAGAGTAGCTGTGTCCTATATCAAACTGGATTTGGTCCTATGCACAAAGCTTACAAATCTCTAATGTCAACCCATGTTAAAGTTCCATTTGCCCAAGGAAGATTTGAAGAACATGAGTGAATAAAGGAGAGTAGGTCCAGATGTTCAGTTTTAACCCAGGTGTGGTACAGTTGGCCTGTTTGGTGATGACAGATTTTCCAGAGCACAGGAAGTAGCACCTGTGCAAGATTACACACAGATTTAAACTTGCTACAAAATAGACTGAATGCTGTCTGATTTTCCCTTAATTGCAGTGTCTTGGACAGAGCTTAGATGAAACTGGTCTAAGCATAAGACATTGCTTGGATAGCTCTTGCAAGTGTCTGAAAATTATTTTAAAGGTGTGACATTTAGAAAGGTGGTTCTAAAATATGATTTAGTTTTATTAAATATGAAAGAACAATGAAAAACTTATAGTAACAAAACCCACTCAAAGAATAATTCATAAAGATTAGTGTCTCCATACTAACTCTTAGAAAGAGCACTGAATCTCTAGAACTTCTGTTATCCAAGAAATGTTCATCTAAGAGTAGCATTGAAACTAGAAAATAGGAATTCCCATGAATCCACCAGACCTCTGGTGGTGTTCCATACAGAGAAAACCAGTTTATTGCAAAGACCTGTTGAAGTCTCCGGGCTGCCTTGTTAAAGGAAAATTCTTCTAGTAAAACTGCACAGCACCGTTTTTTCCCCCTTGGATATCGTAAACAGATGTCAGCCTTCCATTGTAAGGCATTTTTGATGCAGTAGTTGTCACATATTACTTTAACAGACAGTTCCTGTCTACAAAGAATAGCTAACATTTGTAAGATGAAATAGCAACTCAAAAGACTTTTTTTTTATATATGTTAGTAATGAGGCGATATTTAAGGACCATTAAAAATAAATGGCTTTGAAAATCTGTTCTTAGCACTTTCAAGGTGAGTTCTGTGTCTGAATCTCCTATGGCTCATGATTTTGCAGTAATAAACATACAAGAATTACAGTTTACACACACATATATGGGTAGTGGGGGAGAGTTTTCCACCATCCTAAAAACCTAAATGCTAAGAACCATTTCTTTTTCGTAAAGTAATAATTTCTTTCATTCATAGATACATACCTAAAACTAGAAAGTATCTCCAAAAGTCACATAGTTCAATTCTTTGATGTGACAGATGGGAAAACTGAAACTCAGAGAGTTTGTGACTAGCTTAAGAGCATATAAGTAGTAAATACTATAAGTAATAAGTCAGATAAAGGGTTTGAATCAAGATTCCATTATCTTAGCAAAAAAATCCAGCGTAGTTAGCCAACTTAAGATAGGTCTCCCTAATTAAGTGAATGTCCTTCAATTGGGGGATGGCTTAACAAACTATGGTATATGTATGTCATGGAACACTATTGTTTTATTAGAAACTAGAAGGGATGGGAATTCAGGGAAGCCTGGAAAGATTTGCATGAAATGATGCTGAGCAAGATGAGCAGAACCAGAAAAACATTGTACACCCTAACAGCAACATGGGGGTGATGATCAACCCTGATGGACTTGCTCATCCCTTCAGTGCAACAACCAGGGACAATTTTGAGCTATCTGCAAAGAAAAATATGATCTGTATCCAGCATTATATTCTTATCTAATTTTACTATCTCGTACTTTATTTTTCTTCCTTAAGGATATAATTTCTCTGTCATCGCATTCAACTGAGATCAATGTATAAAATGGAACCAATGTAAACACTAACGGAATGCCTTCTGTGGGGGGTGGGAGAGGGAAGCAAGAATGGGGGGAAATTGTAAAACTCAAAATAAATAAAATCTTTCTTTAAAAATAAAAAGATAGGTCTCCCTGATGAAAGAGATCATTATTTTTAAGGCAAATGCATATTAAGGTTAACTTCCTTCCAAAGATAGAAAAGGAAACAAATTCTTTAAAATCTTAGCATTAGATCATGTGTCATAGATTTAAAGCTGGATGAAGTCTTAAAGGTTAAAGAGTCTAATGCCTCATTTTATAGATATCCAGAGTAATAGAATTGGGGCAGGATTCAAACCCAGGACTTCCTTACTCTAAGTCCAGTACTCTAGTCACTACAGCATCATGTTTCTATTAAGATAAATTAAATACTATTCCCTAAAGCAACAATTATTAAATTTATTATCTACAAAGAAATGTCTCTAATTCATCAATGAGGTTTCTCATAGCTAAAATTTGAACATAGATTGAGAGCTAGAGATACCTTCTTGTCAAATAAAACTGAAACCCAGAATGATGAGTCGCTAGAGGTTATACAACAAGCAAATAGCAATGTGAAGACTCAAACCCAGGTCCTTTGACTCGCAAATCTAATATTCTTCCTACCATAACATATTTTAAGCCAAAAATGTTATCATATACCAGATGTTATTTTTTTTTTGCTTTTTTCATAGGAACATAAAAAGATTTAGAACTGGAAGGGTCTTTTGAAATAAATTAGTTAAAAGCTTTCTAACTTAAATGGGAAAGAATATTAAGTAACATAGATTCTAACAATTAACATAGTCAACTATATATAAATATATAGTGTGCATATTCTTATGGTATATAAATATATACTGCATAGTATATTTTATATATATTAACATATTCATATAAAATAGTATATCACATATAAACTAAAACATTAACATAAATTCCAAACTAGTGAATAATTCCCTTAGTCAGTAAGAATATATTCATTCAATTAGACCACTTGGACCCCAGGTTCAATGTCATGAAAATATCAAACACTGAGAAATTCATTCTAATTTTTAGCAGGAATTTATTAATAATCCATTGGATGCCTAGAGCACTGTGACTTAGGATACAAAAGCAAAAACAATGACTTTGATCAAAGGAGTAAATTTTTATAGGTGGGATAAATATCTTCACAGAAAAACAACACAAAATACATTGAAAATAGGTACAAATGACTGAAGACATAAAGGAGATAGGTGCTAGTATTATTCCTATTTTTTATGTTGCCTAGAAGTTGCTAATCTGTGTTGGTAGAGTGTGTCCTCTGTAAAAGTTGCACAATATAGGCGGCATATTAGATAGAATGCAGGGCGGCTAGGTGGCGCAGTGGATAAAGCACCAGCCCTGGAGTCAGGAGTACCTGGGTTCAAATCCGGTCTCAGGCACTTAATAATTACCTAGCTGTGTGGCCATAGGCAAGCCACTTAACCCCATTTGCCTTGCAAAAAAACCTAAAAAAAAAATAGAATGCTAAGCTTGGAGTCAGGAAGACCTGAGTGCTAACACAAATCCAGTCTTAGATATATACCAGTTGGGTAAATCAGGTAACCTGTTTGGCTCTCTTTCTTCAATTGTAAATTAAACATATCAGGGCTATTGTGAGGATGAAATAAAATAGTACTTGTCAAGTACTTAGCTAGCAACTTAAATACTTGTATGTTTCCTCTCCTTTTTCATTTTTTCCTCTCTTCCTTCCTTCTTTCTTTTCTTCTTTCTTTCCTTTTCTTCCTTCTTTCCTACATCAAAGAAATTACAGATTTAGTCCCGTTTCTTATCCATGCTTTATAGATAAGATTCAGCAAGGTTGAATGAATTACCTAGAATCACATAGATAGGAAGTATCAGGAGCAGGACTGAAACCCAGTTCCTCCTGACTGCAATTCCAGTGTTCTCCCCATTTCCTAGAACTGCTCATATATTTAATATAGATCATCTCAATTGATTCTCACAACTATTCTCTGGTTAGTAAAGCAAATACCATCATCTCACTTTAGGGATACTGAAGATCTCAGGGAAGTCAGATGCCTTGACTAAGACTAGGCAGCTAGAAAGTATAGGCAAGACTGACACTGATTTTTTCTGTCTCCACAATCAGTGACTTGTCTACTATATGATACTTTCTCTTTAACAAGTCAATGAGCATTGATTAAAGAAATTCAGATTAAAACAACCTTGAGATATCATTTTACACCTACCAAAATGAGATAAATATTTAGAGATAATGTGGAAAAATTGGAACACTAATTCATCATTGATAAAATTGTGAAATGATTCAATCATTTTGGAGGGCAAACTAGCAGAGTTATTAAAACAGCTAGGCCTATTTCCAAAGAGGATTAGGGAAAAAAGAAAAGAATTTATATGTTCTAGATTGTTTAAAGTAACTCTCTTTGGGACAGTGAAGAATTGGAAATTGAAGAGATGTCCATGAATTGTGGAATGACTGAACAAACTGTGGTATATGATTGTGATGAAATACTACCAGGCTATATGAAATGATGAGATCAGTGGTTTTAGAAAAAATATGGAAAGACTTAAAATAATGAAGAGGGAAATGAGAAGAATCAAGAAAACAATGTATATAGTAATAGTAGTACTGTTTTAAGAACAACTTAGAGCAAATTGGTTGTTTTGACTATAAATTTGATTATAAATAGCCAAATTAACTATAAAGAAAGCTGTAATCTGCATCCAAAGAAAAATCTAATAAATAGAAGAATGTATAGAATGATTTTGTACATATATACTTATTTATGTCTTATGATAGTCATCTCTAGGACAGGGAGGTGGAAGAAGGAAAGAAAAAAGAAATTTACATGATAACTTTGTTATTTATTTAAAAGAAATGGCAAGTTCTGCATAGTAGATTTTCATGTACAATCATATTTTACTGCATTATATTATAAAAAATGTTTGTTATTCCGTAAGTTGAAAATTAAATTAAATTTAAAAAAAACTTGATGAGCCAAATAAGTTTCTATGAGTAAGTGGTACCACTACTGCCCCTACACAATACACAAAGTTTTCTCTCCAAAAGAGTTGTTTCAGATCTTGAAGACACATTTTACAATTGAAAGGGTTCTAGAGTTTGAGCAATCGGATTTCAAAACCTAGCTCTCCCACTTACTACTATCTGTGTGTCCTTAGACAGGTTACTGAACCTCTGTGGGTCTCAGTTTCCTTATTTGTAAAATGAAAGTTGATGCCTTCTAAAACCCTTTAGGTCTATATCTATGATCCTATAATAGAGACAATATCCTTTATTCAAAAGGAATCCTGAAAGCAAAATTACAGAAAAGGTATTTTTTTGTGTCATTCAAAGCCTCTCCACATACTGGTCCCACTTATCTATGTAACTTGACAATCTTCTATTTCCCACCCTCTACCCTTTATTCTAGTTAGAGTGGCTCCTCACCAACCCACCAAAATGGCATGTTCTCTGCCATACCTGTACCTCTATTATTACTGTTGTCCTATTCTTTACTTATTCCCATTCTACCCATCTTTAAAGGTCCAATTCCTTGGTATTGTTTTCTCCTTTTACACCAGCCCTTTATTGGGTAAGACTAGGCAGCTAGAAAGTATAGGCAAGGTCACACTGATTTCTTCTGTCTCCACAATCAGTGACTTGTCTACTACATCATGCTTTCTCTTTAACAACTCAATGAACATAGATTAAAGAAATGCAGATTAAGACATTGATTTTTTTCCCTTCTGTATACTCAAATATATCCTCTCATTAGCACTCACTTCAGCACTTAATGATAGTCTATATTCTATTTCAGGCATAGAAGTTATATATTCCCTCCTGGCTAATGATGTCTAACATTTACTTTAAGGTTTGCTAAGCACTTTACAAATATCATCTTATTTGATCCTCACAACAATGCTAGGATGCTATTATTACTCTCACTTTACAGATTAGGAAACTGAGGCAGATAAAAGTTAAATTACTTACCCAGATTCAAATATCTAGTATCAAAAGCTTATTTTAAACTCAGATCTTCCTGACTCTAAGTCCAGTCCTCTATCCCCTTTGCCACCAAGCTATGAGGTCTTTAAGAATTCATATTTTACTGATAGTGGCCTGCACAGTGACAGCCCATCATGGATATTAAATAAACATTAATTGAATTAAATTTCATTAGATCAAATGTATACTTGCCAATAATCTATTTTAGCCAGTGTGAGAAATAACACTGTGGAGGGTGTGTGACATCTCTAATACAGCAATAAATCAGTGTCAACGCAGTAATAACCCAAGACTTGCCAAAAGTCAATTCCAAATAGCTTTTGAATTTTGAAAAAGTTTGGACTTCTAATTGTATTGAAAGGGTAGGGGGGAGTGGGGAGTAGGGGAAAAGGAATGAGAAGCATACTAGCTATGTCTTTCATTTGTCTTCATTGGTCATTCCAAATCACCTACAATGCTGAGCAGTTTAACAAAATTGTTATGAAATTGTTATCTCTGTTGATAAGAAATTCTCTGGATCAAAATGCAGGCCAAGTTTGTTTCCTATGTCCCCCTGTGTTTCTGCTTTTCCATACTCCAGCTTATAGGAAAAAAAACTCTTCCCATTAAGGTATGTAGGTGGACTCCTGAAAATTCCCACACAAGCATTTGCACATGGGAAAACTAATTAGAGCTGAGATAAAAGAGGCATCCAAGATCCTCCAGCAGAAAATCTCTCAATACTGATGTCCTTAAGCACTGTCCATTGCCCACTGTTCCCAGGGGAAGCTGACAAGTAAAGATGAAATGAGATATATTTAAATCACTAAGGTGTTGTACCTTCAATCTTAGAAGGTGGTCTTTAATTGTCTTGGATTGGAATGAAAATGCCATAGAACTGTCTGCCACAAAATATATCCCTTTCTTCTAAAGTGTATTGGCTGAGGAAGAGGAGCTGGGGGAGAAATTCCCCCCTCCATGGTAAGGGGCTTTGATCACTTGGATCAAACACAGACCACCTATCAGCCTTCCTACTACCACTTTACGTCATCTGCATTTTCAATATTTGTATCGTAATCGCTACCAGTCATTGCAGCAGAGATAAAAAAGGGATTGTAATTAAACATATGATTGAATCCAGACATTTTAATCATGTCCTCTATCTATTTTGCAAAGCAGGCCTGCTGAGGTTTTTTTTTTTCCCCAGCAGTTCCTTGGAATCGCCCTAGGATGACAATTTGCATGCTAACTGAATTCATGGACCATGCAGATTACATGGGGCCATCTGTTGCTGATTGTTTTGGTCCTCTGCTTTTCAGACTCAAATATGAAAATGCAGAAAGTAAAAGGCAAATTATAGTGCCTGGGGCAAGAGAGCTAATTAATTGTATTCTTTTTCTTCTCCCTGTCTCTCCTCTCTATCTCTCCTCTCTGTCTCTATCTCTTTGCTTCTGTCCCTGTTTTTGTCTCTCTCACTCTCCCCATTTCCCTTGAAGAAAATAATGAAAAAAACTGAACAGTCTCTATGCCTATATTATCCTCTGTACTTATCATTAAAATCTTTTGCCCATGAAATGCTTCACTTTCCCAGATGCTTTAAGTTTTTGTCTTAAATTCAAAAAAGTTTGCCGACACATCCCCCTTCCCTGCTATATCCCTTTAGAAGAGGTAGGAAATGGAAGAGATAGAGACAAGGTATAGTCTTTCCTGGTTCCTGCTGTGCAGAGACCCAAACCCATGAGCCCAGGAAGTAACAGTAAAAGAAAAGACATTTATATCAGTGGGGGAAAGTACAAGATAATGATCAATCCAGACTGAGGAAGCATTCTTCCTCATTCCAATAAAGGGACAGGAATGTGAGAGGTAGTGTCACTTAAGACACTTACGGGATTATTAAAGACTTATCTTATTCAATAGCATTCATCCTGATGAAATCTTCAGAGATGGAATCTGACTGAGTAGCTTCTCCATTTTTACTAGAGATGAGAGGTAGAAGATGAAGTTGAGACATTTTAAGAAGCTCATTGAATTTGTATTGTGGGATTAAAGATATTAGCTCATTCTCCAAAACTTCTCAAAAGAAAGTGCTTGATTCACAATTCAAATTTAGACTTTGGCATGTTATTTAAACACACGAAATACAGTCATGAAACTGTTTAAGAATAGGAAATGCTTCAGTAGATCTTATGGAAATTTTTTAAAAAAGCATTATTCATTTTCTTCCCTTCCCTCTTCCAGATAGGACCCTAGAGTCTAGTCCATCTAATCCAAACTCTTCATCTTACAAATGAAGAAACTGAGACATAAAGAGTACATGCCCAAGGTCACACCAGAGATAAATGGCAGAATCTTTGAATCTCTTATCTTTCTTCTTTCAAGTCTTAACTCAATTTTATCTGCAATACATGGTCAATCTAGATGCCCTCAATTGCTAATGTCTCCCCTAAATTTATCTAGCACTTATTTTGGAAATAGTTTGTATTGACTTTGTACATCTTGTCTTCTCCTTTTTGTCCATAACAGGATGCAAACCCACAGAGAGTATCTATCTCCAATAACTAGCATAGTTATTTGCACATAGGAGTCAATAAATGCTTGTTGAATGAAAGGGTTAATTAATCAATTAGCCTAACACTATTCATCTCTCCTATTTAGGTGTGAACATAAATGGCACTGCTAATATTTCCATCCTTTCTTAAGCAATTACTCTGGTTCCTACTGTCAATCTACTTTGTCCAATCCTGCTCTGCTCCTTGTCACTTTCTAATTAACTTTTCTCCCTGATTCCTTTTCTACCTTCTATCCTTCAGAGAACAATTTGTTTTAATGACATGAAGGCAGCTTAATCAAACACTATGAAATACATGGAGCTTGGTTAGGCATTGAAGATACCAAGGTTAACCACTGCATCCCAGGTAATTACCAGTCATCTTAACATTTGTCCTTCCACTAGACTAGGGTGAAGCTGATAACTCTGCCTCAACAACATTTAATTCATGAACAAATCAAGATATCACCCCATGATGTCATTAGTCCTCTTAGAAAATGAAGGATGAGGGGGCAGCTAGATGCCGCAATGGAAAGAGCACAGGCCCTAGAGTCAAGAGGACCTGAGTTCAGATTTGAACTCAGACACTTGGTAATTACTAGCTGTGTGACCTTGGTAAAGACGCTTAATCCCATTGCCTTGTGAAAGAAAGAGAAAGAAAGAAAGAGAGGATGAACAATAACAACCTACCATACAAAGACCCTTTTCTCCCTCTATGTATTTCTACCATCCTTCAGCTCATACCATTGACACTTGTTCCACATACTACTTAGGCATTCATATATACTAGTATCCTCCACAAATGTGCCATCTTGTGTTCTTTGCTGAACTTCCCACTCACCAACCTTATTTCCAGTCTCTACTATTGCGTCATTTGCTTACCCAAGTTCTCTATTTGTTTAGTTGATATTTACTTGCCTGAGTGGGCCTAAGTGGCCATCTATTTCATTGAAATGCTTGGATAGTTAAAGGATCTCTCATAGCACATATTTATCAGTTGAAGATTGAGTGTAAACAGCTATCAAAGAAGCTAGTTCAAACAATCTTTTGGACAATATAAAGCACAGAGCACCTTATAATTCAAAAAGCATTTATCGAGTGTTTATTATGGCTAAGTCACTCAAATTTTCAAAATTCTGAATGTGATAAACTCCATTCTAGTCATCTATAATGGAAAATAGCATACAAAAAGAACCTCTCATTCCCCATAAAGTTCATCAACTACAAGTTACTGAATGCCTATATGTGTCCCACAGTCATTCCAAGATCCTAATATATCATCACTATTCTCACAGAAGCAAGTTAATTAGTCTCTTCACAAGGAGAATTGTTGGGATCTGTACATACAGCAGAACTCTATCACATTATTATGCTTTTTGAAAATAGGAATTTATGAGAACACTGTCCTAATCAAACTGGTCAGCTGAGAGGCCAGAGTAAATGGAAATAGACATGTTAAAGAGTGATATGCACAGATGGAGAGTTGAACAGGAAAAAATCTGCTGTCTTCCCAGGTTTGATTCCTGACTAGACCCACTTGCTAGATCATCTCCCTTACAGCCAGTGCCTTGGCATCTGGAACATATATACATCACATGGAACATTTAGCTCAGATGCTGATGACCTTGTAATGTGTCTTAGAAGAGGAGCATATACCTTTTTTCAACTCTCAGTTTAATCTCTTTTTGGTCTATCCTCAACTTCAATGTATTGGATTTCCTTCCCACCTTCCTGTAATCACTAAATTTCATCCACCTTTACTCAAGTAACTAATTCATTCATTAAAATATTAAACAGACGCCAAGAACAGAGCTCTAGGGTACTCCACACAGATTTCCCTCTCCAGGTTGAAAATCCTTTAATCAACATTCCTTGAGAGCCATCATTCAAATATTTCTGAATCAACCTAATAATACAATTATCCAACATATCTTTCTCCATCTCATCTACAAAAATATGCTAAGAGATTTTGTCATATATTTTGCAGAAATTTAGGTATATTCTTTGTGCTGAATTTCTCTGACTTACCAGCCTACTAAAACCACCATAAAAGGAGATGAGGTGGGTCTGGCATGACCTGTTCTACAGACATTTTTTTCTTTCACCCTAAGAACACTGTATTCACTAACTTCTAAATCTGATCCTACTTAGTCAAACACGTATCAAGGTCACAGCTTAAAGAGGAGTTGCTGAAGAATTGTTTGCAATTTCTTAAGAATTTAATTTGCCCCACTTGCCAAGTGTTCATTTCATTGTCCATGTTTTACTTTGAAACTCTCCATCAAGAAACCATCCAAAGCCAGACGAAGGAGTGAGAATAACGGCAATTATTCCTAATGCCACAGATGAAGATGCCAAAAGTTTTATGGAATTTCTGCACACTGACTCAAGGAGAGGGCTGAAAATAGTCTTTGTTTGAAAGAGATTGCATTCAAAACATAGCAACGCTTTTCCAAGTACTAGACATTACTTTAGCATGATCATTTTCGCTAACTCGTGAAAATTGCTGAAAGGGTTTTCCTTTGAAGTTCAAGGCTGAGCAGAGCACATGGATGCCAAATGTCATCCCCTCAACAGCTCATGGAACTGGTGCCAAATGGGAATCCTTGCTCAGCCAGACCTAGGTCATTGCCTTTGCTTTGGACAGCCTAACACAGCTGTAATTGAAGAATTAATCTCTTGACACCCAACACGGGGTAACTTCATTTACCAAATGCAAAGACGTTTCTATTTAAAAGGAATCTGAGCTGTGTGGCAGTCAAATGAGATGGTCCACCTAGAGCTTTCAAAAGTTTCTATTTCCATGCCTGCATTTCTCACTGGGTGTGTAATCACTGTTTGTGCCACTGCTCCTCCTCATTTGTTTCATGAATTTTCCACATTTTCATGTTACTAGTACTTTCATTAGTATCTTATATGGAACTTGCAAAGCACTCTCCAATAATGACTATAATTAAATACAATTTTATTACAATTTCCATCAAATCAATGTAGGATTTTAAAAAAAAAATACAATAACCAAATAAAACAAACCATCTGTTGATAATGCGTGCTTAGTTTTGTTTTTATTTGAGGGCATTTCACATAAGCCAAAATTACTACAGTCTCCCATTAACATGTTTAGTAGTATGGATATGTCCCTACCCCCAAGATGGGTTGAGAAACAATAGTGAAGGATGGAGGTTTGGTGATGTCAATGAACTTTTCAAGAATAAAGAATACAAAAAGAGTGGCGAGATGGTAATTTGTATGGAACCATTGAAACTGTGATGTCTTTAATAGTGAGTCCCACAAACTTTGAGAAAATCTAGTCAGGTCAAAGTAGGGACTGAAGCTGAGGCAGAGGGAGAAAACAATGACAGCTACAGTTGGCACATCCAACATCTAGTCTTACTATGTGATCCCTTGAGTGAATAACACTTTTTCTCCCTTGAGTAGAAAGAAGGAATTTGAATATAAATGTCAGAACTATGTTTCTTTGAGAATTTAAGTTTTGGCAAACAGGGGTATAAGGAGTCAATTCACTCAGAAAAGGAGTCATAGGCAGTCATCTTTCACGGAGTGCTTTAAAATATAGTTTCCATCCCTATTTTTGGACATCATGATTGAAGAACAACATAAAGTTTGTACCTTTTCATAGCACTTCAACTGAAAAGTACCAGGAATAGGAAGAGTAGCAGATTTTCCTGTTTTTTAGTGAGATGGGAACTGAGCAATAAGAACCCACAATAAATCCTTAACCTAATGAGGTAAGCACTGTTTTCTAGGTTAGGTATAGTTCAGAACAGTCTCTTTAAAGTTTGGGTATGATTTTAGAATAAAATAAGATACTTCTATGTCATTCAAGTTAATGAAACAAGATTTACTTGGTCATAGAAAGAGAAGATTTAAATAAAGAGAAGTATTGAAAATATCTGAGCTGGTTCAATTAAATGAAGCTCCCTTAACTGTATTGCCCTCATGGTCCAGCAGCCAAGTACCAGAGAGCACTTAGCTTCAGATAATCATGAATTGATGTTGAGAGCCTAACCCTATAAGTCCCTTGAGCTAATCAAGTATCTAGGATTGTGTCAATACATATTGGGGGAGTTAGATTAACTTACAGAGAGATGGATTAGGATGTTGCTCCTAAAACCCACTGCCTCTCACAAAAAGACAGAGCTAGGGGAGAGAGGTAGCCAACTCTCCAAAAGCCAGAGAAAGTTAAATTCGCCCTTAAAGTCTCTCTGGTATAAGATGTAATACATAACTCCTAGAGATTAACATTTCACTAAGAGCTCTAAATGCTTATTATGGAATCAAGCAAGTTGGCAGCAGCACTCCCTGGTGGTTATATGTGATTAGAAATTTAATTTTGCACAGTATTAGCAAAGAGGACCTTTTTCAAAGTCAAATATATCATTTCAGTATTCTTTTTTTTTAACCAGCCTTATTACAGATACTGATCTTTTATCAAGCATACGTGATTATATACACCTTTACATTTAAGATGCAAGAACAACATAGGTGGACACAGTTAGAGCACACGATCCTCATCATGGTCTTCTCATTAATCAGGAGTCTTCATTTGGATGGCCCTGGGTAAGTAACTCAATATTTCTTAGTCTAAGTTACGACATCTGAGGAATAGGTATGATAGTAAGCTATCACCAACCCATCCCTGTACCCTAGATATCATAGGAAGACAACTTGGTTTTTCCACCTATTCTTCTTAAAGTTATCTCAAGAAACTAAGATTGAAATTTGAGGAAGTAAGAATTCAAGAACACCTGAGTTAAAATCCAGCCTCAGTCACTTCTTGTGTTTACAATCCCTGTCACTTAATTGCTGTCTGCCTTAGTTTCCACACCTATAAAATAGCTCAGGATTATTATGCAAATAAAATGAGATAATAGCTGTAAAGTACTTTATAAAACCTTAAAGTGATATTTAGATACTAGATTTTTTTTATTATTATCATACTATATGTGGCATTTATCTTATCCATCTTAGAAAAATTAGTCCAAGTGTTATAGTGCCTATTTTAATCTTGGAATCTTCTCATCCTTCTCACAAAGGCGGTTAACTAGCTTTTTTTTTAAATCTTCAAATTGCCCACATGATACAATAGATTCCATATAAATTATGACTGTGTAGGCTGAGAAACATTAAAATATATGAGATAATTATAATAATTTAACACATCTTCAGATATACATGTTTTTCATCTTTGCATGAACTTATTCAAGCAAGTCATTCAAATTCCAAAAGTATATTAGGTCCTCGAGGTTTGAATTTTTTTTTTCTTTTCTTCTTTTTGGTCATTTTATCTCCAATACCGTGTACAAGGTGTAAGAGGGGTCTAACATAGTTTGTTTAATTGAACAGATCGATTTCTTGCAACTCCTCTGAAGGTGTTTCAGACATTTCAGTTTTGTCCATCAAGACTCTGACTATAGTCTATAAAATATCAAAATTGTGAAATGAATTAATGTTTCCTCATATCTATATAGGTGACATTATAGAAGGAGGGCTGTGTGTGTGCACATGTGTAAGAGAGAGGAAGGGATGGAAAGGCGTGGGAAAGAGAGAGAGGAAGAAAAGGAGAAAAAACAGAAAAACACAGGGGGAGGGAGAAAGACAGAGAGAGAGAGAGAGAGAGAGAGAGAGAGAGAGAGAGAGAGAATGAGAATTTTGGAAGTTCATTTTATGACAGATTTACAAATCTTGGAGAGAAGAGAGTAATGTTTCCATATAGCACCACAATATATATCATCAGTTATCATTTCAGATAACTTTGATCATATGTAATTTTATTTGGAAACTCCTTTATATTAGAAAGTACAGCCACTACAGAAAATATTATAGCAATGAATATGTATCTGTCATAGGAAGATAAAAATTCTATCAGATACGGTTGGGGTTTTTTTCAGTTTTCAGTTGTATCAAACTCTTTGTGACCTCATGGACCAAAGCACACCAGACCCTTCTTGCCTCCACCATTTAAAACTATCCATGGGGTGTTCCTGCCACTCCACCATAATAAGGCAGTGATCCAGGAGGGGTAAAGTACCAGTTCCCAAAAGGGGATACATAGAAACATGAAATATATCACTTTGTCATTAAGTTAGTTTGACAGCCCCAAAGCTCTGAATTGGCAAATGACAAGAAACAGTGATTCTTTAGGGCAAAAAATTTGCCTTTCTCTGTGATTGTTGTATATTTCAAGGAGAACAGAAGATTCTAAAAGTAACCATGAATCATACATACATCAACACTCCAGGATTTTTCCCCAAGAGTAGAGATCAAAAGATTTCCCACATGCTGCAACCCATTCTTTAATTCTGCTAATATAATTACTAAGCCAGTTGGTAAAATGTTAGCATTAGACTTATGGAAAAGTACTGTGTATTTTTTTCATCATCAGTAAAGGTGATTTTGGCATCATGCTAACATTGTTCAGTTCATTCGCTCAGAACATCAAACCTAGAGGTAAAAATGGCATAGGAAGACAGCATTCTGCCCTGGAAAGAGAACTGTTCACCAGGCAGGCAATATGGATCCTCATCATGATCTTCCCACTAATCAGGAGCTTACAGTTATTTGACCTTGGGTAACTCATTCAATATTTCTGGATCTCAGTTTCTACATCTGAAGAATAGGTATAGTAAACTATCAGAATTGCACTCAACTTCACCAACCCATCCCCCTACCTTAGATATTATGGAAAGACTACTTGATTTCTCCATCCATTCTTCTTGCTAAGGTTATCACAAGAAATAGAATAAAATTTTAGAGGATCTCATTGTTCAAAAGGGACACATAGGACCCAAAAGACATGTAGGGAGAAAATAGAATGCTCCTGATAATTAGAAACACTTTATGAGGTAAGAATTTTGCAAAACAATGAGAGAAACCCAGGGTAGAATATTTTGATTGGCATGAGTTTGGAATTAGATGCATGAGTTCTCTGCTAAGACAAGTGTTCTGAGAAGATTTCATGCTTCTCAGGGAAAACTGAAACTCCTAAACAGTGACCTAAATGAGACCCTTCTAAATGAGATATCAACTTTGCTTAGCAGACTGTCTGGTGTGCAATGGAAGGGGAAGAGGGAGTAATAGCATCATATGAACAAGTACTTGAATGGAAAAAGTTGCCTTTTGAAATCTACCCAATGCATTTCTGTAAGAAACTGAATGTACTGTAAGTATTATTAGTTTCAGGAGAATCTTGTGTGAATTTTATTTGTTATCATTGACCTGTAAATAAATTTATTCATTCTTTGAGTCTTGTAAATCATGTACTTGCAAGAGACAATATATCAACTCCCCAAATAATGTCAGACAGGAAGTTTCCAGATCATTTGGTTGAGAAAAATTAACCAAAGAGATGAGAAGACCTCCCAAATGTACCCAGAATTTTTATATGAGATTTATTTAAATGAAGGAGATGATTTCAGAGAAATCGAAGAAGACTTTATGAACTGATACAATATTCTTTCTTAATTGGGAGGGGGAGAGAAGGGAACTTTGCTGATCAAAAAATATTTAATATAAAAATAAAGTTTACAAGAAAATATTTAATGCTATTTCTCTATAAGTAGCATCATGGAGTTGATGGTTGATATTCATCACCTGAAATCTTTAATTTTCTCATTGAGGACAGAAGGGGAAAGATAACAATTTAACATTGATACATAATGGATCAGAAGTATTTAGGCTATAAATCTAAAATATAGGTATACTGATTCACTAAATCCCCTAAAGACCTGGGGGGGGGGGGGGAATAGGAAAGAAAGAGAAGAAGAGAAGAGGAGAGGAGAAGAGGGGAAAGGAGGGGAGGGGAGGGGAGGGAGAAAGGAAAAAACTACAACAGAACATCCCAACTTTTTGAATTACAGCAACAAATCATTGCATTCCTCCATTCCCTTCCTTTTTATGGTAGTTATTTAGCTACATTTATCCACCTCCATTAAGTTGCAAGCTCTACAAAGGTAGGGATGGTGGCTTAATCATTTTTCACACTCACAAAGCACATAGTCAAAACTAGAGCATAGTAGGTTTTCAATGACCATTAGTTTATTGACTGAAATTAAACCCTGAAATGTATTGAAATGTCATTAAGTTTATACCTGAGTTTTGAAATTGGAGATGGCTATATTTTACCTCATTTAAATCATTCTAAAAAGGAGTTAGACATAACATATCAAGAGAAACAAAAAAAGCTACAGCAAATGATTAACATCTATTGGTTTGATTAAAATCAGATAGATGGTAGATTTTTATGTCCTAATCAGGGTGACTTGTGCCTTCAACAAAGAACAATATTGTATAACAGACATTTCCTGAGCTTTACATCTCATTTCATACCTGAATAGGCAGAATCTAAGCTCCATCAGCAATGAGTTCAAACTTGTTTCTCCAACAAAATAATTAGGAAGCAGCCTAGTTACTATGACTATTTTTTATTTGAATTTTCAACCAGATCCAACATTATTGGGAGGAAAGCATGGCACAGTGGAAAGAGTGATAGATTGGAGTCAGCAACTGAATTTGAATATTGACTCTACCACTCTGTGATCTTGAGGCAACTAAGTGGTGCAGTGAATAGAGTAGATGGCTTGAAATCAAAAAGACCTGAATTCAAACTGGCTTCAGGTACTTACTAGCTATTTGATCTTGGGCAAGTCACTTCCTCTGTTTGCCAGTTTCCTCAACTGCTAATGGAGGTAATAATAACAGCATCAACCTCATAGGGTTGGTGTGAAGATCAAAAGCAACAATATTGTAAGAGCTTAACACAGTGCCTTGTATTTCCTTTCCCTTGGACAAGTCACCTAATCTCTCTGGGCCTCAGTTTCTCCATTTGGAAAAATGAGGAAGTTGGACTAAATAATCTTCCAACTCTCAATATATGGACCTATATTCTGTGATTCCTATTTTTTCTTTTTTTGGCCTTTCTCCACCCTCCAGTGATACATATGTATAGTTCATCTAAAGTCTATAATTTTCAACTCAACAGCCATATTCTACAGAATTCTGATCTTTCCTTTGACAGCTACACATTCATTGCTATAATATTTTCTGTAGTAACTATACTTTCCAATATAAGGAAGTTTCCAAATAAAATTGCATATGGTCAAAGCTGTCTTTAATGATAACTGCTCCCATAAGGAAACATTGGTCTCCTCTTTCCTTATGTATCAGAGGCAGAACACCTCTTCCTTTACCTAAGTCTGCTTGACTCCAAAGCAATTCATGATGCCTCTCTGTGTGAATATTAATTTCCCTCAATAGAAAATAATTCAGTTCCACACGATTGTGCCATATCTGACAGAGAAATTAAGATGAACATTTTCTTCACTGTTAAAGGTTAGGGAATAGAAACAAAATATTGACCTGAACAGACTAATAACTAAAAGCAGAATTGCCTGGGCAGAGAAACAGAGAAGAGTTCAGTAGGAAACAACAGATGAATAGTGGCCTCACCTTGCTATCTAGACCAGAAATAATAGTATGGAGTTTTTAACCCTATCATTTCCAGAACTCTGTCCTGGGAACCCACTGCCCTAAATGATATCTGTTTCACCTGATTTAGTATTTCAGGGAAGTCCCAGCTATCGTTCCCTTCCCTTTCTATTCCCTACATATCTTCCTTAAATCCTCATTAGAATCCATACCTCTTCCCCACTACCTCCATATTTGGAACCATCATATCAACTCTTCCATTGTTCTTAGAAGTGGCACATTATTCTTTTCTGATATATCCTCATTCACCACTACTTATAACTTTTCCAGTGCCCCTGCTCAATCACCACTCTTTTATATGTGTTGTCTCCCCCTTTAGAATGTATATAATTAGATTTATCTCAAAGAAGAGAAATGTGAAGATGCTGCCTCTCAGGCCTTTTCATAGAAGGGTAAGGAAGCTGCCAACATTTGTGAAACACTGCATATAATGTGAGGTTTTTCAATGTTTTGATGAGTTTTATCAGATTTTTTCCTCTATTCTTTCTTTTAAAAAATTTGTTTTAAGTTTTATCATAAGCTTTCTGGGAGAAAAATACAGGGAAAATGAAGACAATGTTAAAAAAAAGAAAAATCACTAAAATAAATACATATTCTAAGGAGAAAAAAACAATTTCCTTGCAAAAAAGGGATTACTATTGATTTTGTATTTGTATCCCAAGGATTAGAGTATTTCGAAGACAAGAAAGCTATTTTGAGACACCTAACTGGTTTAGTGGATAGAATTATGGGCCTTAAGTCAAGTAGACCTGAGTTCAAATCCTTACTCAAAGATTTACTAGTTGTGTGACACTGAACTTCACTTTAATCTATGTCTGCCTTAGTTTCCTGAACTGTAAAATGAGAATAATAATAGTACTAACGTTCTAGGGTTATTGAAAGGATCATACAGTATTTGTAAAACATTTAGTACAATGCCAGAAATATAATAGGCACTTAACAAATTTTTTTCATTCCTTCCTTGATAAATGCCTTTTCATTCATTCATTCATTGCTGAGCATGTCTTTAAGCATCCAGCACTTCACTAACTCCAAGGAGATAATGAAAGCTATAGTCCCTGTTCTCAGATGGCTCACTGGGGAAAAAAGTTTCACAAATGAAATAAAAATTTCAGTATAGAATTCATTTTGGTGCAGAAAATACATAATGGGGGTGGCTAGGTGGCGTAGTGGATAAAGCACCAGCCTTGGAGTCAGGAGTACCTGGGTTCAAATCCAGTCTCAGACACTTAATAATTACCTAGCTGTGTGGCCTTGGGCAAACCACTTAACCCCATTTGCCTTGCAAAAAAAACTACATAATGAAGAATGTCAGAAAAATTACAGGATCAATGCAGAAAAGAAGAATCATGGTGAGATGAGACAAGCTGGGTCTTGAAGAATAGAGAATAAATAGGTAGGTAGGAAGAAGTCAGTGTGATTCAACAAGGAGCCATAGCATGAACTATTTGTATGAAAATCAAATGACAAAAAAAATTTAATATTTGGGGTATTTTTTTACCTAACATGATAGAGACTCAAGAGGCAAATGAATTTGAGTGTATGCCTGTGATATGGACATCGAAAAGAAAAATGTCTGATAAGAGAGAAGAGTAACAAAAGGAATAAGAAAACAACATAGACCTAAATTTAGATATCTCTCAATAGATACAGGAAGTCCAGAAACTTTCTAACCAACAGTTTTCTATTAAGCAGAATCTAAGACCCATTGACTCCCATTATAAAATAAAAGATCCATTCAGCTAGTTAAATACAGAGAAAGAGAGAAAGGCAGGCTCCAAGATATAATGAAATCACAATAAAGAATTCAGCCACCTTTTTCAAATTACAGACCAAAAGATAAAAGTTGATAAAATTTGATAAAAGCATTGTGAATGATAACAATATTTAAATGTTAACTCTACCATTCAAACTATGAAAAAATCAGCAAAAATAAGATATAAAAAGTAAGATATAAACCCTCAGGAAGAGTTCCTAATCTCCTGGAATTCTAAGCATTTGACCAATAAAACATTGTGGTGGGTTAAACTTATTTCAATAAAACCGACACAATTTTTCAAGCAGTTATTCAATAAGGACCAGCAAACATGGAGACGTTAGGAAACATTTCTACCTCAATACATATTATTAAGTAAAAAAGTCCTTATAAAGAGAGAATACTAATAAGTAGATTTTAAAACCTACATCTCAGAATATGAAAACCAACAAAAAGTTGTAGGCTTAGTTGGGTTGGATCTAATAGCTGCATTATAACACATCAAAGGAAAAAGTAAGGAGCACAATTTTTTTTCAAGTACAAATTAATGGTACACATACATTAATCACACATTTAATCATGAAAAGTCAAATGTAAATTGAAAAAGACAGACATTTTATAGCCTATTTTAAGAATTAATGCACACTAAAACTAGAAGTAAATAATAAGAATATAAGCAAGAAATCATCTATATGGTAATTCTAAAAACAATTTATTAAATGTAAACTTGTGAGAATAAATACTGAAAAACAATAAAAGGTAGCCAAAGATAATAACAGCAAAAGCATTATACATTAAAAGAAAATATGGAAGTAGAAAAGGAAGATTTGAATCAAAAGTCCTAATAACAAGAGAAATTCAAATTAATATCACTTTCCTTCACAACAAAAATATTGGGAAAATGAAAAAAGGTGGGAATAATAAATACTGAAAGGGCTGTAGAAAAGCAAATAAGCTAATGTACCATTGTTGGGGCTTTGAATTGGCCTAACCAATAGAATAATACTTTCAGAAATTGGATAAAATGGACATTCTCTTTTACCTAGAGATAATTTCTAAGTATTATCTCAAAGATCTTAAAGACTGAAAGAAAAGTACCATTAAGCACCTAAATATTAATATCAGTGCTTTTGAGACAAGGACTGTAGCAAAGGACTGGGAAAAAATGTTCTCATCAAAAAAGGGAATGACTGAATCAATTGAAGACTTGAATATAATGAAATATTACTATGCTATGGGGAAAAATGAATGTTGTATAATTACTATGACCAAGTTTCTCATCAACAAAAGACAAGAGAAAAGATTCTATTCTCTCTCTTCTTTGGAGAGGCAAAAAAATTGCATGTGAAGCACTGTATATGTCATCAGACTAGATCAATGTGTTTAATAATAACAATAATAATAACATTCTCATATTTAAGGTTTGCAGAATGCTTTATAAATTTTACCTTATTTTTATCCTCATAACAATCACAGAAGGTAAGTACTATTATTATCCCCACTTTGCAGATGAGGAAACTGTAGGAAACAGAAGTAATCTACCCAGAATCACATGCTGGTAAATATCTAAAGTCAAATTTGAAAGCATCCTTCCTGAATCAAGATTTAGAGCTTTATCTACTAGACCACTAGTTTTGTTGAATCATTTTTTTCTATTCTTGATTATAAGAGATGTTTCACTGGGTTTAAACTAAGGAGAGATATATTCCATAAAGGTAATGTAAAAGCAAACAATGTCAATAAAAATTAAAAGGATTACTAGAAAAGCTACCCTTATGTATTAGGTGGAAAAAACTGATATAGGAGGAGGAGAGAGAGAGAGAGAGACAGAGAGACAGAGAAAGAAGAAGGGGGAGAGAGAGAGAGAAGAGAGAGAGAGAGAGAGAGAGAGAGAGAGAGAGAGAGAGACTATTAGCCTATTCCAATCATAGAGAGCAGCAAGAACAAAGACAATCAACCAATGAATTAACAAACATTTAGAAGAAATAGAATTCCTCAAAAAAAACAAGCAATGTTAATGCACTTGTGGGGGTCTTTTTTTAATCCATAAGACAAAAATATAAGTTGAAAATGTTTTTTTGAAATGAAATTATAATATCTATTTGTAATTATTTGTACTTAAAGTATACTTGCAGAAATTGGAGAAATTACAATAAATTATAGTAAAGTTACTCTTTTTTAAAAAATTTGCATCAATTGATGAACTCAGTACTTCTAGTATTAAGCATTTATATGCTAAGTATCATGATAGTAGTAGAAAGAAAAGTCAAAACAGTCCCTACTCTCAAAAAGCAAATATTCCAATTGGGAAATATAATATATAAAAAGCTAGGAACAAATATAATATATAGAGTACAGAAAGGAAGGAACTAGCAACTAGGAATGCTTAGAAAAAAGGATTCTTTAGAAATTGGTATATGAATTGAGGCTTGAAAGAAATCAGGGAATCTAAGAGACAGAGAGATGAGGAGAGAGAGAATTCAGAATATGGTTAACAGCCAGTATAAAGATACAACGATAAGAAATGACAAATCATACTGGAAGAGCAATGAGTCCTTCCCCCCCCTCCTCTTTCTACTACTTCTTTTCTTTCTTTTTATTCAGCGTATGTGGAAAGGAGGGAAGTCTAAGAAGAGTGAAGAATTGGGAAGAGTTCAAATTACAAAATATCAAACAAAAACACCATATTTGAACACATCATATTTGAACCTGGAGATAATAGAAGTCACTAGAGTTTATTGAATAGGATACACATTATGACAAAGAAGAGACAACTTAAAATCACTATACCTTTCATAATGCCATTGTCTAAAAATATAAATGTTATATGAGGGGTAACATGTTAGGAATTAGAAGCTACTGACTTTTGTTGTGAATTAATTTATCATAATAGTTGGTCAGGGACCTACAAGGGTCCAGAAAGAATGAAAAAATTGATGGGAAAGAAAGCCATCAGGCATGATCCAGATCAAGAAACAGTGAAATGGGAGAAGGAAGCTGGAGAGCATCAGGTACCTTGGAGAGGGACCAGGAAGCAGGAGGGAAAATAGAAAAGGGAAAAGCAAAAGTTAGAAGACATCATCCACTTTATAATTTGACTTAAAAGTAGCCCTGATGTTTAAGTCATTCAAGAGTATTTGTCAGGACTGGATGCCAGGACACAATTCCATAGTAGGTTTTCAATTGATGCTTGATGGTAATAACGATGAGTATCAGAGACTTCCTAGTTATTGAGGCAGTCTTAAAATATGAAGTTAAGAGACTTGGGGAGTTGGTGAGAGTTAACCTCTAACTCTAATACACTGTAATAAGATCAAAGGCAAAAAGTCATAAGATCATAGACTTAGACCTGGAATAGACCTCAGAAACCGTACTGTCTCAGCCCCTCCCCTTTACAGCTGAGAAAATGAAGACCCAGGGACTCCAAGCAGGTGGTAAGTAGCAGAACTAGAATTTAAATTCAGATACTCTGGATCCAAATCCAGTCATCTTTTCATTGAAATAGACTTCTCAAATTCAGTTAATTCAAGGAGTCTATAGTGAATTGACTATTTAATTTTCAGTTCTTAAAATGAAAGGTCTCTCATGTATGACTGGATTTCTCTCTCCCTCCTCATATCTGCCTCCTTGTTTCCTTCAAATCCCACCTTATATAAGAAGGCTTTCCCCCCATTTTCCCCTTAATGCTAATGGCCTTGTTCAAAGTCTTCCAAGGTAATTAATTCCATTTTTGAATTTCCATTACATTTTTATAATGGTCAGAATCTTTTTTCCTTATATTTTTCCTGTCTTGCTGTAATGTTCACCCATTATTCCTAGTTCTACCCTATAGAGTCAATTATCCTATATATCTCTTACATGTATATGTTGTCTACATATTCTCTCCCCCTTCTCCAAATTAGACTGTAAACTCCTTGGAAACAGGAACAGTTTTTTTTTTCTTTTCCCTTTCTTTGTATCCCTAGAACTTAGCACAGTGTCTAGGAGTTATTTAGAAAATACTTGTTGACTTGACTAGGTTCCTATACCATTGTAAATTGTATAATGTTTACCTACAAATATTTTATCACTCTAAAAAGATACTAAGTTCCTGAAGGGCAGAAACTGTGTGATTTTTGCATAGTAACACATACAAAATACTTAATAAATATTTGAAAAAATAGAATTTTAGTCAAATATGAATTCAGTGCCTCTAAGTAAATATTGTTTTTAAATGAGCACACAAGAATATGGAATTGTTAAGAAGAGACCTCAGAGAACTTGTAATCCTATGTTTCATTTCACAAACTGGTATTCAGCTTTAATATCTGATATAAATGAAATATGGATTTGTCTGCCTCTGAAGCACAGAGCAGAGATAAATAATAAGGAAGGAGCTGTCAAGAAGGAGTGGAGGGAAGAAGGAACAAGTTGGAGGGAAAAAGAAGAGGAGAAGTTGCCAGGTATTCAATTATCAAATTGTAAGAAATAAACTTTTTAAGAATTGAATTAGATTTTTTTAAATTTATTTTTTATTCTCATTTTGTACAGATTTTTTTTAAATTAATAAAATATTCTTGTTTACAAGTAAACAAAATACCCCTCCTCCCCCATGAATATAGATAGACTTGCTTGGGCGAAAAAAGTAAAGGGGAGAGAAAAAAATTAAAATAAAAAAATAATAGTAATAATTGTAGGTATGGCCAGGCGGCACAATGGACGAAGCACCAGCCCTGGAGCCATGAGCACCCAAGTCCATATCCAGCTTTGTAAACCCAACAATCACCCAGCCATGTGACATACAAGCCACCCAATCCTCACTGCCCTGCAAAAACCAAAAAAAAGAAAGAAAAAAAAAAGACCCAAAATAAAATAAAATAGTAATAATAGTAGGGGTGGCTGGGTGGCAGACAGAGCATTGGCCCTTGAGCCAGGAGCACCTGGGTCCAAATCCGGCTCCAGACAGCCAAAGATCACCCTGCTATGTGGCCCCAGGCAGGCCATCCAGCCCCACTTGCCCTGCACCCTCCCCCAAATAATAATAACAAAAAATGTGCTTGAGTTTTTGTTCCAACACCAACAACTCTGTCATGGATGGATCTCATTCTTTATGATAAGTCTATCACAAAAGTTATTTCCATATTTTTCCACCGTTGCCATTGGTGATCGCAACTCCCTCCTTTCTTATTTCTCCACTACCATGTACTCTATTTTCTCTCTCCTTTCACTCTGACTCTGCTGTAGGGTCACTGAGTGGCGCAGCAGACAGATCCCTGGTCCTGGGGCCAAGAAGCCCTGAGCCCCCATACCACCCCTTAGGACCAGAATCCACCTGGCCCTCTGGTCCTGGACAGGCCTTCCAATCCCAGCCCCTTGCAAGAAGTAAGAAAGAAAATGTGTTATATCTGGCCACTGTGCCCCCATGGTCTATCCTCTCCTCCTTTATTCACATCCCCACCCCTTCCCCTTGCTCCCCACTCCTTCTTACTCCAGATATCTATACCCCATTGAGTATATATGCTGTTTCCTCTCCTAGCCATCTCTGATGAGAGCAAAGGTTCCCTCATTCCCGCTTGCCTCCCCACTTCCATATCATTGCAATAGCTCATTGTAATAAAAAAAATCTTATGTGAAATATCTTGGACTATTCTCCCTCTCCTTTTTCTTTCTCCCATTCCATTTCCATTTTTTTGTATTGACTCCATTTTTACACCATATTTTATCTTCGAATTCAGCTTTCTCCTGTGCTTCAACTATAAAAGCTCTCTCTACCTGCTCTATTAACTGAGAAGGTTCATATGAGTATTATCAGTGTCATTTTTCTATGCAGGAATACATGCAGTTCATCCTCATTAAAGTCCCTCATATTTCCCCCCTCTCCTCCAATCTCCATGCTTCATCTGAGTCCTGTATCTGAAGATCAAACCTTCTGTTCAGCTCTGGCCATTCCAAAAGGAACATTTGAAATTCCCCTGGTTCATTGAAAGTCCATCTTTTTCCCTGGAAGAGTACATTCAGCCTTGCTGGGTAGTTCATTCTTGGCTGCATTCTAAGCTATTTTGCCTTCTGGTGTATTGTATTCCAAGCCCTACGGGCTTCCAATGTAGCTGCTGCTAAGTCCTGTGTGATCCTGACTGCAGCTCCACTATATTTGAACTGTGTCCTTCTGGCTGCTTGTAATATTTTCTCTTTGACTTGGGAGTTCTGGAACTAGGGGTTGGTTTTTTGGGATCTCTTCCTCTGGGGGATCAGTGGATTCTCTCCATTTCTATTTTGCCCTCTGCTTCTAGGATATCAGGGCAATTTTCCTGTAGTAATTCTTTGAAAATGATGTCAAGGCTCTTTTCCTGATCATGACTTTCAGGTATTCCAATAATTTTCAAATTATCTTTCCTAAGTCTGTTTTCCATATCAGTTGTTTTTTTAATGAAATATTTCACATTTTCTTCTAATTTTTCATTTTTTTTGTTTTGAAGTATTGATTCCTGATTTCTGTTAAATTCATCAATCTCCCTGAATTCTATTCTTTGTCTGAAGGATTGGTTCTCCTCAGAGAGTTTTCTTATCTCTTTTTCCATCTGGCCAATTTTGCTTTTTAAAGCATTCTTCTCCTCAATAACTTTTTGAACTGTTTTATCCATTTGACCTAAGCTGGTTTTTAGCATGCGATTTTCTTCAGCATTTTTTTGGATTTCCTTGACTAAGCTGCCGGACTTCATTTTCATGTTTTTCCTGCATCTCTCTCCTTTCTTTTCCCAATTTTTCTTCCAACTCCCTCATTTGATTTTCAAAGTCTATTTTGAGCTCTGTTGTAGCCTGAGCCCAATTTCTGTTTTTCTTGGAGTCTTTAGATGCAGGAGCTTGTGCTTCCTCATCTTCAGACTGAGTATTTTGATCCTTCTTGGGCTCATTTGCAAAATATTTCTCAATAGTCTTCCTTTTGTTTCTTTGCTTGCTCATTTTCCCAGCCTGGGCCTGGTTTGGGGCTGCTTCCTGAGCTTTTGGGGCACTCCCACAAGGGTCTCAGTGTTTGAGGCTCTGTCCTCCCTCCAGGGCTGTGAATGACAATAAGCACCTCCCTCTGCCACGGTGTGAGGTGCAGGGGCCCTGCTGTTCTATGGGGGGCCTAGACTGCTATCAGGATCTGAATGTGGTCAGAGCCCCAGAGTCCTGTTCCAGAGGCAGAGGACAGAGCTCTGCAGTCTCTCTTCACTCCCCTCCCTCAGCTCAATGGGCTCATGCCCTGGGGGCTCCTGCTTATGGGCTCCGCCTGCTTCTGTTTCCTGGATCAGGGCTGGGGAAAGACCAAGCTGCTGGCTGTGTGCCCTGAGGGCTGGGTTCCACTTGCTCACTCTGGCAGAGGTCCCCTTCTGTTCCCCCACTTTGTGCCCAGGGCTCCTCGGGGTGCAGCTCAGGAGACTCCCCCGCTGATGTGAGCTGAGACTCTCAGCGCCCTGGGGCTGCCTCTGGGAGGCTGAAGTTCTTTGGCTCTGGCAGGCCACCCCTCTGGCGGGCAGCCCCTCCAACCCAGGGAGCAGAGCCTTTCTGCTCTTTTCCAGGTTACCTTGAGTAGGAGAACTGCCTCACTGGGTCCCTCTGTGGGTTCTGTCTCTCAAAAGTTTAGTTAGAGTCCTTAGCTGATGAGTTTTATCAGAGAGCGCCTAAGACTGGATCCCTTCTTGTCGCCATCTTGGCTCCGCCCCTGAATTGAATTAGATTTTAAAAATTAAATTAAATATAAGAAATAAACCATTCAGAAATGGCTGAAAGCAAAAATTCCAGTGAAGGCATAGGTATCATGAACTGATGCAGAGTGAAGTGAGCAGAACCAGTAGAATCAGTCATTTAAGGACAGTAATACTGTAAAGAAAGTAATTTTAAACCTGAGACATCTGATCAAAATAATGACCAAACATGTCTACAAGGAAGATATGATGAAGCAAGTTACCCACCTCCTAAAAGGAAAGCAATGAATTAAAGGCACAAAGAGAGATATTAATGGATAGACATGGTCATTGAGTGGGTTCATTTTGTTTTACCCTGCTCTTTTGTAAGGTTATTTTTTACTTCTTTGTTTATAATTTAAATTAGAGGGACTGGAGAAGATGAGGGATTAATATTAATGATACCAAAAGAAGGGGACTATAAAACATTTATAAATGCATGTAAAAGAACAGAAGGATGTTCAGAAGAAAGTATAAACAAGCAGGATAGCTTTTAAATTAACATGTAATTATTATATACTTTTTAAGCAAATGATATGAAATAGAAATTTGTGATTTCACATGTAACCCTCTTTTTTGTATTCTTCTCTGTATATGGAAATACTCTTTTTCCTTGTTTAATTTCAGAATAAAAAATAAAAATTTCAAAAATAATTTTGGAAGTATTTTTATTGGCTAATACCCTAAGTTTCTTTCAAAGCCAGTTTCTATTGCCTCCATGAAATACTCTCTAACCACTCTAATCCTTGGCACTCATTCACTGTACATAATTCCTGAAGTATTTAGTCATTGTTACTCATTTGGCCTACCACTTATCTTGCTAGAAACCTATCCTATATCCCTAACTAAATTGGAAGTCTATTAAGATCAGGGTCCATCTTCTTTTTCTGCATCCCAATAGTTTAAAATATCCTATACATGATAGATGCCTGATGTTTGTTAATAAGGAAGAGGATGTTGGTGATGCAGCTAGGGATGATGATAATAAATATATTAATAATTTCAATTTGCCACTATGATGGTGCTGTGAAAGAAATACCTGTATTTCCCATGTTCCAATGTTTCAAATATCAATCATTAAGCTCAAAGATTCAAGATTTTCCTCAAGATGGACAGGGAATTTACTCAATATATTTCAGTGTTTCTAATCAGTACAATCTCGGTGCTGAACAAGATTTAAAGACAACAGAAGCCACCAGATGCATTATAAGTTCAAGAAAAGCTTGTCAGCATACAAAAGCCAGATGTGAAGGACCTGGAGAAGGTTTGGGGAAATGCAATCAAAGGAACTAAATAGTTGGGAAATAAGGTCTATTAGGAAAGTTAATGGCATTGGAATGATTTAGCCTGAAGAAGAGAAAGCTAAAGAGATGACTTTAAAACAGACACAAGTAGATGAGGGGGAAAGGGGGGGAATTGTTTAGCAGGTGGGCTATAGCTAGTCTTTCTATTACATACAGACATTGGGAGAGGATAGGGAGGGATTAAATTGCATCCATGTGGTTTAAAGAGTTGAGACAAACACTAGGAACAGCTTTCTGACCAAGAAGATTTTGAGACTCTAAAATGTACATTCCCAAGGTTATTAAATTTCTTCTGTCTTTTTAAGAATAGTGAAGACAATTTGAGGTGGTATAATGCTGTATAGAATCATGAAACACTTGCTTGAAGATACTTTCCAGTCCTATAATTCTCTTTCTTCAGAAGCTAATATCATCTTAGATAAGTCCCCTGGAATTTTAGTGGTTTTCTTGTCATTAGTTGTAAAGGATGGATCAGTTAGAATTTAAATAACTATCAGATCACAATGGTAACAAAATTAATTAGTCTTATAAAATCAAAGTTTTATGAATAAATTTTGTTCTATGATGAGTTCTACTTTGTAGCTTAGAAAAAATGTCAAGGACAACATAGAAAATATAATTTAACTTTATCTTTCTATGTGTACAAGGAAAAGTCCCTCCAGGTCACCAGAGTTGCTCTTACCATAGAATCTCTCACTGATCCCTGTCTGAATTAAAATCAGGGAATTTTCATTACATTCAATTCAATTTAACTCATCTGACATTATGAAATACCTACTAAGTGTAATGTCTATAGGAGGGGATTTGGGAGATAGTGCTCAATATAATCTGGCCAAAAGCAAAGCAAACCCAAAGTTAAAGGACTCGCTGATATCTTCATAAATTAGGTATTTCTAATTAATACATTTTTAATATCTTCAGCCCAATTCTATCCAAACAAGTTATTCCCATAAAGAAGCACATCTCCATATCCATTATAAAAGCAACCTGATAAAAATGTTCCGATCTGATTGCTTTAAAAAGGTTGCTACAAAAGTATATTCTGAATTGTCCCAGATGGTGCTTTGCATTAAAGGCATATGTTTTGTAGTTTTTTCTTGGCTGAGTCTCCCTGATTTATTTGTTTCTGAGATGTTCTTGGGGCTGTTATCATTTTCTTTTAAAAGCTGGCATCTGTTTATTTCAAAAACAAACTTGTAATTTGGGATGAAGTGAAACATGATTTCATAGACCTGATGAACTAAAGCAGAGCTCCTTGTGGAAATGCAAACTAAAAGAATGTTATTTGAAATATTTAGAAATCTCATATTAGTTAGGAATGACCTAGATCTGCCTGATGGATCATGTACAGGTCAAATTCCATGTCAATAAGCTTTTAATTCCTTTCTTCCCTTAAAATTTTATTGTGATGAATGAACTCCACTGTATCTTAGAGCACACCAGGAAAAATTTCTTGGTTCAGGCAGTTTCAATGTTGATATCATTTGTCTTGTATATTATAGGAAAAGTTTGGGGCTAAACTATTTTGTATCAGAATATGATATAATATTTAATGGACTTGCTCATTCCATCAGTGCAACAATCAGGCACAACTTGGGGGTATCTGTGATGGAGAATACCATCTGTATCCAGAGAAAGAACTGTGGAGTTTGAACAAAAACCAAAGACTATTACCTTTAATTTTTTTCAAAAGTTATCTTATTATGCAATTTTGCTCTGATACTTTATCCCCCCCTAAGGATATGATTTCTCTCTCATCACATTCAACTTAGATCAATGTATACCACAGAAACAATGTAGACCAACAGACTGTCTTCTGTGGGGGGTGAGGGAAGGGAAGCAAGCTTAGGGGAAAAATGTAAAATTCAAAATAATTAAATAATCTTTTTTAAAAAAAGATATACTATGAAATGCTAAGTAAATATAATAAGAATCACGAGGCATTGTTGATTCAGGAAAAAAAGAAGATAGGAATCCCACAGGTTAGGAGAGATTCCCTGAGAATCAGTAACTGTAATTAATGTAGGTCAAGTGGGTCTTGTCCGAGGATGTCAGCATAGGTAGATGGATACTTCATTGCTAGAGGAGGATGTTTTCTCCCCATAACATACTTCAAAGTATTCTACTGACTTGTATAAGGTTTTTGAACCTTGCTCTTTCCTCCAATGTCAAATTACTACTTCTGAAGTTTCATTGCTGATCTCTAGGACCGCACTCCCCCAGCACAACTGCACTCAAGATCAGACTACCCTCTGCATCTTCAGTATTGTACCATAAACTTATTTCTGATTTTGACCCTGATAAAAGTATTTGTAGTTAAAGTTCAGTCTGTGAACAGTATTTGAACTAAGGAAGGAAAGGAATCAGGTAAAACCTACATAATTAGTAATTTTATTTTCATTTCAAATGTACAGAGCACCAGTTATAATTTCAGTGAGTAGAAAAGCACATAACTGTACCCACAGGAATAACCCAATGACTTTGAGTCTTTTACCACTGTGGAGTGGGAAAGGGAGAGTAGAAAGTAAGCTTGGGTCTATGTTTTTGCTCTCTATCAAGTATCATATACATATATATATATATATATATATATATATATTTCAGTAATCACCCTGAGGAATTCTTAATTTGGGGTTCTGAAGGAATCTGTGGATATGTTTCAGGATCCATGAACTTAAAACATTTAATATTTTGATAACTGCATTTCAATAGAATTGATTTTCTTTGTAATCCCATGTATTTTATTTTATGTATTTAAAAAATATTACCATGAGAATAGGTCTGTCTATAGGTTCCAGGAGTCAGTCAAAGAAAAATATGGCACCAAAAGAAAGATAAGAACCCATGAATTAAATGGAGAGACAAGTCTAAAATAACATAAAAATTCAATTTTCAAGATGGAGTTAAGATAACAGAAGAGTAGGAAGCAAAGCAGCACTGAACTCCCCTGTCCTCCCCCACAAAAAAAAAAATAATAAACCTCCTCCAAAAAGACCTAGAAAATTCACCAGACCAAATCTTGAAGGGGGAAAAAAAATCTAAGGAAAAGTCACACAGAATGATTTTTCCAACCTAGATTGGCACAGGGAACCCAAGGGAGAGCTCTATACATATTAGAGTCTGACCAGGAGCAGACCATACTGTAAAATTCTCCAGCTCACAGGGATAGGTTGTGCCTGGGGCAAGAGAAAGAACCAGTTCTATAAAGAACTAACTACTAGAGGATCACATAGCCATCCATCTATTACTAAGTTCTGATTTCACAGATACAAGGTAGACTGAGGGGAATTGTGCCCAAAGATGGCATTCTGGGATAGAATAGGGAGTGGTAGAAAGTACTGGGCAGTGTGTCAAGAACAAACAAGTTCAAAAGCAAGCAGAAATAGGGTGGTTCAGTCCATAGAAGCATAATAGAGTCTCAGTTACAGCTTCCAGTCCAGTCTGAAGCCTGCCTAGTCATAGTCAGGGCAAGATTTCCAGACCAAATAGGAAGCTGCAGTTCTGTTACTTGGAAGCAGCCAAGGTTCTCAGCTGACTTTCTGTTGATTGGATCCAGATCCAGGTCGAGAATTCACACACCTAAGTCACCAGAGACAGCAATCAGACCTTTCCCTGAATCAGACCACTTTTGGAGCAAAAAAAGTTTGTAGGCACCTAGCCTGAGCTATCCCTGATATTCTGGAATAACAGTTCTCAATATTTCAAGAAAATGAAGCAGCAGGACCACAGTATTCTCTCCAAAAGAACACAGAGCCCAAACCTAACATAAGATCTGAAATCAGGAAATAGATTCAAAAGAATCCCACAATAAAAAAAAAAGTATTGGGGGGACAGGGACACTCAAAAAACATACCAAAAAGAAAGAGAGAAAGAAAGAGAGAGAGTTTTTAGAAAGAAAAATATGTTAAATAAATTAGAAATTAAAGAAATAAAAGGAAAAATTAAAAAATGAGAGAGCTATAGAAGAAATAATTAGAAAAGTAATTAATATCCTGAAACAAGAGGTATGAAATCTTTGCTAAGTAACAATCTCTCTGAAAATAAGAGTGGACCAAATAGAAGCCAGTGACTCCATGAAATTGAATAAACATTAAAATAAAATTAAAATGCTAAGAAATGGAAGAAAATTAAGGTATTCTATAACAAAAATAGACAACCTAGAAAACATATTGAAAAGAAAAAAAATTAAGTATCACTGGACTAATCTTAATGCCGTGATCTCCCCCTACTCCCCTCCAAAATAAGATTTTGTATTTCAATAAATCATGAAAAAAAAACTATGCAGATCTCTTAGAACCAGAGACCAAATTGAAAATAGAAGCTATTAGTCACATCCTGAAAATGGAACACCTTTGTAGACAGTCCCTTAGTAGTTTAGCCATGAAAGGAAGAAGAGCAAAGAGCAATAATCAGCTGAGATAGATGGATTGAGTGAGGGGTTTTGAGAATAGAAAATACATGGGCATGTTTGTAGGCTACAGGGAAGTAGACAGATTGGACAAGATGGGAGAGAAGAATCTGGTAAAAGGAAGGAATGGAATGGGATCACGAAGATGTATACAAAGGTTTGCCATGGCAAGGAGATGAACCAAGTCTTTGGCTTGGGCAAAGAAGGGGCAAAGGAGGATATTTCTAAGAATTCTGAATGTTCAGAGATAAAGAGGAGATGAAAAATACTCAAAAAATTGCCTCTTCTTTCTTTTTTAATTTTTTTTTTCCTGAAACAAAGTCGAGATGGTAGAGGAAGACAAGGGCATCAGGAGGAATGAAAAGATTTGGAATGGCTACTGTGGCAAATAGAATAGTAAATTACTTTAAAAAAGGAATGAAGGTTGAATTGAGATTGTGTAAAATAAATATGTAGTGTACCCTAAGAATTGTTGTCAAATAATATAAGTCAAAGTTATTTCTAATGCAGACTTTTCTTCCTTTTGAGTTTGATTTTTTTTGGGGGGGGTGCTTTTTGTTTTTTCTAAGTATCTGTGATTTTGTTCTCTTCTCTCTTCCTGGGTTGTATCTGTTCAATAAATTCCTGACTATGAACTGTTTCTCAAGTTCCAATCATAGTTATCTGAAAAAAAACCTGTGAATACAAAGACTGAAGTTATATCTATTCTGTCTAAAACACATGGGTTTCTATAATTGTAAGGTAGCCAGATTTGAGTCAGACTTGTGATTGAAGTCCCAAAACTCTGCCTCTAATTAGTTGTGATCTTTAGTTTGTTATTTAATTTGAACTTCAAATGTCTCATTAGTAAAATCAGAATAATAATATTATTTTATAGAAGTATTATTATATTATATGTAATAACTATTAGTGTATATTATAATATATTATGCATAATATATATTATACTATACTGATTGTGAAGATCAGAAGATATAAAAGGCATTTTAACCCTTTGTGACAATGTCAATTGAGAATCACCTCCCCTGTGAATGATAAAAATGTATCCCTGGTAATACTTAGACATCCTAGATAAATTAAATACTTGAATCTCAGTCAAGAATGTACTGGTAAATATTTAACAATCAGATCTCCAAAAAATAGCAATATGAAACATTTAAGTTTAATCTACATTATTAACATTTTCTCCATCACTTTCCAAAGGATAGACAAGCAATAAAACAGTAAATCAAGTCCTGATTTTTACATTTTTGCCAATTTATGAGATGCAGAATGATTTCACTGAAATTTTAACAACAGACTCCCCAGTCATCAAATTGGTCATATTACACACCTGATCCCAGCAATCCTTGACCAGGCAAGCCTCTTTCTCCACTGTCACATCCTTCAGACATTCTCTGCCCCCTCATTACCTTTCATAAGTCACACCCTACTCAGAATCTTATTCTCCACAGTTGCTTTGCATCTTGGTTTAGAGACCATACCTTGAAACTTTTCACATTTTGATCTCTAGGTTACCTCACCAGGTTCATTATTTGTCACAGACCCTAATGATGTTTCATTTATTCCCTATTCTCTAGGTATTTTCTCTTCAGCTGCCTTGCTACACATCCACATTCTACATATTTGTCTACCAACAATCCCTCCTCCCAGGCCCCAGTCATGATCAAATCAACTCTGCCATCCTTTGCTCCTAAAATGAGCGTTTCCATCTACACTCACTGTCTCTATTATCTTCTGGATCAAAGCATCCTCCCTGGCCACCAGTCCCCTGTGAATTAATTCTAATTAGGATAAAATTAGAATGTAATTATTATTGGAATGTAATTTCCTAGAGAGTAGAGATTTTGATTTTTATTTGTATATCCCTCACTTAGCACTGGTCTCGCACATAATAAATGCTTTTTATTCATTCATTCATATTCCCTTGCTCCTAGCCTGGAAAATTAGGTGATGATCTGGGTCTGATCTCATTATTATTTTGCATGTGTTCCTCCTCTTACTCTCAAAAGACTTGGTTTTAAGTAAAAGATCTTCCCTTGAACTTGATGAATCCCTACATTTTTTTCTCATTTGTGACTCTCACTCATATTTTCCTCTCTATCCCACCCTCCATAATGATTTTGGGTGAACTTTTGCTTGGTTTGACTGTGGCTTAGACTCAAGATACCCTGACCTGCTCTTGAGCCAGTAGCAGCAGGTAAATCGATCCATGACAGCTCACAAGCACTATTAAAATGTCAGATTATATTATTGTTTTACCAGTGCAATCAATCCAGATGCTGAATTTAAGGAGGTTATGAAAATGCTCAAACAAGGTTAAGGAGATCAGCAAGAAAAGTTCCCTGTTGAGCCCCAACAGCGCCTAGGAAAGAGTTTTGCACAATAGCCACTCTTTTTTCTAACTTAATTATTTGGGCAATAACTTCAAGCAGCTTCCCTTGCAAAAAAATCTTTGTTATTCTTTTGTGTTCCACTCTGTGATCTCATTTCATTTTGGCAAAGATACTAGAGTTGTTTGCCATTTCCTTCCTCAGCTCATTTTACAGATGACAAGATAAACAAGATTAAGTGACTTACTTAGGGTCACACAGTAAGTATCTGAAGCCAGATTTGAATTCAGGAAAATTCATCTTCCTGATACTAAGGCCAGTACTCTATCCAAAGCACCACCTAGCTGTCCTAACAAAATCTTGCTACAAAGCATATCTGCTGTTGAATCGTGGGTCACTGAAAAATATATTTCACAGTAACGTCTAAAAGGAAGATAAAGGTCACTTTTTTGTCGAAATATGTCTTCATCTCCAGCCCCAAACCCTTCATTTGAACCAAGCTGACTTTCCTACCACTTCCATGATAGTACTGACTAACCTGCTCCCAGGCCCTCAGGTGACAATACTCTGGGAACTGTTCTTGACCAAAAGGAAACAAAGTATGAGACCTCCCGACTAAAGTAGAAAACACTCCCACTTCAAAATTAGTTGCTGCTGCTGTTTGACTGCTTACCTTGTTTCTCAATCACTGATTTGTTTTCGTCTTCAATACCTTTTTATCTCTTTGTCAGACTCCTGACCCATATCCTTATCTAGCCAGACTTTCAAGACCTCTGGTATTGGACAGCCCTAGATTCTCTGTGTTGTCTGATTCTTGACTGTTTCCCTGATTCCTTCCATTCTTGCTCTACCTTGCCTAGCAGTGGCCATTGCCAGTCCTCCTGATTTATATCCTGCCACCAGACTCCAAGGATTCTAGAGGAAAATGTGAGGTAGTGAGTTTGTACAGCTCTGCCTCACAACTCCAATTCACTTACAATTCAAGATACCGTCCTCCTTATATCATTGGTTTCCTTTGAGAATGAAGGACAAATAACACTATCTTGCCTTGCCAAAATACTTAGATATATTTCAACTACTAACTCTTGTCTAAACTTCTAACTCTTTTGAATGGCATTTTACTGATAATCCTGAAGCAGGACCCAAATACTGGAACATTACTCTAGGTTTGTTTCAACTCTCCTAATCATAGTTTCTTGTCCTATCTGTGCTCTAATGATATTCACTATCCTGGTGTGATGCTTACCACCAAGTACATTCTGGATTATTATTTATTATAATTAGGTCAAGTCAAGAAGCATTTATTAGAAACTGCTTATGTGTCCAGCACTGTAGTAATCATTGGGGTTACAAAGAATAACAAAAACACAATTTCTGCCCTCAAGAATCTTATAATCTAATACTGTAATTATTGTTGCTGTTGCTCATCCTTCATTCTAGAAGAGGACCAATAACATCAAAGGGTGATATCTTGACTTGCTCATGAATTGGATGTAAGTGAGGTAGAGCTGAGTAGTCTTCAGTCTCAGTCTCTCCTCTAGAGTCATCAAAGTCTAGCGGAAAGACAAAGTCAAGATGACTGTGGATGGCCCAGAATTCAAAGGCAGTTGGGTGGGCCATGCATAGTGAATGAAGTCAGAAAAACCTGGGACTGCTGTGTTATAACAGACAAGTCACAACCACTTTCTGCCTGTTTCCTCAGCTGCAAAACAGAAATAACAGTAGCACTTACCTCCCAGATTCAAAGGAATTAATAATTACAAAGTGATTTGCAAACCTTAAAACACTATATAAATGCTGCCCGGCATTACTTATGCTACCTCTGAAAATCCTCATCATGGGGCATCTAGGTGGCGCAGTGGATAGAGCACCGGCCCTGGAGTCAAGAGTACCTGAGTTCAAATTCAATCTCAGACACTTAATAATTACCTAGCTGTGTGGCTTTGGGCAAACCACTTAACCCCATTGTCTTGAAAAAAAGAAAAAATCCTCATCATGCTTTCCCATATTTCATAGATTATATATATTATATATATATATGTATATATGTATGTATGTATACACACATGTGTATATATATGTATATATGTATATACATATATATATATATGAGAGCACGAACTATATCTTTTTTTAACCTTCTTATTCTCAATACTTAAAATAACACCAAAAAATAAATGCCTTCTAAAAGAATGAATTGAATGTATAGGCAAGGAGCCATGTTTCATATCCCAGAGAGAGAATTCCAACCATGTGGCACCACTTTGGATCTCAGAAATTAAACAGAAATGCTTATTCATGTGCCACATCACTAAATTCCTAGAGACAAAATGTAAATCTCTCCATTCTGCCCCAAGTAAACACAAAGAGCAATTTCCTCAATCGTTTTCTATGAACCAGTTTTCAAATATAGGGCAAAGAATTGGGGTCATTTCGTGGTTTTCTTAAAACCCATACCATTTCACAAAATTTTTAAATTATATGCTAAATATATGTTTATAAGGTTAATTAGATAGTGTGGTGTGGTGTAGTAAGAGACTACTGAACTTGGGAGACAGAAAATCTGGGTTAGAATACCAGCTCCAAAATATGTAGGCTTTATGACCTAATCCCCATCATTTTAATCCCTCTCAGTCTTAGTTTCCTTATTTGTTAAGAATAAATAATATTGGGGGGCAGCTAGGTGGTGCAGTGGACAGAGCACCAGCCCTGGAGTCAAGAGTACATGAGTTCAAATCCAGACATTTAATAATTACCTAGTTATGTGGCCTTGGCAAGCCACTTAACCCCATTGCCTTGCAAAAAAACTAAAAAAAAAAAAAGAACAAAGAATATTATCTGCTTCATGACTTCTAGGAGGAAAATATCTTGTAAAATATAAATCGTTACATAAATCTAAGTTAATATTAGCATCATTGCCAATTACTCAAGTGATTTTTGATCTCATTTATTAAAGTCTTGGAGATAAAAATAAAAGCATATAAAGTAGTCCCTGTCCTCAAGGAATCTATATTCTAATGGAAAGAGCTAATATATAAAAGGAAACTGTTGGAAAGCAGGCAATGGGGTTTGGGGGGAAGGAAGAATACACATATGCTTAGTGACGTGACTGGATATGTCATGGAGTGCCATCTAGATCTGGAACTAAGTGAGATAAGGGCAAATCTGACCCATTGATGCCAAAAAAAATCCCAAAAGTTGAAGGAACTTAATGATGGCATGAGCCAAAGTCATATTTGCAGAGGCAAATAGCGTTAAGTGATTTGCCCAAGGTAACACAGTCATTAAGTGTCTGAGACTGAATTTGAACCCAGAAAGAAGAGTCTTCCTCACTGAAGGCCTGGCACTCTATCCACTGTGCTCCCTAGGCAGTACAGATTTAGGAAATCTAGTCAGTAGAAATACTGGAACCTTCGATCCTTTTAATCTCCTCTGGCTAAAACTCTTCAGTTCTTAGTTCAGAAGCATTTGTTCAGATCAAGGCGGTATTAATTACACAGTTTGACTTAGAATCACATCTTTATTTCATCTTTGTTCATTTCTGCTGGCTGTCATAATCAAACCAATAAAAAATATTCAGTGGGAGTAGTGTCATCTGTTTGCTATTTCACGTTTGTAGTGTTTATCATATTGAGTCCAAACATCAGATTTTCCAAGAATTACAAACTAGAGCAAGAAAAATCCATAAATGGCATGTCATAAACGACATACTTTCCTATCAGTAGACAGGCTGAACACAGTTTGCTTTCTGTTGCTGCTGATTACAACATTTGAATTATATTCTAACAGGCATTGGCTGACACTTTTACCGCAAGATAATTATATCTCTAAAATAGACATATGCTCAGAGGCAGAACTTTATAAACAGAGCTTTGCACCTACTCACTTGGTTAAAGTAGAATAATGAAAAGAACTTTCTTCTATACAACAATCATTCTAAAAATTTAGATTTCTATGTAATTTTTCATTTGGGGGCTAACTCAATTGATTACTTTTCTAGACATAGTTGTCATAAATCACTAAATGACTTGAAGAATAGAGTATAGAATTTTAACCACTTTCAAGCCCAATTTGGATCAACTAGGTACCAACATAATCAATTTTGTAGCAATTAAGTCAATCAAAAAAGAGAATGCTCATGTAAATATTATTTCAGAAATATGACAATGTTTCTAGAGCCAGATAGCCCTATTCTCTTATTAGTGATAGATTAGGGATAAGGATGGGGCCTGGAAACAGTTTTCCAATTTACTGTAAGAGGGTGGTGTTTGCTATTTAAATGATATCTTTTTCTCTTCATCTGCTACATTTAAAAGAGTCTCTCTTAATAAATATGCTTCGGGGGCAGAGCCAAGATGGCTATATGAGAACAGCCTTTCCTAGGCACTCTCTCCAAAATATTCTAAAAACCTCAAAATTTTGGTTCTAACTAAATTTTCAAGAGACAAAACCCACAGAAAGATCCAGGGAGGCAATTCTCTAGCCCAAGGTAACCTGAAAGACCATTGGAAATCTCTGTTCCACAGGGGTGGAAGGGGCAGTAGCACAACCAAGAATATTGCACTAGAGTGAAGGAACTCAATTTTTCTGTGAACAGCCAGCTGTGCGCCTGGGCACCTGAATCCCTCCCAGCAGTAGAAGCAGTTTCCTGACCTGCAACCCAGGGAACACTAAGCACAACTTGGAAGATCTGCCAAAGCAAGCACAAGGTCATGGCCATCAACACAGCCCAGATCCCAGGAAATAGAAGCAAGCCCACAGAGCCACTGAACAGGAAGCCCCCTACCACCACCACCACCAACACCAACACTGCTTCCAGAGTGCTCAGCCCACAGAAGGTAAGGGGTTGGGGGAAGGAACATTGTCAAGGTCTCTCCTCTGGCCCTGGAACAGGACTCTGGGGCTTTGTCCATATTCAGACCATGGTCACAGTCTAGGCCCCCATACTGTCATAGAGCAGGGACTCTCCTCACAGTCCCAGGGCAGAGGGATGTGCTTGTGGTCATCCACAGACAAGAGCACAAGCAGGAGAGTAGTTAGAGCCTCCCATAAGACCTTGAAGGAACTGAGGCCCTTGTGGGTGTATCCCAATAATACTAGAAAGCTCAGGAAGCACCCCAAAACCAGGGCACAGGCTGAGGAAATGAGTAAACAGAAAAAAGGAACCTGACTATAGACAATTACTTTGGTCCCATGGAGGATCAAAACACACACTCAGAAGATAACAGAGTCTAAGCTTCTGCATCTAAATCCTCCAAGATATATAGAAGTTGGGCTCATGCCATGACAGAGCTCAAAAAAAAAAGATTTTGAAAATCAAGTAAGGGAAGCTGAGGAAAATTGGGAAGAGAAATGAAGGAGATGAAGGAAAAACATGAAAACCAAATCAGTAGCTTAGTCAAGGAGATCCAAAAAAAGCTGAAGAAAATTACATACTAAAAACTAGTTGAGGTCAAATGGGAAAAAGAGGTTCAAAAAGTTAATGGGGGGGATACCTTAAATAGTAGAATTGACCATATTGAAAAAGAGATAAGCTCTCTGAAGAAAACAAATCTTCAAATATAGAATAGAGCTAAAGGAAGCTGATGACTTTGTGAGAAACCAAGATACAATAAAACAATATCAAAAGAATGAAAATCTAGAAAAAAACATGAAATATCTCATTGAAAAAACAATGGTTCTAGAAAACAGAACCAGGAGAGACAATTTAAAAATTATTGGGCTATCTGAAAGTCATGATCAGGAAAAGAGCCTTGACTTCATTTTTCAAAAATTTCTACAGGAAAATTGTCCTGATATTCTAGAGGCACAGGGCAAAATAGAAATTGAGAAAATTCACCAGTCTCCTACTGAAATAGATTCAAAAAAAAATAACCCCCAGGAATATTATAACCAAGTTCCAGACCTCCCAAGTCAAAGAGAAAATATTACAAGCAGTCAGAACAAAACAATTCAAATATTGTAGAACTACAGTCAGTATCACACAGGATTTAGCAGCATCCACAATAAGGGCTCATAGGGCTCAGAATATAATATTCCCGAAAGCAAAAGAGATAGGAATGCAACCAAGAATCAACTACCCAGCAAAACATACTCTTCCTGGGGAAAAGATAAGACTTTCAGTGAAACAGAGGAATTTCAAATGTTCCTGTTGAAATGACCAGAGCTGAACAGAAAGTTTGATCTTCAAGTACAGAAGGTGGAAGAGAAAGGTAAATTATGAGGGATTTAATGATGATGAAATGATATATTCCTGTATGGGAAGAAGATACCGATAATACTCATGTGAATCTTCTCATCTATTAGAGTAGTTAAAAGGAGCATATATAGACAAGGCACAGGAGGGAGTTGGATATGAAGGTATAATAATATTTTTAAATGGAGTCAATGGGTGAAAAGGAAATGTATTGGGAGAAAGGAAAGAAGAGGTAGAATAGATTAAGTTATTTCATGTAAAAGAGTCAAGAAGCAGCTTTTGCAATGGTATGGAAGTGGAGAAGGTAAGGGGATTGAGAGAGCCTTCATTCTCATCAGAAATGGCTCAGAAAGGAAACAACATATACATATACATATACATATATATATATATATATATATATATATATATATATATACACACACACTTAATAGGGCATAGAAATCTAGAAGGAAAAAGGAGAGAAAGGGAATGGGAGAAAAGATATGAGGGAAGGGAGGGTGGATGGAGGGGATAGAGGAGAGGGCAAATCATGGGAGAGGATAGTCAGATAGAATACATGTTCTTTTTTATTTTTTGCAAGGTGGTGGGATTAGATGGCCTGTCCAGGACCATAGGGCTGGGTCTCTGGTGGGGAATGTAGACCTGGGGCCTGTTGGTATTGTTCCATTGCGCCACTCGGCTGTCCCACAGCATACCTTTGAAGAGGAACAGTGAAAGGAGAGAGAAAATATAATAATAGGTAGTGGAGAAGAATGGATGGAGGGAATGACAATCAGTAATAGCAACTGTGGAAAAGTATGGAAGTAACTTCTCTGATGGACTTAAAGATAAAGAATGTGATCCACCCCAGAGACAGGACTGATGGTATTAGAACAAAGACTGGAGTACATTTTTTCTCTTTCTTTCATTTTATTTCTCATGAAATTTTTTATTTTTGTGGGGGAGGGGTATTATGTTTACTCTTACAACAAAATTGCTTTAGTAATGTGTAAATAAATTTTAAAAGAGAAAAAATATACTTCAGGAGAAATTTCTGGGTAGAAATTTTTTATTGACCTGATTGCCTTTCATCTAGGAAAAATATAAAACAAAGTGTTGCTATGGTCAAATCTGGTTATTTATATCCAATCAAAGAATTTTTTTTATTTTTTTTTACAGTGAGACAGAATAAATGCAGATTATTCCAACTCAAACTATATGATAAAGTCAGTCAATGTGATTAAAGAGAAAAATCTGCTGAGTGGAAATCAAGATGATTACCATCTTGGGGGCAAATTAATTAGAAAATCTTACCAGAAACTCATCAGGCACATTCAGACCAGTAAATTCTAACTAGACTAACATGAATTGCCTCATGAACTTTGACATCTCCATTTTCCAGAAGAGTCATGTAGTTAAGGGAACCATGGAGCTCTTGCCCCTTGAGACTTCATCTACTTCAATGATCTTTACTGCCCCCATTCTCCTGTACAGCACTCATTTATCTCTTACTTTTTATAGAAATGTCTGTTTTATCCAACTTTGTGGGGGGAATGAAGTTAGCTATGAACTTCACAGAGCAACAACAGAACCACAATGGCTTATGGACCCACAGTATATAGAATACACATTTGTTTCCCCCACCTAAGAGCTCCCAGTGGGGCAACTACCTTGTCAAAATGGTCACACACGAAAACAGAAAGAACATGTTCCTTTGGTTGGGGCAAAAAATTTCCTGCCTCATAAGAATCTATATGCTTATTAGCAAAGGCTATTTCTTCATATGTGACTTAAGAACATAGAAAACTGAAGTAAATTTAAAAATCATTAGACTGGGAGGAAAAGATCAAAGAAATGAAGGAAAAACCAAAGATTATTAAACTTTTCTGTGTTGTTTTGTCAAACATATCTCAGAATATGAACTTCACAAAAATTTTATGTACTAACTTATAAGCTACTTGCTACTAAATTTTGAGTAATCAAAAAAGTTGCAATTCATGGAATTTCCTTGCAATTTCTACCAATATTAGATTGCATTGCTGAATCGTAGTTAGAAGGGCTCTCCCAGAAAAATGGGCATAATCCCTTTCCATTTTTTTAGATAGAGCATTAAAAGGAAATAGAAACATAGATTTAGAGCTTGAAATTGAATCCATCAAGTTCAACCCCACATTTTACATTTGAGAAGTTAAGTGATTTTTTTCAAGGTCCTGCAGCTACTAAGTATCTAAGGTAGAATTTGACATAGGTCTTCCTGACTCCAATTCCCAATCCAATACAAGGTAGATAATTGATTATAGATTTATAACACTGAATAGTTCATCAGACTCAGTAGATAGGTTGGTAAATTTGGTGAATTATGTTTGTTTTTCTTGGTATTCTTTGTTATAAGAGAACTCACTGAGCAGTGAAGTGGGAAGGGATATATTTGGAAATAAAATATAGTAAAAACAAAAGATAGTTGTTTTAAGCAAAAAAAGAGAAGAAAAGGGAAAGACTGACTTTCTGTTTTTCTCATTCATTCCATTACATTATTTTGAGTTGACTAATTATTAAGCAAATAGGGGAAGTTGAAAGAGCATATTTATATCCAATCAAAGAAATTTTTATATAGACAGAATAAATGCAGATTATTTTGAGTTTAAATATATCATGCAAGAACTCCAAGACCATCAAAAGAATTAAAACACATGAACACTTACAGAGGTAAAGAGAGAAGGGTCTTGTATCTTCCTTCTCCTGACCTGAGTGGCTCCATGTTTAAACTTGGCTCCATTTCAGTGTAAAATGAATCATCTCGTTCCCTTTCCTATATTTATGTTTTCTTCTTCTTCAGTTCTCTATGAAAGGTTAACCACAGAGTAAGGCAAATTTGTATCACTCCATTCTCCCAAGTCAGTAACAGAAATGCAAACCTCTGTCCAGTTTCTAAAGTCGAGTACAGACAGGTGATGATGCATGTTAACTATCCTCCATTTTTTATATACTATCTTATTACACACACACACACACACACACACACACACACACACACTGGTAAAAACATCTTCTAATAAGAGTCCACTTGATTTTCTGGAATTTTTCTCTGTGAGTCAACTGGCATATCTTTCTGCCATGACTTATAAAACTGATGCCTGCTCCATACCCTGAACTTTGATCTATGAGTACTTTTTACCACAATACACTCCAGGAAATTACTTCACTACTTAGAAACTTAAATGTAATGAGATCAAACAGAAGGTTCTTGGGCAATCTGGGTACATCCCTATGGAGAATTTATGGGAATACATGAATAAGAGTTAATTCACTTCACAAATATTTTTAAAATCCCTTATCTTTAAGATATTATACTGTTTCAAGAGTACAGAAATAAAAACAAAACATCACCTGACCTCAGGGATAGTACATTTTCCTAGAAAAGAGTTGGTGATAGAGTTGAGGAGATGAGTACAGAAATAAATACAACATAATTTGAGGGAATAGCAAGCACTAATGATTAGGAAAATCAAAAAACATTTCTAAGTATAGAGTCAGATTTGAACCTTAAGAAAATCCACAAAGTCTAAGAGGCTGAGTTGAAGAAGGAAAATATTCTAAGATGAAGAAAAGTTGCCATCACTTGTAAAGCAGGAGATGGAAAGATGAATTTGAGAAATATCTAATAGGATGGTTTAACTAAATTATTTACTGAATGAAGAAGAAAAAAACAAAATCAGCATTATGAGAGTTCCTATACAAAAGACACATTCATCTTGACCTCTCTGCAGTCTTTGACACTCCTCCTAAGATACCTCTCTTTGTTCTAGTTTTCCTAACACTGCTCTCTTTTAGGTTCTTTTCCAATATTACATCTCATTCTCCTTTCCTGGATCTTTATCCAGTCATGTCTGATAACTGTAGATGTCCCCCAAGTCTCTGTTCTGGGCCTCCTTCTCTTCTCCCTCCATACTATTTAGTTTGGTGATCCCATCAGCTCCCACTGATTCAATTGTTGTCTCCATGCAGAAAATCTTCAGATCTGTTTATCAAGACCTAACTTCATTCTCTCATTCCACCTGCCCATTGCATATTTAAAACTGGATGCTGTTTAGACATGTTAAACTCAATATGTGCAAAACTGAATCTATCTTTTTCCTCTAAACCTTCACTCTTTCCAAACTCGCCTCTCAGTCACTCAGGTTTGCAACCTAGGTGTCACCCTTGACTTCAAATTCTCTCATTCCCCATATCCAGTTAGCTTCCAAGTCCAGTCAATTTTACCTTTGTAGCATCGCATATATGCTGCCTTCTTTCCTCTGAGGGTGGTGCAGCTCATCACCTTAAACTTGAACTATTACTATAAACTATTATTTGGTTTCTTGTCTCATGTCTCTCTTTATTCTGGTCTATCACTCAGTTGCCAAAATTATCTTCCCAAATCATAGATCTGATCATGTCACTCCCCTTATCAATAAATTTCAGTAACTTCCTATTGCCTCCAGGCCAAAATAAAAAAGCTGTCTCCTCTCCAATTTTCCAAACTTCTTACACCTTTCTATGCACTCTACAACAATGACTTCCTTATTATTCCTCATGTAAGACACACCATATGTTGACTCCAGGAATTTAGGGGTGGGGTTGAAGGTAAGGAAAACAGTTGGAATTAAGTGCCCAAGATCACACATCTAGTAAATGTCTAAGACTAGATTTCATCTCAGGTCCTCCTGACTCAAAGGTCAATGCTGCCACTACTCCACCTAGATTCAGTGGTTGTTCCACAGACCTATAATTTTCTCATTCTTAGTTTCCCTGACTTCCTTCAGATCCCAGTTAAAAAATATACCTTTTTCAAGAAGGCTTTCCTAAAAGCCCTTTAATTCTGATGCCTTCATTATATCCAATTTGTCTGGCTTATGTTTTATTTTTACATAGCTGAATGATGTTGTGCCTCTCAATAGAACAAGAGCACTTTGAAGGTATGATCTGTGGAGGTTTTTTTATTTAGTTGGTTCATTTTGTTTCTGTTTTTTTGTTTTGTTTCACCTTTCTTTGAATCTTTAGAGTTCAGTACAGTCCCTGGAATATAGTAAGAAGTTAATAAATGCTTGTTACTTTGGTTTTAAACCTTACAAAGAGTTTTATGTACATAATCTCATTTGATCCTCATGATACTGATAATAGCACATATATAACTCCATAAGATTTGCAAAACCCTTTACAAATATATCATTTGAGGAGGCGGAACCAAGATGGCCACTGAAGAGTCTCTCTTAGATGCTCTCTCTCAAAACTTATAAAATAAGGATTCTAACTAAATTTTCGAGAGACAAAACCCATAGAGGGATCCAGTGAGGCAGTTCTCCAGTCCAAGGTAACATGGAAAATAACAGAAAGGCTCTACTCCACAGGGTTAGAGGGCCAGTCGCCAGATCAAAGGAACCTCAGCCTCCCGGAGGCAACCCCAGGGTACCTAAGAGATGCAGCTCATAGCAGCAGGGGCAGTTTCCTGACCTACATCCGGAGAGTACCAAGCACAACTTGGAAGATCGGCAGAGGACCTCTGCCAGAGCCAGCCCATAAAGCCAGCCCTTAGGGCACTCAGTGAACAGCATGGCCACCGTAGCCCAGATCCAGGAACCAGAAGCAGGCAGAGGGCCTAAGCAGGAGCCCCCAGGCAAAGGAGCCTTGAGTGCTCAGCCTAGGTAGAGGAGTGGAGAGAGACTTCCAAGATCTGCCCTCTATACCTGGAACAGGACTCTGGGGTTCTGATCACATTTGGGTCCTGATCACAGTCTAGGCAGTCCCCCCCACCTCAGCCCTGTGGCAGAGGGGTGCGCTTGTGGTCTTTCACAGACCAGGAGTGAAGACAGAGCTTCACACACTGAGATACTTGCTGATGGGCAATAATACCCAAAAGCTCAGGAAGCACCCCCAAACCAAGCACAGGCTGAGTAAATTAGTAAACAGAGAAAAAAAGAGGAACACCAATGAGAAATACATTGTCTATGATCCCAAGAAGGATCAAAATATTCAATCTGAAGATGAGGAAGTACAAGCTCCTGCATCTAAAGACTGAAAGAAAAACAGAAATTGGGTTCATGCTATGACAGAGCTCAAAAAAAGATTTTGAAAATCAAGTGATGGAGATAGAAGAAAAATTGGGAAAAGAAATGAGAGAGATGCAGGAAAAACATGAAAAAAGAAGTCAGCAGCTTAGTTAAGGAGATCCAAAAATGCTGAAGAAAATAACATGTTAAAAACCAGTTTAGGTCAAATGCATAAAACAGTTCAAAAAGTTATTGAGGAGAAGAATACTTTAAAAAAGCAGAATTGGACAGATGGAAAAAAGAGATAAGAAAGCTCTCTGAGGAAAACAAATCCTTCAGAAGTAGAATGGAACTAAAGGAAGCTGCTGACTTTATGAGAAATCAAGACACAAGACACAAGACTTCAAAAACCAAAAGAATGAAAAATTAGAAGAAAATGTGAAACATCTCATTGAAAAAAACAACCGATTTGGAAAACAGATTCAGAAAAGATCATTTAAAAATTATTGGAATACCTGAAAGTCATGATCAGGAAAAGAGACAACATCATTTTTAAAGAATTCCTACAGGAAAATTGCCCAGATATCCTAGAAGCAGAGGACAAAATAGAAACTGAGAGAATCCACCAATCTCCCCTGGAAAGAGATCCAAAATAAAACAACCCCCAGGAATATTATAGCCAAGTTCCAGAACTCCCAAGTCAAAGAGGAAATATTACAAGCAGCCAGAAGGACACAATTCAAATATCGTGGAGCTGCAGGCAGAATCACACAGGACTCAGCAGCAACTACATTAAAGGCTTGTGGAGCTTAGAATATAATATTCTGTAAGGCAAAAAAGCTCAGAATGCAACCGAGAATCAACTACCCAGCAAAACTGAATGTCCTCTTCCAGGGAAAAGATGGACTTTCAATGAACCAGGGGAATTTCAAATGTTCAGGTTGAAATGGCCAGAGCTGAACAGGTTTGATCTTCAAATATAGGACTCAGGCGAAGCATAGAGATTGGAGAAGGGAAAAATATGAGGGACTTAATGATGATGAACTACAAATATTCCCACATAGAAAAAATGATACTAATAATACTCATGAGAAACTTCTCATTTAATAGAGCAGGTAGAAGGTGGTTCTATAGATGAAGCACAGGAGAGAGCTGAATTTGAAGATATGATATAGTGTAAAAATGGAGTCAATGGCTAAAAGGGAAATGTAATGGGAGTAAGAGAAAGGAGAGGTGGAATAGGCTAAGATATTTCATATAACAAGATTTTTTTATTACAATGAGCTATTGCAATGATATGGAAAGGGGGAAGGTGAGGGGGAATGAGAGAATCTTCACTCTCATCAGAGGTAGCTAGGAGAGGAAACAGCGGATATACTCAATAGGGTATAGACATCTAGAGTAAAAAGGAGAAAAGAGGGATGGTGGAAGGGGGAAGGGGGGATCTGAGTGATGGAGGAGAGGGTAGACCATGGGGGAGAGAGTGGTCAGATATAACACATTTTCTTTTTAACTTCTTGCTAGGGGCTGGGATTGGATGGCCTGTCTGGGACCACAGGGCTGGGTGGATGCTGGGCCTTGGGGGTGGTATGTTGGCATGGGGCCTCTTGGCCCCAGGGCTGGTGATGTATCTGCTGTGCCACCCAGCTACCCTACAGCACATTTGAGAAGAGGAACGGAGTGGAAGGAGAAAGAGAATATAGTTATATGGTAGTGGGGAAGTACAAATGGAGAGAGTTGCAAGCAGCAATGGCAACAGTGGAAAAATATGGAAGAAGCTTTTGTGATGGACTTATCATAAAGAATGTGATTCACACGTGACAGAGAAGGAGTTGTTGGAACACAAACTGAAGCACAATTTATTATTATTATTATTATTATTATTATTATTATTATTAGTGTGGGTGGGGTTTGCAAGGCAAATGGAGTTGGGTGGCTTGCCTGGGCCCACACAGCTGGGTGATTATTGTATGTTGGAGGATGGATTTGGACCCAGGTGCTCCTGGTTCCAGGGCTGGTGTTCTGTCTGCTGTGCCACCTGGCCACTATTATTATTGTTATTATTGTTATTATTGTTATTATTATTATTATTATTATTATTATTATTACTATTATTGTTACTATTATTACTATTATTTGTATGTTTATTTTTCCCTTTACTTTATTGCTCATGAGGGTCTATATTTTTTTGGGGGGGGGGCGAATAGAATAGCAGAAAAGTTATATAGAATAGGCCTCTGCAGGAAACTGAATGGAAATAGAAAGGAATATACCTTTTTCTTCACAATACCTGGCACCTACGCAAAAATTGACAATGTATTGGGGCATAAAAACCTCACAATCAAATGCAGAAAGATATAAATAAAAATAACTGGAAACTAAATAACCTTATTTAATAATGAATGGGTCAGATATATTATCTACCTCTCTTGTCTTAGTGACATCTGCAAATTTGATAATTAAGACTTAATGAGGGGCGGCTAGGTGGTGTAGTGGATAAAGCACTGGCCCTGGAGTCAGGAGTACCTGGGTTCAAATCCGGTCTCAGACACTTAATAATTACCTAGCTGTGTGGCCTTGGGCAAACCACTTAACCCCGTTTGCCTTGCAAAAACTTTAAAAAAAGACTTAATGAGAACTCTTTAAGAACTTGAATGTTAGATAAGTCATGTTATTTTCAATTAATGTTAATAATCCTCCACCAAATTCTAGTTCTGATATTTCATTGATAAGTGGAATGACCCTGAGTTTTCAAAGACTGTGCTAGGAGAGCAGAAGCTCTGATATGTTAGGAAATATAGATCTAGAAATGAATGGTGTCTTCATGATCCATGGGTCCAAAAGACTGGCTAACAGGTGATGGATTTTTAATTGATTGAGATGGCAGCTCTGGATAATAGATTAAAGCATCAAACTTGATGTCAGAAAGACTAGGTTTCTAATTTATTCTAATTATAATCTAATTACTGTATTTATCCGGGGGCAACTAGGTGGCATAGTGGCTAGATCATTAGCCCTGGAGTCAGGAGGAACTGAGTTCAAAATTCAGCCTCAAACACTTAATAATTACCTAACTGTGTGATCTAGGGCAAGTCACTTAACCTCACTGCATTAAATAAATGCAAAATAAATAAATATTTATTTGGGCCCCTGCTTCAATTTAAATTCTATATTCAAGGTGAAATTGGGGTGGGGGAGGGCTATTGTTTGTTTTTTAATAAAGACAAAATATTCAGGCAATGATAAGAGCATGGGGAATATAGTCAGGAAGACCTAAATCCAAAGCACTCTGAAATATGTATATATACATATATGTATATGTATATATATATACACACACAATATTATTTAATATAGTATATACTCTCCTACCTTCTACACTACATTTTATAACAGAGTTTACTATACAGTAGAGTATGCTTTATGCTATTTTATATATATATATATATATATATATTCATCTTATTCTATACTATACACCATGCTCTAGTATCCTATATTGAATACTATGTTGCTGTTCAGTCATGCCTGATTTTTTGTGACCCCCATGAACCATATCATGCCAATGGGGTTTTCTTGCAAAGATACTGAAATGATTTAGCAATTCTTTCTTTAGTGGTTTAGGCAAACAGAGGTTTAGTGACTTGCAGAGGGTCATACAATTAGTATCTTGAGCTATACTTGAACTTAGGTCTTTCTAACTCCAGACTCAGTGTTCTATCTACTGAGCCATAAACTGTCTCACTCAATACTGTACTCCATACTATATTATGTAGCCTGGTATAATATGAAGTATAGAATATAGAACATAATTGTACTATAATACTTTAATATAGTATATATTAAGCTATAAACATAGTATAGTATTTTCATATATGTGCATATATGAAATATGTGCAATATATACTTAACCTACAACATACAATTATATGTGCATGATAAATTATATATTATGCATTTTTATAAAGTATATATCATGCAGGTGTGATAAATAAAATAGCATTTCTGATGGATGATTTATTTTTCATGAACAGAAAATGTTTCATTAAGTTTGGACAATAAATAACTTTGTATGCATTCTTGCTTAATAAATATCACACCTGCATGAAAAATGCCATTGTGTATATGTGACAAATAACATAACATTTGTATATTACCTAGTAAGTGCTACATATGGTACATATTATATGATATGTTAACTTTCATTTGTATATTAATCATTCATTTACTTGTTTGCTTATTTATTGATTGGTTTATTTAACTAGCTATTTGTTACACTGTACTAATATATACATATATATATATATATAAACACTAGGTTACATATTACATATGGTCTTATATAGCCTGCTGTAGTATAGCATATAATATATGTTCTATAATATATTAGAATATAGTATATGATAGTATTGAGTGTAGTGTCATAGAGCATAGGATACTAATTGACCAGAGAATGAAACTTCCAGATACATCCTAACCTATTTCTCAATGGGCTAGTTGTCAGCACAATCTTTCCTCTCAAACCTTCCATCTTTATTTTGCAAGCTACTCATTAGTATGCTACAATTGGCAATAGTTTTAACACTGTCAGGATGAACCTGTTAGTCACATTCTGCCACCAAATGTCACATGCTGGTGTTTGCCCAGTGTTAATGATGCACTGTGGATCCTCGCTGATACAGGAGGAGTCTAGTAAAGGCAAATGAGAAGAATGACTTGTACAGCATACACCTCACTATAATAAATAAAATTGTGCAACTCATATCTCCAGTCACTTGACTGGTTGGTGTGGTCCTCTTCTATACCAAAGGACTAGTAGTAATAGTAGTAGTAGTAGTAGTAGTAGTAGTAGTAGTAGTAGTAGTAGTAGTAGTAGTAGTAGTAGTAGTTGAAATGAAATGAAATGGGGGCATTCATCTCACTTATACTACTTTACTAGTGTCTAGGAGCTCACATCGGATCATACCTTACATATTTCAGAGATTCTGAACCCTATAGATCACCATGCAACTCCCATTCCCTATCTCCCTACTATGCAGAGTTGCCATTTCGACTAGCATAGTACTATATTCTATTATACCATATTCTTTACCATATCATATACTGTAACATATAGTTTGCTATAATACTAGAAAATTGTGGTAGATATACTACAAGTCATATATAATCCTACACATGCATATATACCTACACATATACCATGATATTAAACTATATGCTACATTATATACTGTTACATATACCATACTACATGCTATACTATCAAGTAAGGAATGGAATATAGGGTATAGCTTTCTAAATAATCTTGCATATATAACACAGAATATACTACAGCATAGCAAATTGTTTAAATAGTATTTAAACTATATAGTATATGCTATCTACTATGTACCATATCTTTTGTAGTATATAGTAGTGTAGTCAAAGTCAAATAAAAATTGATTCCTACAGACAGCACGATAATCTTGAAAACCACAAATTTCCTTTATCTATATTGTTTTATATTTTCATTTATTTTGCTATTTCCCAAGTATATTTTAATCTGATTAGGGCTGCTCTGGGAAGTTTTTCAGGTAGCATGCATACATAAGCAATGAGCCCACTATAATAATAAAGTACAAAATATAGCATAAAGTATTAAATACAATATAAAACAGATAATACATATTACAATATTCAATACAAAATATACAATAGTATATTATATATTGTAATATACAATATGATAAAATATACAATAGTATATAAAATACAACAAAACAATAGTATACTGCATGTTGTAATACACAGTACAATAAAACACAATAATATATTGTAATTTGTAAGATACAAAAAATAATTACATGCAACATAATATAAAAATAGAAAAACATTATACAGTATAGTACAATTTATATTTTGCAGAATAGTCATATATACTATCATATGCATAATATAAGCCATCCTATACACTATATTGTGTTGTACAGTATGAATATAGTATAATAATTGCAGCAACGAGCCTTGACATAGCACCTACCATATACTTAGTACTGAGTTAAGTGCTTTACAAGTATCAAAACATTTGAGCCTCACAATAATCCTGAGTTAGGTGATATGATTATCCCCATTTTATATATAAGAAATCTAAGACAAACAGAAGATCATACAACTAGTGAATGTCTGAGGCTGGGTCCAAATTCAACTTCCTGACTCTAGACCCAATACTCTCTCTCTATTGTATCATTTAATTGTATGCTTAGTATAATATGTAATATAATCTATTGTGCGAGACTCACAGTCTGCAGCAGTGTACAACTTTCAAGTATGGTAACCAGATTAAAGTGTGATTAGTAAATGTTTAACAAAATAAAAATACAATAGAACATGATGTTAATATGTGCTTTTCTAAGTCAATATGCAAACCACAGGAATTTCTATTTGTGTTTAATGCCAATGGTAATAGTATTCCTCTATATTAAATATTAGAGTATATGATATAGTATAATATATTATAATGTACTAGTATATAATATAGTATACTTACTACACTTGTAAATGATATATATATATACTTTGTTGTATGTCTTAGAGTAGGCAGCTAGGTGGCTCAGTGGATAAAATGCCTGAAATCAAGATACAGTAAATTCAGCCTCCAACTGAATTTACTAGCTATGTGACACTTAGAAAGTCACTTATTTTTTGCCTCAGTTTCCTCATCTGCAAAACAAGCTGGAGAAGGAAATGTTCAAATCTTTACCAAGAAAACACCCCAGAAGAGGTCAAAGAGTCAGAAACGACTAAAACAACTAAACAATATATGTCACTCTTTGTCCATAGATCGAAAACTAAATTCTCTCTTAAGCAATCTCCTTTATATTAGTCTCTCCTCCTCCTCTTCTTCTTCCTTCTTCCTTCTTCCTTCTTCCTTCTTCTTCTTCTTTCTTCTTCTTCTTCTTCTTCCTTCTCCTTCTCTTTCTTCTTTTTTGCCATCATAATCTCTTGGTTAACCAGTTCAATTCTAGACTATTTCTTCTCTAAAGTCCCTATCATACCACCAATTGCACTCTATCAAACCTCAGCATTGGATCACTGCCACCATCTTCCCCCTTCACTCCTACACATACTGCTAAATGAAGATAGAGAAAATCTGATTGATCTGTATTGTATTACAATACAGCCTACTATACAACATACAATACAACTCTACCTGCTCAATCACTCATTTGCCCTCATTGCTGGTAGGCAATCCAACTATATCTCTTACTTATTAAATTAATATCCTACTTTCCATAATGGCTCTTCCAAAACTTTTCATCTCTTCTCTAATCCCCCAAGATTCCCCCTTCCCATTTAAGTTGAGAAAAAAATTTATAGAAATTTTATGGAAAAAAAATTAGGCCATTTACTATGAACTCTCCTTTATCCCCTTTTCCTCATTTCTTGTTACTTAAATGCCTTCCGTCAGCCCTGTCATACATAAAGAGGTGACTTTACTACTTAACAAGGACAAACCTTCTAACCAGATCAAGTGATTCCAAATTGCCTCCTCTGAATTCTTGTTCTATCACTTATTTTCAATCTCTCTGTCTACTATCTTTCCTATTGTCTATAAGAGTGCTTCACCTATGATTATAAATTGCAATCAATTAATTAAATTAGATTTTTAAAGGTATTTATTAATGTGAGATAGTAAGAAAGAGTTGATACAAAATAATGCCTTTTTCCCACCAATATATAGAGTACTGGGAAAGTGAACTCAGGCTTGAAGAGTACGTGGAACATCCCTCCTTGAACTCCTTTTGCTAGAGTTCTCATGATGTGCTCCTTAGGTGTGTTGAAGTTTTTCTACTGGGATTTTTTTTATTATCTTGAATATGCTTTCACCAACTAATCCAAGCACTCCTTGGCTCCCAATATAGACAAAACATTCTGAGAATTCTAGCAATAATAAGAATGATAACTAGTATTTATATAGTTATTATTATTAAAATTCGTTAAGCAAATTTTAGCTATCTTACTTGATCCTATCAACAATCCTGTGAATTAGTTGCTATTACCCCCATTTTAGGAAACAGTTTGAAAGAAAAAGCTTATTTGAATTGCCCAAGGTCACACAACAAGTGATTGTCTGAAATAACATTTGAACTAAGTGCTTTCTGATTCTAGAACAAGTATTCTATCATGTTATGGCTGTTCAGTCATGTCTGACTCTCCATGACCTCATTTTGTGGTTTTCTTGGCAAAGATAATGAAGTGCATTCTCCAGCTTATTTTACAGATGAAGAACTGAGGCAAACAGGTTTAAGTGACTTACCCAAGTTCTCACAGGAAGAAATGCCTGAGGTTAGATTTGAACTCATAAAGACGAGTATTCCTGTTTCCAAACCCATGATTCTAACCACTATACAACCTATCTGTCCTATTACTCTATCTATTTAGTCACATAGCTGGCTAGGAATGTTACAGTAATGTTGATGAGAAAATGGAGTATCTTCCAGACTCTTCAAAACTTTCAAGGTTTTCCTCTTAACAAAGAAGGGAAAGTGGAAAGGATCTTTGGGCAGGAGAGGGGGGAGATGCTAAGAACAAAGTCAAAGTATTTGCAAAGTAGTTCATCCTCAGGGGTTTCATTAGAATGTTTTCTTTAGCTCCCTGCTCATTCAAATATCCATTTCCAATCAACTCAGTGGTTTTTATATAGGCCCCATAGGACATTATTAAGTCTCTCAACCAATTCAAACAGACTTCCAGTCATACCTAGAGAGATGGCAGGGACCTAGTCGCATGTAGTTATGGATTGATATCTATTTTTAAAGAATAAATATATCAGGGGAAGCTAGGTGGCACAGTGGATAGAGCACCGACCCTGGAGTCAGAAGTACCTGAGTTCAAATCTGTTCTCAGACACTTAATAATTACCTAACTGTGTGACCTTAGGCAAGTCACTTTAACCCCATTGCCTTGCAAAAAAAAATAAAATAAAATAAATGCAACAGCAATGATATGTTAAGGATAATAGTAGTAATCAGTGATTTCAACTCCACATTTACATACAGAATAGAACATGAAAAATGCATATAGTGGCAGTACAAATTTGGATCAAGGTCTAGGGAAAAATGATGCAACTCAGGGTATCAAAGAAAGCTTCATGAAAAAGGACCTATTTTAGCTGTCTTCAAAGTCAGTTAACATTTCAACAAGTGAAAATAGATGAGGAAGAGCCTGCTAGTTCTGGAAAATATGAACAAAGGCAGGAAACATGGATGATGGGATGGCAAATAATACTGGAAAAGAACTCCTTTATGCCTTGTTCCTGTTACCATAATACAATGCACAAAGAAAGGAGACCAATCAGTATTTTTTAAATATTATCTTGAGCTTTCCTTCTCAATGGGTAGAAGAGGGGTGGGATGGAAAGAAAGAATTTAGAACTCAATTTTTTAAATGTATATTAAAAATTAATTGAAAGAAAAAAATTAAATTGTATGATGATAAAGAATCCACTGAGGCTATTGCAAAGTTATCCCAAGTGAGTTTTCTATTGGCCCCACGAAGAAACCTTTCCCTCACTGACTCTTTTATGTTCTCTGCATTTCTACACTCTTAAAAAGTTGTGTGGGGCCATTGAGATAGTCTTTCCAGGGTCACATAACCAGGACTTGAAAATGGATTTTTCTAACTCAAAGACCAGCTTTCTAACACACTATGCTATTATTGCCTTTCTGTGCTCTAAATTATCGATTTAGCAAATAGAAGTTGCAGTTTTAAGATAAAAAATTGGAAAGAACCTGAGATCTCAAAGCTGTGTGATCGATATTGTCATAGTCACTATTCCATATCTGATCAAATGGATCAATAAGAGCCTGAAGGCTCAAATAAACAATCCATTTATAAAAAATATGCATATACTCCCAAAAGCTATCCAAAGGAAGATATAAGATAGTAAAAACCACTTATAAAAAGGCAGAAAGTTTTCTAGGGCTTCTCCTTACCCAAAAGAGCCCATAACTGGGTCCCAAATCACTCCACCAGAGGGCAAAGTTAACTCAAACTGCCATAATTTCATTACTCAAAACGGTCCTAACAATTGTTGTAGAAGTGTGGAAGTTTCACTCAAGTCCCACTAACTCTGTCAGTATACCAGCCCACAGCAAGCTGGAAAGATTTTGAATCTGGACTTGGCTTGTTTGTTTTCAGAGAACCAACCTAGGTAAATCCAAAGTTGAACTGGACTCCAGTAAGCCTTGAAGATTTTTTCCTGATTTTTTCCTAAGTCAAAGAAGAGTTGCAATCTATACCTATGTGACTGATATCAGATTCTTAAATTATTGAAATGGTATTTCTTTTTTTAAGGTTTGAATTGTACTTTATTTTTTTCTAATTCTACTTTATTTTCCCCCAGGTACATGCAAAAACAAGTTTCAATATTCACATCAAAAGCTTGAATTCCAAATCTTCTCCTTTCCTCCCACCCCACTCCCCCTCATTGTGAAAGCAAAGTTACTTGATATAGGTTGAACATCACTATATTAACTACAATAATCATGTTATAAAAAATTACTACAATAGTCATGTTGTAAAAGTAAACATAACCCTCCCAAAAGAAAGAGAAAAATAAAGTGAAAAAATAATGCTTCAGGCTGTATTCAAACACATCAGCTCTGTCCTTGAGATGGACAGCATTCTTTATGATAAGTTCTTCAGAGTCCTCTTGGGTCACTGCATTGCTGAGAAAAAGTAGATCATTTACAACTGATCATCCTGCAGTATGGCTGTTAGTTTTGTATAAAGTCTATTTCCCATTGCATCTATTCATGTGATTTTTTTTTTACTGAGAGAACCCTATTCATCATTTCCCATATCAGAACAGAATGAAATGGTATTTCCAATGTCAACTTGACTCAGCTGCTGTTAGAATCAGAATATACATGAAAATGTATACATGAAAGTGACATGCAAATGTCATTATGGTTTTAGGGGTTTCGAGCTGAAAAGATCCTTACAAGGTCTTAGTCCAACTCCCTCAGTTTACAGATTTATTGATTCATTCATTTATTCCACAAAATGAGAAAACAAAGATGTAGAGAAGTCACTTGAGTTTCCAAGGTCAAGCTAGGTTTTGAACCCAGAGTTTCTGAGTCACTGCCCTTTCATGTTCATTTTGTAAAACTGTTGCCTTATGATCAACCTTTCTTTGGACCAGGATCTTGGTGGAGAGGAAGGTTTTATCCCATGTCTGTCTGGTCTTTCAGATTAAGTCTAATATCCTTTCTTAAACTCCAAGCTTCTGGCCCTTTTTCTAAAAGTCTTATCCTGTGTGATATCTGTTAATTGCTTGTCTTCTATGACAATCCCAGTTGAGACTAATAGTAGTGGTGGAGGTATTTTAGCAATATCCTTTGAGGGGGAAGTAATCAGGTACTATTAGAGGGATAATGACTGTGATTTATTATTTCTACAAGTCCAGTCCCACCTGTAGACTGAAAGAACAAATGCTTTGGCACTTAATCTGATGTGAGAGAACCACTAGGGGAGGAAAAAAAGAACATTTTTACACTTCACCTGATGATCTCAGAAGCCTTTAAGGCATTTATTTATGGAATCTTAGTAGAGAATAGGAAGGGACTATTGTACTGCTAATTTTTTAGTCCTATAAAGCATCAAGTTAAAACATTCATTTGTCTGCCAAGGTCACATATAATAAAAAATGAGGCAATAATTAGGACACACATTTCTAGATTCTTAATTGGAAGAATATTATTAATTAATACTCTAAACACAATACCTGCAGGTTAAATTGCACTTTTTCAAGAATAATTTATGACTTTTAAGAAGAGTTCCTGTATTAAAATACTTTATTTTGAATACTTGAAGATTATATAATTAGTACCACATCCTGCCTTCTTGTTATAGATATCTAAGAAGAATTTATTAGTGCCAATCATTTGCAAAGTACTAAGGGGAGTCAAAAGCTAGAGTGAAAGAATCACTGCCTCATGAATTATGCATACAATATGTGCGTGTGTGTGTGTGTGTGTGTGTGTGTGTAATGGAGACTGAGACATTAGCAGTTGGAGTATCAGGAAAAGCTTCATATGGTAGCTGTTGAATTTTGAAGAAAATTAAGGATTCTAAGACATGGGTGAAGAAGGAATATATTCCAAGGATGGGGAAAAGTCAAGTATCCTGGAGGAAAAAAATGACTAGACTGTAGAAGGGATGAAAGGGAATGATATATAGATTGGAAAGGTAGATTTGGCTCAGGTTTAAATCATAGAAAGTGTACAATGTATTTGATGCTAGAAGTAAGAGGGAACCACTAGAGTTTTATTGAGTTGGAGGATAGATTAGAGAAGGGAAAAGGTTGAGGAAGGGATATTTATTAGAAGGTTATTGCAGTAATCAAGGAAAGAAGTGATAAAGACATACTAAGGTAAAGGATGTAATCACTAAGAAAGGGAAAGAATTAAGAATTTTTGTGAAACATAAATACAAAAGTTTGGAAGAGAAATTTGTTGGGTTAAGGGTGGAAGTAAGGAGGAAAAAATTCTGAGAAAAATTTCTTAAATCAGTGACACAGTAGGAACCCAAGTGCAACATGGAGGCAATATGCTATATGTATATATATATATATACATATATATATATATATACAGATATATATGCAAATATGAGTCAGTTTTGTGATAGGAAAGATTCTCCCCATAGACATTACCAAATAGATCCATTTGGAACTTAAATAACCAACATGCTTGTATGGAGGATTAAGAAGGGTCTTTATGACAATCATTGAATCACACTGAATTTGAGTGGAAATGCTAGAAGAATAGGATAGCAAGACATCAGATCATGTTTCTCAGTTAGCCACAGAGATCATGATCAAGCCCCATCCCAACCCATAATCCTCATTAATAAATAAAATAATTGTTTCATTCAAGATCAGAGCAAGCAGAATAACAATCCATGAGTTCCACTTCAAAAAGTTTGCAATAGGCATAAATGAAACTGACTAAAAAAGAACATTTCTTTAAAATATCTGCTTCCAATCTTTCAATTAAATCTTCCCCATCAATGAAATGAAAGTCAAAACTATCAATAACCCATTTTGTTGTGCTTTGTCTTAAAAAGAAGGGAGGCAAGGGGTAGCTAGGTGATACAGTAGATAGAGCACCGGCCTTGGAGTCAGGAAGACATGGTTCAAACCCAGTCTCAGACATTTAAGAATTACCTAGCTATGTGACCTTGGGCAAGTCACTTACTCCACTGCATTGCAAAAATAACTATTAAATAAAAGGAGAGAGTCAGGAGTTCAGTCCCTCCTAATATGTTCCAAGGGATGTGCTGAACATACAAAAAAGATTTTAAAAAATAGTCCTGGGGTAGCTAGGTGGTGCAGTAGATAGAGCACCAGCCCTGGAGTCAGGAGTACCTGGGTTCAAATCCGGTCTCAGACACTTAATAATTACCTAGCTGTGTGGCCTTGGGCAAGCCACTTAACCCCACTGCCTTGCAAAAAACCCTAAAAAAAAAATAGTCCCTGTCTGCAAGGAGCTTATATTCTAAAGGGAGAAATGTGCAAACAACTATAAATAAATAAATGAATGAGATATTTTCAAGTTAAATTGGAAGTAAGATACTCATATTAAGGAGATACCAGAAAAGATTTCTTGCAAAAGGTGAGATTTTAACTGAAACTTAAAGGAATTCAGAAAAGTCAAAAGGCAGAAATAAAGGATAACATTCTAGACATGGATTGTTAATGAAAATGCTCAGGGTCAAGAGATGAAACAATAAGGAAGTCAATATCATTGGACCCTATTATAGAGAAGAAAGACTGGAAAAGTGAACAATGTTCTTATCCTTATTTTATAATTCTTTTTAACTTTACAGTTCATTTTACAGATAAAGAAACTGAGACAAACAGGGTTGACTGACTTGCCCTGAGTGCCACAGGTAGAAAATAAGAGAGTCATCCCCTCACAGTTTTAGTTTCCTCATCTAGAAAAATGAGTATAAAAATTGCACCAACCTCCCAGAGTTATGAGGATAAAATGAGTTATTTGCAAACTATATTAAATTAGTTTTAATATTAAAGTAACTATATAAATGTTAGCTATTCTCTATGATGCAAGGTACAGTGCATTGGGCAATTCATGACTCTGAGAGAAGCAAAAACCTTCCCTACCTGACTGATCCTAAGTTTAGCAATGCTGAGAGTAGTATATTACTATATCTGGCAGATACTACTGCAAACAAGCCTTCAAGATGTCAAGGTTGATGAGTATCATAGAGACAAGAAGTATCACCAGTTAGTCCTTGGTCATATCTGTGGTCTTCCAATATGCAATCACCTATCATCTTTGTATGGCAGGATTCACTTGGATGGATCCCAGATTCTGAGTAGAGACACATATTCTAGAGACATAGTTTTCCACCATTGAGTCTAAGTTCACCTTTAGCTTTAAGAGATGGGTTCAGATCTCAACTCTGCCACTTCCTATCTAAGATGTGATCTTAAATTTTACTTCCTTTAGTCCTCTGTAAAATGAGTGGGTTATAATTGATTCCCTTGCAGTTCTTAATTCTACTTTGAAGTGAAAGAATATATCACTTAGCTTTGTTGGTATGATCTGTGTCCTCTAAGGAGTAGTCTTGAATTCTTATCTCCTGAGCAACTGCCTCCCACAGGGAAGAAGAGAAGCCAGCCCTCCAGAAGAGCAAAGTATTATGAAGAGATAGAAAATATTTGCCATGCAAGGCAAAGCACTACTTTGACTTCTACCTCCCTTTAGACTTGCATGACCAGGACCCTAAAGCCAAGAGTTCAGGAATAGTATCATTGATTCTTACTGTGTAATCTTGGACAAGTCACTTAACCTTGATTGCCTCAGTTTCCTCATCTATAAAATGAGATGAATAAAGAAATAGCAAATCTCCAGTATCTTTGCCATGAAAACCCGAAATGGGGACACAAAGATTGAACAACAGCAACTACCCTTTTATATTCATTCTTCCATTCCCTCTCTCCTACTTCCCTGAAGACAACTTGGGACTTTCTAGGCATCCCATTTCAGAGAAAAGCAATCATAAAATCTCCATAAAGCTTAATAAGTGCTTATAGATCAATTAATAAATCATTTCATACTAAGAAGTTAGTAAATTAGTACCCTTCACCTCCCAGGGGTATCAGAACTTGAAAAGAATAAAAATCTGGGTAGTATGGAGAATAATTGAAAGAAGTTTAAGGACTAATCTTACACCATTTATGCAACTACGATAGCTAATCCAAGCTCAGGTCATGAACTCTATCACAGAGAAAGCCCTACTGGTTATGGAAATTTTTTAAAGCTTGTTTCAGGAGATAAGAATACTATAGGCATCATCTTCCAGTTAATAGAATATGTGACATTAGAATCAAGGGAGGAGAGTGCAGGAAAAAGTCCACAGAGGGCAATCTGTATGAAATGCTAGTCATACTTTAAAACTGTCAGTATAAACCAGCAAAACATGTCAATTTGCTCTTTTTACAAACAGCTGGTACTGACAATTTGCTTTTAATTCTTAGTCATAGATATAGAACTGGAAGGGCCTCTGAAAGTCATCTAATCATTCGTTTCACAAATGGAGAAACTGAGACCTTAAGAAGGTTAAGTGACTTGTCCAAAGTTTCACAAGTGAGATTTGCTTTGAACAAGATCTTTAGAGTTTCATTTTAGGACAGACTCCTTTACATTTACACTGGAAAAGAGAGATTTTGCAAGAAGATATAACAATTGGGTTCTCAGAAGTTGGGTTGTTTTTTTGGTTTGGTTTTTTTTTTTTGGTTTTTGGTGGGGGGGTATTTGCACTCTGACTCTTCTCTCTTGGGGAAACTTACTTCCAGATCCTTCATGAATTTAGAGTACTCCAAACAAATACCAATTCCAGGGCCTCATAACTGCTTTGCTATGTACAGAGCATTTGCAATGTAAATACAATGAGCTCAAGGGTATTCTTGTGTGAAGTGCTCACAAATATTTGTTCTGTTCAGTAGAGGCCCAGTGACTCTCCCTCATCAGTCTGGGATAGCAGTGTCCTGGTCCAAGAAAAACCCCATTGTGCCTGCAGAGGGGTTCATCCAGGGCTCTGGCAGTCTCTAATGCTGACCTCCTAACTCAGTAAAGTTTTAAAAAGTCTTAGGCACAAATTAATATATAAACAACTCATTTTCTTTGGCCTATATTAGGACCTCGGCTCCCACCAGAGAAATTGAGCTTTTGGAAAACTGGGCTGTCCTTTGAAGATGCTTCTAACTCACTGTCAGGATGACACAGACTTTCAGTTGTTGGTCCAGAATTAGTGATACATTTTCACCATTCACATTCTCTCTCCCTGGTCCTCTCTGTGGCCAGCAGGAAGGATGCAAGTCATAGCCATGGAAAGTTCTTCCTGTCTGAAATAAATTCATCCAGAATAGAACTCAATCCATTAAATTCTTTCTCCTCATTAGCACCTTTCTCTAACCTGAGAGATTAGATGGAAGTGCAACAAATGATCCAAAGCTGAAGAAAGAGGATAATAATAATAAAGAAAAGAGTTGACTTTTCTCTACCCACTGAGAACTGAAGGAATAAATGTTTAGCTGTCCATGGACTTCCAAAATAAATAAACAAACAACTTAAATAAGTGAAAATACAGCAAGTCCTCATTTGAATTTGCAAACATATTGAGTTGTTTTTTTTTCTTTTTGGATAAAGTTTTCATTGGGAAAAAGAAAGAAATTAAAGAAAGGCAGCAACTGGAGAGACAGATAAAAGGGGAAAGGGTGAGTGAGAAAAGTTAGTTTATTTAGAGTTTCTGCTGAACTATGCAGCCTGAGGCTAAAACTTTCAAAGAGACATTAAAAAGAGTTTTCAGGAAGGACTCCAGTTATCAGGTGAAAGGGAATTAAAAGTCATTTGTGTTCATTTAACATGGAGTTGTGACAAACAGCTCAGGAACAATTTCATTTGTTTTGTTTCACTTTTAATTTGATGGGAACATACCGGTAGATCTACCTTTTTCCTCCTCTCCCAACACACTTGTCTCTCCCATGGAAGGGGGCTGTCCATGCTCCAACCCAGTTTCTTAAGTTAAACAGATAATGACAGTAAAGAACCCCAGTTTAGAGCCTGTGGATTTTCCTATTTGCTGCGCTGAGAGCCCATAAACATATGTATCTTTGGAAAACTATCATGTGTTTCCAACTTCCTGAAGAATTCTTGTAAAATATAACTGAACCACATTACCCTTTGTCCTGAGCTTTTATTCCACTAATGGACAAATTGGGAGGAGGCTGAGAACAAATGTGCTATTAATTACCCAGATGGTTTTTTAATAGAACTTTGGATTATTCTGCACCCTCTAAACGTTGTCCAGAAATTTCTTAATAACGTTGGTGAGCAAAGCATTCCTTCCAAGAGAATAAAGATCTCATTGACCAGCCAGAGAAGCTATGTCAGGTTAGTTTAAGAGCTAGGAGACAAAGAGTGGGTATTGTATAGACTGGAGAAAATGACATGCCATATCCAAGCTGCCCAGTTCCTCCAGCAATGACAGATTTTCTAATTCACTGCAGATTCTCACAAAACTGGGTGGTCAGCCCATGAAGAAACCAACAGTGGGTCTATTGATTCTGGGTGGGAGCGACGTAATTCTGAATTAACCTGGATTGATTTAATACAGCCAAGAGTCTTGGTATTGGGATAAAATTGGGATTAATACATTAAATGTTAGGTCAGGAAGTTAAGTCCCTCTGCTGAAAGAGCAACGTGTGGTGAGCCAAAACTAATGCATGCAGGTATTTTAGTCAAACAGGTTATTGGGAGACCCAGGATTCCAAACAAAAACACATCCCTCTCAAATGACAAATGGATTTTAGGGTCTTTTTTTAAGAATCTCTTGTGTTGTGTTCTGTTTTCTAGTGCTTAGAACATAAGCACTAATTTTGAACTTGTGCCTTTTTAAAATTCATTTTAGATTTTCCAGCTTTCATCTGACATGGTAATGGCTGAGAGACAGACTGGCTGATTATTGTTCCTGCTTTTGTGAAATAATCTGGCCAGGGGCAAAATCTGCTGCTCTGAGCTTTCCAAGTAGACAGCAATTAACTTTCACCCGGTACTTTAGCAGAGACATGCGACTATCAGATCGCAAATGATGTAAAACTCCTTTTAAATCTGTTTTTACCACCTTCCAAATAAAGAATTTAATCTTAGGGGAGTAGAAGAAATGAGGCATATGTCATATATGTTATTAGAGATAACAACAATCAGAACTCTCCTTATTATCATTTAAAATATATCCTAATATCTACACATACAACACAGAGCATCTGTTACAAAACAGGTCTTAGATGGCCAAGTAAAATAGTCAACAATCTGGCTGAAATAAAAATAATATATCTCAGAGGAAAAAAATTAATGTGACATTTTGCTTGTGTATGCATTCTATTTCAATTTTCAAATGCCTTTGAGAATTTTCCCTATTTAAGATTTCTTCTAACTTAAACAAGAAGATGGCTTAATTTGGTAGGTGGACTTTAGATCTAAATCCAATGATCCTGTTAAGGTAGAATTGGGCAATGGGGTTGTTTATGCAACTCTGTATGTGTGTTTGTGTGTGTGTGTGTATGGTATGTGTGTCTGTGTGGTGTGTGTGTGTGTGTGTGTGTGTGTGTGTGTGTGTGTGTGCATGTGAGGGGGGATGAGAGGAAGAGAGAGAGAAAGAGGAGAGAGAAAGAGAGAGGGGGGGGGGTAAGGCATTTCCACAGAGGAAAGCCCTTCTACTGTGGAAAAAGTTCAGTCCCTGAAGTCAAGAGGTTTGGGTTCAAATCCTACCTCTGAATTGATTAAGTATAGCCTTGCGCAAGTCAACAAACTCCCCTGAACCTTGATTTTCAAAAAATGTAAAATGAGAGGCTTGAACTAACTAGATAGCTTTTACAATCCCCATGAATGCAGGACAGGTACTCTGTAATTTTTGATAATAGTAACAGAGTTGTCTAGAGCATTGAGAGATTATGTGACTTGCCCACTCACATAGCCAGGATGTGACAGGCCTCCCAGGCCTATTTTCTATTCATTATGCCATGATGCCTCTAAAAATAGTCTCCTTTTATTGATAAAACATCTAATGGAAGTCAACCAGCAAAGTCAGATTTGATCCATTAGTTTTCAACAATTTACAGATTTAAACATCAGTTCAGGAGCTAAATTACTGTCTTCTTTTCTAAGTCTTACTTTCTATGATCCAATTCCCATGGAGAGCTAGAGGGTAGTGGATAAAAGAGGAAGGGAGAAATTATAACCAAGGTCCTCCACTGACACAATTGTAAACTGGTGTCACTCAAATTCCTCTCTCAGTCCCTATCTCACTTGCAGGTATCCAGCACCCTAGGACTGATCCCTTACTTCAACCAAAAAGAAGCTCGCTGAGGTCTGTTCTGATATACTAATAATGAGGATAATGGTTTATAGTTGTATAGCACTACTCTATTTTATAAAGAACTTTTATACAGCATTATCTTCCTGATATGCACAAATCTTGCTGTTAGAATATTTTATAGATGAGGAAATAGTAACAAGGGTCTTGCCCTAGTTTCCACAACTAGCATGGAATTTAGGATTCAAACACAAACTCTTGGAAGACCAGCCACTATATGACTAAGCTAATAATGGAGGACATTGGCTAATATTACATCCTTTCACTTTTATAGATTAATCAATCAGCTAGTTTCAATGCTTAAACCCAAAGAAGTAAATAGTGTAGGGAATGCTAAGTACTACCAACAAACCAAGAGAAGAGAGATTATTAGCTAGTTTCCTTTCTAGGTTCCACTTCAATCACAGTTGCCTGTCCACCCAGAGTAAGACTTTGTTGGTAGGGATGGGGATGATGGGGGTATACTTTCTGGTTACAGTTTAGGACTTTCACCCAAACCGAGACATCCAGAATGGAAACAGAAAGTAGCATCTCTGTTTTCCCGTTTCTGCTCTCTTAGTTAAGAATTTTTTTTAAAAAGTGCTGATTAGCAACAAACCAAATTTTTGAAAAAATCCCAAAACAGGCAAAATTGCCAGAGATGTCTGTTTATACAAACTTCTCACACAGTCAATAGAGGACTAACTACTCTGTAGCCATTAGAATAGCTGAAACATAGTTCTATCATCTCATCACTTCCTTGATCAAAAAAAAGAGGATTAGTGGTTGCTGGAATTACTAAATCATTTAGCTTTTCTTTGCTCTGATGACTTCTATTTTAAGCCTGTGCAATTTTTTTAAGGAATCAGCTAAAATTTCTTGCTCTGCTTAGGAGAACAAGCATGTGCCTTTCCTAGATCCAACTCTGCTTCAGCAGGTTGAACTTATAAGAATGAAAAGTAGAGAAGGTTAAAGTTTTCATTACAAATAATGCTATGAGATTTTACCCATGGGTTAATAATTATAGAATATCTAAAAACTGTATGATCTTTAGCTCCTCTGTGACAGATTTTTGGAGAGAGCTTTCTCAATGGAAAAAAAAATTCCCAGAGAATGGACAGAAATGAATGAGTTCCAGCAGTATGGTGGCCCACACTGAGATGAAGGGAGGAAAATAAGCTTTTATTAATCTCCTACTAAGTGCAAGATACCCTATTAAGTGTATAATAATATCATTTAATCCTTGAAACAATTCTTGGAGGTAAGCATTATTGTGTTTCCCTTTTACAATTGAAGAAACTGAGGCAGAAGTGAAGTGATTTGCCCTAGGACACACAAGTAAGTGTCTGAGACTCAATTTGAACTCGTCTATCCAGTGTATTACCTACTTGCCAAATAATACCTGTTCAAATGTTCAAGAAGTAATGAATTAATAGTTAAACTAATATTCTGGCCCCATCAGAATCCATCAAATAGTAGTTCTTAACCACCGCACTCATATCAAAGACTTGTCTTTCACACCACCAACAATATGCTCCTAACCTTCCCTTCATTTAAGCAAAGGAATTATGGAAACTTTGGAAGCAGACTTTCTAGCTGTACACTATCTTAGTATTTAAAACACAAGGAATAACTAGAGAAAAATTTCAAAATTGCATAAACAATACATAACAATAGATCAAACTGAAAACTTCATATAATACTTTCAAAACACTAAATAAGCATTTATTGAGAGTCGACTATACTTCAACAAGTCTAGGCAGTGTTCTTAAATATTGAAATAACAATAACAGTGATGATAATAATAATAATCTCAGTTTATATAGTAGTTTATGGTATACAAAGCATTTTGCACACGATTTTAAATGTAACACAAGTTTCAGACTCTATATTCCAGATTTAGAAGAACCAAGTTCTATCTTCTTAGCAAGGGGATTGAAGAATTCCAAAAATATTATTCTTTCTTTGGTTCATCATCAAATATAAGTTTCCACAAATCTGAGCCACAGGATCCCCAGTTGTTATATAAACATTCAAGATAACAGATATATATCAGATAACAGGAAAATCTTTATTTTACCCTACAGAAAAATTAAAATAATACAGAAGGCTCTTAGGAACCTATAAACAAAGTAGAAAACTTGTTTCTGGGCTTACCAAAGTCTATAAATTATCAACACAACTTTCTTTCTACGAGTCATTGTCATATAAGCAATTCAAGGCAATTGAGGATCTAACTACTCTAATCATCCTTGCTTTTGCAAATATACCTCTTTTGAAACTTATACCAGCCTGTGAGAAAACTATAGATATTCTAATGCACATTTTATTTATAAATCTTCCATAAAAGGAAAACACTGATGGGGGCTTAGTGCTGCTCCAAAATATATCGTGAACCTGATTGCAATTTTTAAGGGCACCATTTGGGATGAGAGAAGTAAGATTCATTTAAAATTATACTTTATATTTTAAAGTTGAAATATTTAAGTTTTTAAGGTACTTTTCCCAGAAAACTCTATAAAGTAGGTGCAAGAACTGCTAATCCTATTTTATAGATGAGACAACTAAGGTTCAGGGAAGTTGTAATTTTTCATACTCACTACTGTTAGAAACAAAATGCTAATATGTGTGGATTAGGAATAAGATGATGTGCTTAGCACATAGCAGGTACTTAATAAATGTTTATTGAGTGACTAAATGGAGCAAGGTGTGAATGTCCTCCCTAAACTCTTTTATAAATTCCATTTACTCTGAAATGAGAGCTAAGTAAAAGTTCTGACACCCTAGATACCTTCTTATTTACAGTGAAGTTATTGGTCTCTCTCCACTTGAAAGGTTAGCTCTCAACTGATCAAAACTGCTACTTCAAAGAAAACAAATTCTTTACTTTGACCTGGGATGTGACAAAAAAAAAAATGAGTATTTGAATCAATGAGATTGACATGAGAGCTAACTGGCCCTACTTAGAATTGGAATTCTAAGAGAAAATTGGATCACATTCACCTACCCCACTTTCTGTAGATTTTATTTTAATAACTATGGCACTAACATTGTAGCAAAGGATCTCATTTATTCTTTTAGCTATATCTAATTTTCTCATGTTTGGTATCATTCTCTTTTGAGCAAACCAGTTGTGTTTTATTTTTCTTAAGGCAGGTGATTATATTTTTACAATGTGAGTTGGGGTATCATTTACATATAAAATGGATTTATTCTCTTTTTAACACTTACGTAACAAACCCTTCCTCAGCTCAAGATCTGGTTAGGGTGCAGCTTTCCAATGGGAAATTCAGGCAGATCAGGAAATGAAATTCTTTTCTTATCTGATGAGCACAATTTTGCCCGATTTGTGCATGAAATACAACCTCAAACATTGTCCTCAGCACAAAGAACATATATGTACATTTGAAATATATTTGACTTTCTTGAAGTTTAAGCAACTATGAGAATTGTTTTAGGGAGAAACAGATGGACAAGTATAAATTCTCAAGAGCATGTCTATGAAGCAACTGCTGTGTGCTAGTTATTAAGTAATTTTAACCAGGGGATAAATTTACTAAATATATTTTCCCATTCCTGGAAAGAATCAAAAACAAAAAAAATCAGAAATGGCATTCACCATGGCAACAAAATCATCCCATTTTTCTAATTAGGCTTTAATCTAATTTTAGAATTTTGCCTTTTCATAGTGCTTCTTACTCTCTGACAATTTCCAGTGGCTTTCATTGGGGAATGGATTATGACAACAGCTAACTACAAGTCCAACATTTTGTCAATAACTTTATTTTAAAATAACATTTTTGCAAGGATCCATTGATAGTAGATGAGAGTGTTGCCATGGAAATTGTACTAGTTGTGGACTTAGAGATTCAAAGTTTGATTTGTCACTTTCTACTTATATTACCGTAAACAAGTCACTTCTCTGAGTTCAATTCCTAATCTTAAAAAAAATAGGATTAAATTAAGTGACCTTTAAGAACTCTTTCTATACTAAATCTATGATTCAAGAAATTCAGGAGTTGGCAAATTAACAATTAACAAGTATTTATTAAGCACTAAATTGAAAAGACTTGTTACTTTTCTTGAAAAATGTTGGTAAAGTACTTTTGCAAAAAGAAGAGCAATTTGTCTAGATCTAAAGCAGATCTGGGTTCCATCGTCTACTTTTCAAGCTATTGTTTTAATTGGCATCAGAAGTATAACACATATTTTTGCCAAACAATTCTCCTAATTTTTTAACCCAAATATATTTCAAGAGAGTTGGAATCCATATGGTCTTTGTTTATTCCTTCTTGCTTCTATAACATATTGTTTTGCAAGAGCTTTCTGGCAGACAAGAAGCTTTATGAGCCTTTTTTCTACCATTTTGTCTTTTCATTGATTCAGCACATTTTGCCAACAAGGACTTGGACAGAAGATAGATAGTAAATCAAATGCTTAGCACCCCACCAAGTACCACTTCAGTAGTTAATACACCCTGCACTTAGTGATTAAACAACTGACTGACAAGGAATCTATTGTAAACTTCACATTAATCCACACAAAAAAAAAATTAATTAAAAACCCTAATAAAAATGATCCATGAAGTGGTCTTTCCAGATCCTTCAATAATCAGTGGCAACAAAGTGGATAGCAATACTTGAACAGGGATAGGAAATGAACTGTGACTTCACTGGTATGTGGAACTTCTAGGTGAGGAAACTTCTACCAAAGTAAATCAACAATTTCTCCATAACTTAAGATTTTAGAAAGCTACCTAGCAACCTAAAAAAGTTAAATGACTTTTCCAGAGTCACCTAGTCTATTTGTCAGAAACTAAACTTGAACTGAGGTTTCTCTGGCCTCAATTAGCCAACTCTAGTTATTGTGCCAAGCTGCCTCTCACAATTCTAGAAAGATCCTTTTTTGTAAATTAACATAGTAATTCAATCTATTTTAAATGTTAATGGAACATGGTGAACAAAAGAGAATTTTCGATTTAGACTATTTTAGCTAAAAATGTTAATTTCCTCATGAATAAATCAGAGGATAATGGATCTAGAGCTAGAAGGGAACTCAGAGATCATCAAATCCAAACTCCTCAGTTTAAAGACTAAGAAACTGAGTATTAGAGCATTCAAGTGAATTGTATCAGATCACACAAGATGTTAAGTAGCAAATTTAAATTGCTTTTCATTCCTGTTACTCTCCTTTTAAGTTATGTCTGACTCTATGGCCCCATTTGAGGTTTTCTTGGCATTGATACTAAAGTGGTTTGTCATTTCCTTCCCCAGGCTATTTTACAGATGAAGAAACTGAGTCAAGTGGAATAAAGTAACTTACCCAGGATCACTTGTAAGATCAGCTTGTAAGTATCTGAGACCAAGTTTGAATTCAGGGAGATGAGTCTTCCTGACTAGGCCTGGCACTCTATCCACTCCACCACCTAGATACCCCCAAATAGCAATCAGAATTCACACTCACGTCCTCCACCTTCAAGTGCAACACCCTCATCATCTTATCACACTTCCTCTATGTTACATAGATAATAGCAACAAAACACCTTTCCTCCTCCAAACTTTTTAAACTTGCTTGTAATCTAAATAGTTGGCAAAAAATATTAAAAGATGGGCAGCAAGATGGCACTGTGGATAGAATGCTGGACCTGAGGTCAAAAAAACCTCTTCTTCCTGATTTTAAAATCTATCTCAGACACTTACTAGCTTTATGACCCTGAGCAAGTCATTTAACCCAGTTTGCCTCTTTCCTCATCTGTAAATGAGCTAGAAAAGGAAATGGCAAACCACTCCAGTATCTCTGCCAAGAAAACCCCAAAATGGGGTCATAGTCAGACATGACTAAAAATGGCAAATTAAAGGAAAAGTATTATGGGATTGGCTAGTAAATTCCAAGGGGAGACTGTGGATGGGAAAGATCTTTTAAAACTGAGTAGCTGTTCCTGCTTAGCAGGGACATTGTCTCCTCCACTTCAGGATTTCCTCCTCAATAGACCTTCAACCCCTGCCTGTTAATAACTTTCTGAATGACATTTTTCATTTTCTGACCAGTTTAGGCAAGGAGTTAATGCCAAAACTTATGAAATGCAAACTATCCTAGTCACTTTGGTTCTTAATCCAGATTAGAATCAGACATATAGAAATTATCCTGAGGAGGAAAGGGGGGGGGGGAATAAAATATCACTACCTGTTTACTAGAAAAAGATTATCACTTTTAACTATCAGAAAAGGTATACTTATCACAGAAACAAGGAGAGAGCATTAGGAAAATTTCCTCCTACCCCATAGAATTAGTAGGTTTCCAGTGGAACAAAGAGGAATTACTTAAGACACTTTCTTAACTTTCACAGAGAGTGGGATAAGTCACAAATGAAAACATAACTATCCAACAGGCACATTACTCAAATGGACTAAAAACCATAAAATTCTTTTTGGTGACGGAAATCAAGATTGAAAAGAACAAAGATTTGGGGATGGTTTTCTTTTGGATTGTTTCTTTTGGATTATTCTTTTTGAGTCAATAACATTCCCTTCTCACCAAATAACTTGATTTGATTTCCAAGTCACCCTTGGGACAGTTTTACTCCTGGTTATGCTTCCCCAAACATTTGCTATGTTTCCATTAGCCATGAGTTTATGTTTGGCCAAAGGGAGCACAGAAACTCCTGATCAGGTTTGAATGGAGAAAAGAAACATTACATTGGTGGAAAGTCTGCTGCCTGCTTTCAGGACTGGACAGATGTGGGGACAAAGAGAGATTTCACTTCCCCAGGAGGATCAGATAATGTAAGACATTAGCAATTACACCCCAGTCTTTCCACTTGGAGGAAAGGAAAGCTATGTCAGGAGTGGTCTTTTCAAATTACTAAAGGTGATTTACAGAAGAGGCATTTAGAAGTTTGTAAAGATTAGAGGGTCCCCACTTCCACATCTAGCTTTAAGATCTGAGCCAGTTTCTAAAAAGCTTGAATTCCTCCCCCAGAGATTTCTTAACAGTAAGCCCCTGGGGCTAGTATCCCTTAATCAAATTGAATTAGCCACAGTTTCCAACCTAGATTTAGGGGTTTTGTTTTCTTAAGGAAATACATTCCCTCCCCTAACATGTGGTGTCTCCATTAACTTACCCAGGAGTAACTGTGACCTGTGAGGATGGATTGTTTTCTAAACAGATCAAGAAAAAAAATGTCACTATCTCAGAATAACCCTCTACTCTAGTAAAACTGGTTCCCAAATCTACTTTGTGGTTTTCAGCCTCAGAGTCTGCTTGCTCTATACCTTTCACATATTCCCAATGCTCTCTCTTTTCCATATATACAAATCCTACCCATCCTTTCAGATTTGGTTCAAATTCCACCCAATGGATCTCTCCACTCTGAGTTTTTCACCTCTGAGCCATTCATTTAATATTTAATCATAAACTTTCCTATTTGCTGATTGCTGTTCTCCTGTTGCTGATTGTTTCTTTTAGTACATTGTTATTGTTTATCCTCTGTTATTGAAGAGGACCAGTAACATCATGAGACCAATGTCTGAGTATATATCTTATCCCCACATAGACTGTAAGCTCTTTGAAGGTGAAGAATTCATCTCATAACTAGTGAGAACTACTCATTAGGCAGAAACTCAGAATATTTTTTCTGGATGCCCTAAAGCCAGTGATTTTATTATAGAGGATGAATTTAGAGAGCTAGCCCAGTCTGGCAAATAAAGAACTGCTTCCTAAGTCAGGAATAGTTTACTTCACATCCATTTTCTGATACATACCAGCTGTGAGATTCTGGACAAGTCACCTAATTTCCCAGTAACCCCAAGCCAGTTACAGAGAAGGTGTTCATTTGAATTGTTAAAGATAGATATTTAATGGGAGTTCTGGATCCTAATGAAATGATATTCCCAGTCCAAAAAAACTGTAAATAAGCTATGAAAATTCAAGCTACAGATAAAAAGTCACAGATATCCTCAGTATCTGAGGGTAAATCTAAAGTCTTGGAAAGCATTGTAGTGACAGAGGTTAACTCAGATAATGTCTTTGCTGGAGTTTTCACTGAGAGACCTTCAGAGGAGCGTTGAAACATAGTGTGGCATAGGAAGTATAGTATTTGGAGTCAAGAAAACTGAATTCCACTCTGCTATTTACTACTTGTATGATCCTAAGCAGTTTACTTAACCTCCCTGGGCTACCTCAGTTTCCTCATCTTTAAAATGAACTACATAGATGATTTTTGAAAAAATTACTTCCCATGTGAAATCTCCTTCAATCCTCCTTCAACCTTTCAATCAACAATGTAATGCTTATAATATCTTTTTTGTGTAAGGCCTTTGAGGTGGCATTTTGTCTGAAAAATCAAAGGCTTTTTTTATAATCAACCAATAATAAACACTTTTCAGCAATCTTTCTTAAGCCCCATGCTTCCTTATGATCTTGTCACTCTTCAAATCAAATCAAACAAAAAGCATTTATTAAGCACAGTTCCATCCTAAGCATGGGAAATACAAAGACAAAGCAAAGACATTCCATATTTTTAATGGCTCTCTATTGACACCTAAATGAAGTTCAAACTCCTTTGTCTTTAGATTTTAAGTTTTTCTTTTTAAATTTTTGAATTTTTCAAAGGCAATGGGGTTAAATGACTTGACCAAGGTCACACAGCTAGGTAATTATTAAGTGTCTGAGGCTGGATTTGAACTCATGTCCTCCTGACTCCAGGGCCAGTACTCCATCTATTGTTCCCACCTACCTATTCCATTATTTTATTTTTTAATTTTTTTTTAATTTTGTATTCCAAATGTTCTCCTTCCTTCCTTTACCGCCATTCCTAAGACAGTAAGCAATTTCATATAGGTTATAATTGTACAATCATGTAAAACATATGTTCATTTTAGTCATGTTGTGGAAGAAGAAAAAACAAACAAGAAAGTGAAAATAGTATGCTTCAATCTGCATTCAAACTCCATCATTTCTTTCTCTTAAATATGGATAGAAATTTCTACCATGAGTCCTTTGGAACTGTCTTGGATGGTTGTATTTACTGGAAAGAGCTAGGTCATTCTTAGCTGATTGTTGTACTATGTCATTATCATCTTGTACAATGTTCTTCTGGTTCTGTTGAAAAAGTTCATATTCCTTAATTCAAGATCCTTTTTTCAGTCTGACCTGATGTCCTACCTTTTTAACTTGATCTCTCATACAATTCTGCTTCAGGTGTGTTGTGATACTAACTCCCATAGTATCCCAGGTTTTTCTATTTCCTTCTCTTTGCTACTTCTAAAATGCCTCATCTTTACCTACTGAAATCCAATCCATCCTGTAAAGCCACTACTCCTAGAAGCTTTCAATGCTTTCACCAAGCAATAATCACCTTTAAACATTAACCCTCACATGGTACTTTTCTTAGGCACCTGTATCAATATTTGAAATATATGTTCAGCCATTCCCCCTGCAAAGTTTTGAGCTCCAGGCTCCATGAACTATGTTCCTTCCCCTAACATGGTATTCTTCATAAAGTTTTCTGTTGATCAGTCATTTTTCAGGCATGTCCAATTCTTCATAACCCCACTTGGGGTTTTCTTGGCAGAGAAACTAGAGTGGTTTGCCATTTCCTTCTACAGATCATTTTACAAATGAGGCAAACAGGGACACACAATAGGAAGTGTATGAAGTCAGATTTGAACTCAGAAAGACTAGTCTTCCTGATTTCTAGGCCTGATCCCCTATCTACTTTACCACCAAGTGGCCTCCTGCAAACAAATAGGGATATTTGGGAATTACAGAACTTGACAAAGTTAGGCATCCTACTACAAGCCAAAGCCCAAGATCAATACGTAGCTTGATGATCCTCCTGTAGCTTGATGATCCTCCCACTGGGGTCAGAATTTCTTGGATGGGAGGAGTGAGTGCTCAAGACAGATTAGGTGTAATCCACCCCAGTCAGGTGTAACTGTGTTGTGAGAGAAGATGGGCCTGGAAGAGGAACCAAAGATAATAGGATACTGACAGAATAGCAATTGGGACTAGGTGATATGCTATTTCATCCCAATATTCTGACATTTGGAAAGGGATTCTATATCTTGTTGTTCCTCCACATGTAATGGCTAAAAGGCACTCAGTACAACCAATATGAATAGGAATCAGCCAATCCAGTCAGTTTAGCATTTCTTAAGTGCTTACTGTTCTAATGAGGGAGGCAATGTTTAAACAACTGCAAACATAAAAGATATATGCAAAGCAGATAGAAGATTATCTCACAGGGAAAGAAGTGAATAGGCAGTAGTGAGTGGGCAGCACCAGGAAAAGCTTCACTAGGAAAAGCTTCCTGAAGTAGATGAGATTGGAGCTGAGTCTTGGAGGAAATCAAGGAAGCCAAAAGACAAAGAGCCAGGAGGAACTGAATAAATGATTGATTACGTATTAGCTGAGAACAGTTTGAAGAAAGCAAGCCATGCAATAACATCCCATTGATCAAGCATTTTGCACAAATTTATGATCAAATCAGCGCTAATTACTGAGTATCTTCTGTGAAGAACACTGCACTAAGTCCTTTAGGGGAAGAAGGAACAGGAAAATATAAAAGAGGTTTCTTTAAAAAAATGTCCCTATCCTCAAAATACTTAGAGTTGGGAAGAAGAGACACAGATACATATATGAATATATATATGTGTGTGTGTGTGTGTGTGTATATATATATTTAAAATTAACCAAAAGAAGTGTCTAGGTGATGCAGTAGATAGAGTAACAACCCTGGGGTCAGGAGGACCTGAGTTCAAAATCTGACCTCACACAGTTGATGCTTTCTAACAGTATGACCTTGAGCAAGTCATTTAACCCCATTGCCTCAAAAAAAACAAAAAATTAAATAAATTAACCAAACTAACCATAAGACAGTTGAAAAAATTTACAACTAGTATATTATACCTTTTCCTGGTGAAAAAAGGAAATGGAAATCACTACAGCAAGAGCTAGAAAGAATCTGAAGCTCAAAGAAAATGTTTTTGCAGCCTTCATCACAGTAGCACAACAGGGAGAATAGATGACATTAAGAATCGAAAGCCTCAGGGGGCAGCTAGGTGGCACAGTGGATAGAGCACCAGCCCTGGAGTCAGGAGTACCTGAGTTCAAATCTGACCTTAGACACTTAACAATTACCTAGCTGTGTGGACTTGGGCAAGCCACTTAACCCCATTTGCCTTGCAAAAAAACTTAAAAAAAAAAAAAGAATCAAAAGCCTCATTTGATTCTCCCAATTGAAAGTGGCTTCTTCCTTCTTCCTCTAAACTCATTAGTGTAATTTAACTCTATCATTTATTTTTCATGGCAAGTGATCTTGGGCAAGTTACCATAGGTCTCTAGATTGTACAATCCTCATCTATAGAACTAAGGTTAGACTAAATAGCCTCTAATGTCCATTCCAACTTTAACATCTATGGTTCTGTAATTTGTACTGTATTTACCTCTTTTTACCTATGTTCATCTTTTTCTTTACTAGAATCTTATTAGTGTTTTGAGAACTTTTAAGTAAAATTGTGGGGGTGGCCAGGTGGCACAGTGGATCAGGTGGCGCAGTGGATCAGGTGGCACAGTGGATAAAGCACTGGCCCTGGAGTCAGGAGTACCTGGGTTCAAATCCAGTCTCAGACACTTAATAATTACCTAGCTGTGTGGCCTTGGGCAAGCCACTTAACCCCATTTGCCTTGTAAAAACCTAAAAAAAATTAAGTAAAATTGTGTATTATTCCAATCTCCAATATATCTATGATGACCCTATTAAGGGTCCTCCCTCCAGCAATGTAGAATACAATCCCTCCATGCTTATCCATCCTTCACAAGACTTATCTATATCTTTACAAATGTTTATCCCAGAATAGAAATATTTCTATTAAAATGCTATTTTTCTGACTGGCGCCATCTTATGGAAGGCCCATTACTAACCTATCTTTGTTCTCCTCCCTGACCTATTTCTGACATCCTCTGGACTTTAGAATCAGACATCCAACACCAAGTATCTTCATTCCCTCCTCCCCATCACCACCTTTTAGCTTCCTTTTGTGTATTGTATTCTTCCATTAGAATGTAATCTCATTGAGGACAGGAAATGTCCTTCTTTTGACTTATATTTGTATCCCCCAACATTAAACATTAATAATGATTTGTTGAATCAATGGATTTCCAGAAATAGTAGAGGCATCTCCTTCAGAAGGCAGTATGGTATAGTTTAATAAATGCAGAGTTATAGGAATCTCATGAATTCGAATCCTAGATCTGCCATTCACCACCTCTATGACCTCAGTTTCTTCATCTGTAGAAATTAAAAAGGTGGACTAAATGAGTAAGAGTTTCCCTTCTAGATCTTCTACCTTAAATCATTCTTTATTGATGAGCTAAAGGTAGGTGGCACAATGGATACGGGGCTGGGCCTGGAGTTAGGAAGGCTCATTTTTCTGGAGTTCAAATCTAACTGTAGATACTTACTAGCTGTGTGATCCTGGACAAGTTACTTAATCCTGTTTGCCTCAGTTTTCTCAAGTGCAAAAATGAGCTGAAAAAGGAAATGGCAAACTACTCCAGTATCTCTGCCAAGAAAGCCTAAAATGGAATCACAAAGAGTTATATATGACTGAAATGACTGAACAACAACAGCAAAAAAGAAAAAAAAAAAAGAATTTTCCTCTTGAAACCACCCCTAGCTTATTTTTATCAGTAGTCATTCAGGTTCCTGTCCAAGGTAACACCCATTTAGGACCTCATTCATTGGCACAAAACCCATCGCTAACCACCATGGCAAGCAGAAAACACTCTAAAAATCATGTCTAAGTCATTTGGTCTTTAATTCAGAGAAAGGAATAAAGATATATGCATTTAAGTACAGTTGCCTCGGGAAAAATACCTGTACAAAGTCAAAGTCCTAGATATTATTACAAAGAAAACATTGCTACTCTTGTCTGAAACAAAATATGATCCATTAACTCAGGAGAGAAGTTCATTTTGGCTCTAAAAACCTGGCACCCAAACAAGTATTGTATCCTTCCTGCCAATAAATACCTGGCTGATATACTTTTAACATCCTTCCTTGTTGTCTTTTTTGGACATATTTTAGTAATTGCTTGTCTGCAGGTACCAGACTCTCATAGGAAGTGATTAATCTTTCATGAGACTACTCTACTATTTCTTAATTCAAGACAATAAAAGCTTGAAGGGGCAGGCATATTCATGTCAGTGCTTGCTTCAAGGAAAGGAAGTTTAAATGGGAGATAAATTTGATCCTATGATAGCAACAGATGATGAAATAGCTATGTTAACGATAGAGACGTAACAGGACAAAACCACCACTAAAAAAGGTAGGGGGTGTGGGTGGGAGAGGTGGAGGGGACCCACCTCTAAGTCTAAAACCTACTTCTTTTTCTCTGCTACAAGACCAGATGGAATCCTCAGACATGAAACGATACAGCTGGAAGATGAATGGGCTGAGCTATATCCCCAACCCGCCCCCCACATGTAGATACTGAAGATGAGAAAGGCTCTTGTTTGCTGTCTGAAGCAGGTGTGGTTGAACTAAATGGAGAGAAGATGTCCAGCTGGAAGAGCCCATCAGCCAGCTGCCCTGGGCAGTCTACTTAGATAAATACCACCTGTTACTAAACAGTCAGGGGAAAAAAAATTAGTCATATCGCAGGAACCTGCTGATTCTCTGTCTATTGTGTTGAGGCTTTTGTATCTGTCAAGGTCCCAAATCCCATGTGCATCTCAGAGAGATGACCATATGCAATATGCTTAATGTAATCCTGAACAATGACAGGGGTTTTCAGAGTCCTAGACTGCTCTATTTCCTAGCTGGGTGCCATTAGCATGAATATAATAAACTTGGTCTGACAAAATGGAAAAGGGACTCATTAAGCACCTCTAAGCTTATTGCTTATTGCTTTCAAAGGCCACCTGGTAAAAACTGAATGTCTACCATTATATTCAACCATATCTTACTCTACCCCTAACATGAACAGACAATTTTACTCAGACTGATTCCCAACACATACTATTCTTCTTCCACCTTTCTCCATGTTGTTCCCCTTGCCTAGAATACTCTGCCCTGTTCTATTGCTAGAACAGGGTGTCTTAATTATTATTCCTATTTTATAGCCAAGGAAACTAAGGAGACAGAGATTAAATGATTTGCCCAGAAAGACTCTGAGGTTGAATTTGAAATTGTATCAGACTGCAGTTCTAACATTGCAAGCATAGCACCACCTAGTTGTATTTATGAAGTGTTTACTATGTACCAGCTAGATGGTCTTGGAGTCAAGGAAGACCTGAGTTCAAATCCTCCCTCAGACATAACCTGGGTGTGTGACCCTGCACAAGTCACTTAACCCCTATTTGCCTCAGTTCTTCATCTGTAAAATGAGATAGAATCTCTCACTGGAGACGAAAATGGCAAACTCTTCCAGTATCTTCGTCAGGAAAATATTATGAGGAGCAGCTAGGTGGTGCAGTAGATAGAGCACTGGCCTTGGAGTCAAAAGTACCTGAATTCAAATGTGACCTCAGACTCTTAATAATTACCTAGCTATTTGACCCTGGGCAAGTCACTTAACCCCATTGCCTTGCAAAAAAAAAACCAAAACAAAAAAAACAGAAAAAAGAAAAAAGAAAACATTATGGACAATGTCCACAGATCATGTAGAGTTGGACAGTTGAACAACAATCGCCAAACCTGTGCTAAGGGTCTGAGGATACAAAGAAAAGTAATAAAACAACCTCTACATGTTAAAAAAAAAATCACCTACACCCTCCACACACACACACACACACACTTACATATACATATATATATATAAGTGTGTGTATATATGTGTATATATATATGTATATATATACATATATATATATATATATATATATATATATATATATATATAGTACATGGAAACTAGTATGGGAGCGTAAAATACTAGCATAAAATCAGGTTTGATCTGGATCTTGAAGGAAACCAGAGAAAGAACAAACAGAGGCTTGGGAGATGGTCAATAAAGAGGCAAAGATATGGGAGATAGGATATACTTTGCATTTTTGTTGTTCCTTGTGTCCTTCAGAATGGGTAACACATAGTAATATTCAAAAATTCATGAAAGATAGCAATCACCTCTATAATTGCAATTTTTCTAATTGGACAAGTCTGGTTTAGGAAATATTCATGTTAAAAGATATTCAATGGTTGTTGTCCTTCATTCTCAGAAAGGACTAAGATGACATCACTATTATAGAGAAAAGCTACAGTGTGTCCAAACATTGGGTCACAGTATAAGCTTGGAATGCTCTGCCACAGATCAGGCATAAATAGGCCACATGAATTTTTGGTGTGAATTCTCTAAATTTGTATATCTCACTTTTCTTCTGAGTTACAACCATTCTGCTTTGCTCCATAGCACCTTTTCTGATGTAGGCACCATGCTGGACAATGTCTCCCATGTTGTATAATTAATTCCAAAGTTCTTAAGAGATATTTTGAGAGTGTCCTTGTATCACTTTTTCAGAACACTTAAGTGAGCACTCACCCATGGGTGAGTTCTCCATAAAACAGTCTTTTAAGGAAATGTAAGTTTGGTATTGGAACAATGTTACCAGAGATATTCATTGAGTTATTCACTGAAAGCTGCATACAAAGTATTTTGCATCAATACCACTAGCACCCTTCCTCCACTCCTGTCTATGTTTTCTTGCTTACTCAAATGAATTCATGATTTACTTAGTGTTTAGGTGCTCCTTCCTCAGCTAGAGTTGTCAACTCTTCCATATATTCTTATACTTTGAAATTTTCATCCATGTTTTTCCATAAATCTTCCATAAAAGATCTATCTACTATACCAGAGGCCTTCCTCTTGCCCTTTCAGTTATCTCAGGGACATTAGGGAATCACCTAGACTCTATATCTTTTGTCTTTTACATCTTTTATATCACTTTTCAAATACAAGTTACTGTTGGAAATATGTCACAACCATCTGATTACATCATGATCTTTCCAATTGTCCTTTTTTTTTAGGTTTTTCAATTTTCCTTTAAACGATCTTCATACTTCTCGGCTCATTTTGTTTTCAACCAATATTGGTGATGAAGGAGATGGATTGTTGTAGCAATAAACAGTTTGAACTCACTGAAAACACTAGGCTGTTTCTCAAATTGAATCCATCCCAATCTCATCCTGTGCATTTCTAGGTCAAGCTCATTCTCTATTTTCATTGCTTGTCCAAAGTAATTGGTGAACTAATTGATATGTTTCCATATTTGAAGGAAAATGGTAGAGCCATCTAAGAAAAATCTATGATTTCCTTTTTCTCTTCTATAAGTCAATATTACCCTTCTTTCATCAGATCCCATCAACAGCCAGGTGCTGGACTATAAACAGTAGACAGTCCAAAGTGCTTCTGCTTTTATCTTAAACTTCCTGCAGATGTTCCCCTTTTATGATCAAGTACAATTAGAGAAGATCATTTCCCAAACGTCTTACTGTATCAAGTGAGCAGCTTGGATTTTTCCGAACCAACTAATTAAGCGGCGGAAGCAATGCCTTCTGGAGAAATGCATGAAGTGACTTAAAAAACAGCAAAACAACTTTGGGAATCTCTTCTGACCTGATACCTGGGGTAACAAGTCTTAAGTAGGATCATCCAGGGTCAAATTCATGATTCCATAATTGATATCAGAATAGTCATTTACTTTGGGCTCTTCAAAGTCTAAGAAAATGAGGTTCATGGGAACTTAACATTACACCCATTGCCCCCTTCAAGCCTCAGTTCCACCTTAATAATATTCACTTGGCACTCTCTCTATCCCAGGAGGATTCTTTCTGAACACTTTTGATCATAGGAGGTTCTGAGGAAATCCTCAGAGTCTAATCATAAAGTGGGTCGAAGATAGAAAAACAGAAGCTAAGTTATACCCTTAAGTACCTGTAAAGCACTGATGAAACATGTTTATCAGTCCTCTGCAAGCCTCTATAGCCTCCTGTATACCTAGTTTTGTCCTACCTAATTACAAGAGCTTGGCCATTGGGAGGTCAATAAAGCCATACCCAAAACTTTTCTAATAGAGAAATGGACCACAACTAATACTTACCAAGAAGAGGTATCATTTCTGAGATTAACATTCTCCTCTAAGTAGTGGCCTAGATGTTAGAACAGCAATAAGCAGATTGCTATAATTGAATGTGAGACAATCTTCAACAAGTTTTATAAAATTGATCGTACACTGCTAGCTGTGTATTAATTTAACTTTATTAATATTATTAATGAAAATAATAATATTTACAGAGCACTTGCAGTTAGTGGCACAGTGTGCCTGAAGTCAGAAAGACTTGAGTTCAAATCTGATCTCAGACACTTAATAGCTGTGTGACCCTGGGCAAGTCACACAATGCTATTTGTCTTTGTTTTCTAATCTGTAAAATAAGCTGGAAAAAGAAATGACAAACCACTCTAATTTCTTTGCCAAGAAAATTGAGGCACAAAGAATAAATGTGTTCCACAAGATTGCATAGGTAGAAAATAGAAAAACTGGAACTTTAATCTAATCCTCAGACTTTTAAATAGGGATGCCTTCTGACCAAATGAGTGGCATAGTAAATAGACTACTGAGAATGGAGTCAGAAAGGTCTCAGTTTGACTCTGATCTCAGAGGCTGAGTGATCCTTGGTAGGTCAACTCAGTTTCCTCAAATGGAAATATGAATAATAATAGCATCTCTCTCCCAGTGTTGTTATGAGAATCAAATGAGAAAAAATTTGCTAAACATTTAGTACCAAGTCTGCCCACTTAGCATGTAGCAATAAATGCCTATTCTCTTCCCTACCTCACAGAGTTATTGGGAAATAATGTGCTAGGAGAAGATTTTGAAAACCTACACAGACAGTTTTTGAACAAGATGAGAAGCTCCTTGGAAGCATAAACATAGGACTTCTTATGATTGTGAGATTTACTTTGCATAAGCAGTAATTGTGATAAGGGTTCATTTTCAGACAGTAATGGGCATATATGTGTACTTTTCCTTACTCTGAGCTCACTCAGAATGTCTAACATTGACCAGATGATACCAGATTGAGCCAATTTTCCCACTTTAATTAGTTTTCTGATCAGTTTTGAGTCCTGGATTTCATAACATATGCAAGTGTTTCATTGTTTTCATTTGTTGTGTTTTTAATTCTGTGGCTTTAAAGAATGAATATTACTCAAAAGAAACATGTAAAATGTGCAGTTCTTAGAAAGCACACCTCAGTGACTGTTAGGCATATTATAGCCACTGTTGCTATGGTAAAGTCAAATGTTTCGAGGATTCCAGAAGCCTCCAACAAAATAAAATCAGGGAAAATGTGGAAGAAAAAGAACAATGCCAAGAATTTGCAAACTATTGTTGCAAAACAGACTAATTAATCCTCAGGAAAAAAGTACAGACCTTCAGTGGTAATTAGAATGACAGTGGTGGACCATTAGAGACAGGGAATTCAAATCAGTGATTTTATCAATTTGGGGCAATTCCACCAAGGCAGATGGGCAGTTAATCCACAATTTATGAATTTAAAGAATTATCTCCAGCACTAAGAGGTTTAAGTGATTTGCCCATGGTCATACAATCATTAAACACCTAATGCTGAACTTTTAGCAGATCTTCCTCATTCCAAAGTCAACTGGATATAATAAAAGATTTTGCCTTTTGGGAAGAATTGGGCCAGTTCTTTGATATAATATGCCCTGTGTTCTCAAATTCCTTAATCACAAATCACATAAGATTGCTGACAGAATCTATAAAATAGAGACTTTCATCATTTCTCCATGTTGCTAATTTGCTATTTTGAGTCCTTAAACTATTGATCACAATTATGGATTTGTGAGTAAGAAACTCCCAACTAATAATTAGCCTGAGAAAACAAAGCAAAAACAGGAATTTATATAGAACGTGTTTAAAGTTTGAAAAATATTTTACTTATATTTTACTTATTTTACTATTTCATTTAATTCTCATAGAAATCTTGGGAGAAAGGTACTATTTTTATTCCCATTTTGCAGATTAAGAAAACTTCTACATTACTCAGTAGTTAAATGGTCAAAGGATATAAGCAATCAGTTTTCTAAGGAGAAATACAAGTTATCATTAGTTTCGTTTTTTAAAAAGTTCCATATCACCAATATTAAATAAATGCAAACTAAAATAACTTTGAGGTTCCAAATCACATCCTTCACACTGGCAAAGTTAACAAGAAAAGAAATGATGAATGTTGGAGAGGCTGTGAGAGAATAAGCACATTAATGTACTCTTGGTAGAGCTAAGGTTTGGTCCAGCCTTTCTGGAAAGTCATCCGGAAGTACAGCCCAAAAAGTTGCCAAATTATTCATACCCTTTGACCTAGAAATAAAAGAAAAAGAATCTTTAATTACAAAAATACTTATAACAGATTTATTTTGTAGAGGCAAGGAATGGAAACTAAGGGAAGGAGGCATAAATTGAAGAATGCCTGAACATTATGAATATGATGGAATACTATTTTATAATAAAAATAATTGGTTCAGAAAAATGAGCAAAGAAACAATTTATTTAATAACAACCTTCTTGTAAAGGCAAATTTGAAATATTTAAAAATGTTGATTAATACACTGGTCAATCTCAAGCTCAACAGACAAGTGATGACACATGCTACTCACTCCAGAGTTCAAGGTGAGACATATCTTTGGACATGGTCAATGTAGAAACATGTTTTCTTTAATTATGCCTATATTTTCCAAAGGGTTTTTCCCCAGTAGAGGGCGGGAGAAAAGAATATAGATTCCTGTTAATAGAAAAAATAAAAATCTAATTTACAAAAAATAAGATAGAACCCAAGATTCAGAGAAACAGTCTGGTATGATGCCTATAGGATTGTAGCTATATTGTCCATAAATTATAAATTCAAAGCTAGTAATCTTTCTTGGCACCACTTAATTCTTATAAGCCCAAGAAGACTGAGACTGACTCCCTTAATGAAAAGCAGATCTTTTATTCCACACATGGGACAAAGATCAACTCCAATTCTAGATCTATGATCCTGTAATTAATAACACAAATAATAAAAATAAAATGTGAGACTAGGTGGCATAGTAGATAAAGCACTAGGCTGGGAGTCAAAAAGACCTGAGGTCATATCCTTACTAGATGTAAGTGAACAAGTCATTCAACTCTGTTTGCCTCATCTATAAAATGACCTGAAGAAGTAAATGGCAAACCACCTCAGTATCCTTGCTAAAAGAACCCCATGAACGGGACTGGAGTACTATGGTCTATAAGACAGACACAACTGAATAACTCAATAATATATAGCATTTTAAACTTTGCAAAACACATTATACATATTATTTCTTTAGCTCCTCACTACAACTTTGGGAAGTGGGTTCTGTTATTATTCCTACTTAACAGATAAAGAAACTGAGACAGGCAGATTACATTACTTATCTAAACTCAAATAGCTAGTATCTGAAGTCCCCTCAAACCAAACCAAGAGAAGAGAAAGAAGTACAAACTCCTGACTGCACATTTCAATGGACAGAACAGATCCAAGCAAATGGAACCACCATTAATAGAAAATGCCAAACTCAATATCTGAGAGCCTCTGAAAAAGAAATTACACAACTTAGTGAGCTTGCAATTGGGTAAAAATCTCAGCTACTGGGAGACCTAAGGCAGTTCATTTTACAGTCCCTTAAAACTTCCCCAATAGGATTCTTTTTTCTATCCTCCAGCACTGATTGATAGGTCATTCTAGAATATTCTTTTAATTAGAATGCAACCTCTCCACATACACTTTCAGAGTAATATCACACCCATGTTTAAGATAATGACATACATAGCCTTTGTATATTTTTGTACTTCCTTGTCTTTTCCTGGGGTTGAGGGTTGAGGAGACATTATAACCTCTCTCAGTCTCAGTGTCCTTGAGTATAAAATGAGGATGATGATAACTTATCGCATTTACCTTAGGGTTGTTATGAGGATCAAATAAAAAGAATTTTTACAATATCCTATATCAATATAAGTTACTATCATCATGTAACTTACATGGGATAATACCAGTGATTGAGATAAGAACTTGTACCATCTCTTCTTGATTACAACTACAGCTTCCTATTTGCTACATAACTCCCAAACAGAAATACAAAAACTTCGATCTCAAAGATTTTGTCCAAAAATGTGATCTGCTACAGTTGATCAACCAATAAGCATTTACTAAATAATATGTGCCAGGCCCTTGGGAGAAGTTATAAAGAGGACATTCTAGCTAAATTAGAGCATTTTAAGGAAATATATTCTGTATACCTCAGGGTTTTCCTGTGTACCAAATTCAGGAACAGTGCTTAAATATCTATTTTTCTTGGTATAAATTTTCCTATACCTTGTCCTCTCCCTCTATCAAACTCAAGATAAATAAGGCACCATGGAAACATCTGTCTCACATCTGTTGTAGGCCTAGGATCAATAATAGAAGGTGTATTGAAGTGTAAAGGGAAAATAAGAAAAGGGATATTGAAGAAGAGGTCTGTTATAGACTTCCAAGTCAAAACAAGACAATAGGTGAAAGATAATAAGCATGCAACCTTTCTTATAAAAGCTCTAATTAATATAATGAATATAATATAATAAACAACTATTCTTCTCTATCACTCCCTATCAATAAGTGAAACCATATGGGCTCATTCATTCAGGACCCTGTATTCCCTTTTCATCTATTCCAACAGGCATGAACTGAAGGTACCTCGGTAGCTTAAACAATTCCCTAAACATCTGACTTATTGCTACTGAGCAATTTAGATACAAGGGAAAGTCTGATTCATTTGCTCAGATTCATTAGAACATCTGTCCACATTTGTTATGTTTGAAATCTTGAAAACAGGAAAATGTTAATATTGGGCTTATGGTCATTTCCTTACATTGCAATGAGCAGTTTATAGTAATAATTTAGGGCCAGTTATATGTTATTTTGTTCATAATTAGTGATGAGTGTGTTATTTTTATATTTTGATTTAATAAAAAAAGAATTCTGCTCAAAATTTTCTAAAACTTAAGTTTATTTTGTATATATAAAATGTGTGCATATATATTATATATACAAGGACACATATGCATTGTGTATGTATGTATTTCTTAGAGTTATGTGCTATAATTACCTAATATGCCAGAACCTCTCATATGTCCATTTATCTTGTAATCTGATCACATACTGCAACTAGGGCATGGACCGCTCCTGGACCTCCACAGAGTTAACTGAAATTTGTAACATAATTATTCCATCTAAGAAATAAGAAGATAAACTTACAAAGAGAAAAAAATCAAACATAGGTATACCAAGGGAAAAAACACAGAATATGACATTAATAAACCATAAAGACTTTTTTTTAGTGAAAGTAGTTCAATATTACATTGATATCTTCCTGGAACAAATAGTTTAGAACCATAAGCATGCATTGAGCTCCTGGGAAAGTACATAATTCAGTTGCTTTTCATGGCTCAGATGGGTCTGGGTTAAGACTATCAATAATTACCTAGACTAAACAAGAAGAAAATGAACTCAAATCTATGTGAGTGGCACATTGCATTTCAAAACAACCAAAGCCAGAACTTGATTCAGAATTGCAGACACATTTCTCTGGACAGAGAGAAGCCTTGTAAAATATCATACTCTCTATCCTTTTCAATGTCTCTGATGTTGTTTTTCATTTGCTCCATTTCAAATGTATTGGTTGAATTTACAAAATCCTATTTTGTGTGCTAGGGTAAATGACAGGAAAAATAATCCTTGCAGACCGAACCCAGGAATTCCATAAAGTACGCAGAGAAACAGCTACCCTTGCCCTGGGCCCCCTCTTTCTAAGTAAGGGAAGCCAGGAACTCTCTCACAGGAGCAGATTGTTTTAGGTTAATTGAATGAAGTAAACTTGGGGAAATGGCTGACATGGCCAACTTGACCTCTGCTAAGTCTTTTGAACTTCAATCACTGTCCTCCAGCACAAAGACTCCTATTAGGCTTTCAACTATTTCCCCTGATTATACAGGTAGCTTATCTGAAGGATTCCATGGTTTCAGTTATCATTTCTGACCTGACTGTGAGACAACTATTATTTCCGTGCAGGGTTTAGTGATTAAGCCTGCAGAGGTATTTGCTAGTTATACTGAGCAAAGAGCATCTCATTTCAGTTTTTTTAATCCACAAAGTCCTGATAACTCTTTTGGAAGAGGAGAAAGATGGCTTTGAATTCATGAGAAAATTCACAGGAAAGTCAGAACCCACCTTGGGTCAATAACTTGTATTCAGATATGTAAATTCTACTAAATGTACCTTCTCACATTCTTAATCTGAATTCCTAAACTGTAAGACATGAGTCAGATATTAGTTGATAAACTTGAAAGTTCTTACCACTGACAAATTGCACAAACTAAAAAGTACATAAATAAAACTAAGAATCAAGAAAGCAAATGCTCATATCATAATCTAACCCCCTTTGTTCAAGGAGTAAAAAAAGTGAATTTCATCTCTATTTGCAGTATAATTTTTATCATGACAATGTTACAAATATTCTTGACACTATTCTTCCTAGCCTTAACTTTGGATTTTATCGAAATCTTTTATGAATAAATTGCAAATTTTGATAACAATTAAATTAGATAACAATTAAAAAACAATTAGATAATTAAAAGAACATATATTTGCATCTTCCTTTACCTTAATCAATTGGATATCCATTGTTCATCCATTTAATTGATCTCTATATGCTTTGGTGAAAATAAACTTTTTTGCTTTAGAAAGTAATATTAAGTGATAATAATGTCTTCAATTTGGTACCCGATTTATCTAAGGAAAATGTATACTTACTTTAGGCTTGTTAGCATCTCTGAAATGTAGATTTAGCAAACGAGCACAATTATAATGTAGTAGTAGTAGTAGTAGTAGTAGTAGTAGTAGTAGTAGTAATGAGCAGTGGTAGTGGTTGTGGTAGTAGTGGTGGTGGTGGTGGTATTAACAATAAAATTAAGCCCTCAGAGTCCAACCCATTGCCTGTGTTAATGGTATGAAGAATAATAGAAAAGTAGAAGACTGTCAACCACAGTAATACATGGAGAAGTCTTTGTGTTCCTTAACACTTTTACAGTAGCTATAAAGACCTTGCAGGAAGCCCAAAGTGAAGACGAAGTGGGTTCTATTGATGCCATTGATTAAATCAATACCTCAGTTAGTATGATATGATTTCTTTGAAGAGTCAAAGAAGTACATAGGGTATCTTATAGTTGCAGAGTGGACCTATTTAAAATTTTTATGATAATCAGCTTAAATGGAAGATACTGAAAAGAGTGATTATCAAGTAGTGGTACTTCAAGAAGACAAGATATATTTGCTAAAATTTTAGCCCAGTGCTTTGGGTGGATGTATAACTTTCCTTAATTTAAGGAAAAGAGGCTAGAAATTCTCAATCATTATAGAAAACAAGAGACATTAGGCAGCTAGTTAGTGAACACTACAGAGTGCTATATTTGGAATCCTTTAACTGAGTTCAATCTCCATCTCAAACTTTCACAAATTTTGTGATCCTAGCAAAAGTTATTTTAAACTCTCATTCTCAATTTCTTAATTTATAAAATGGATAGACTAGCAAATACCTTACAAAGTAATTGTGAAAATTAAATGATATCTATAGTGTTATTTTCCATTATTACTATCATCAATTTCATTCTAAGACTTGCATCAAATATGGTATATTTATGTTTCTGCCCCAGCAGTAACTATTATATGTATTCCAAGCAGAAGATTGGTTCCCTCCTAAAGGAGTAAGAGACTTGAAGAACACCTTTCTATCTTCCAAGATGGAAGAAAGAATGGTGAGAAAGGACTGTGGTGAATGAGTAGAGATGACCTATATTAAGATGGTAGGGATTAGAAGTAGGAGACAAATGCTAGTTATAATGATAACTACTTACTTATGGTGATTAATGTGACACTTCCAAAAGGAACCTAAAAATAAAATAAAAAATTATGAAGTCTTAAAGAAGAAACTGAAGATCATACATCATTGCATTTTTTCTAATATCAAAGGAAAGGGATACAAAAAATAAAAATTAATTTTGAGAATGAAGAAATGGCTAAGAATGTTGTATCTGAGAACAGAATTTGAATTTCTTTGCCATAGCTTACATATAGAGAAGACAGGATCTTAGTCAGAAATAGAGTTCACCTAATAAACCTGTTAAGAATACATTTTTCTGGTATCACAAGTCTAATATTTTTATTTCTTTAAAATAAAAATATTTAGAGAAGGGAAAATATTATATATAGCCTCCTACTTAGAGGTTAAAAATCCATAGGAAACAAAATTCTAGAAAGGAGAACTCAATAACCCTAAATGTCTATATACAAATTCCCCAAATCAAGGCAGCAAACTGGGACAACTAGAAGGAGCAGTGGATAGAGTACTGGACCTGCTTGAAACTCATCACTCTGAGTTGAAATCTGGCTTCAGACACTTACCAGATCTGTGAGCCTGGGCAAGTCACCTAAATCTGGTTGCCTCGGTTTCCTCATCTGTAAAATTAAGTGGAAAAGAAAATGGCAAACCACTTCAGTATCTTTGCCAAGAAAACTCCCTTGGGGCCATGAAGAATCAGACACAACTCTTTCCTCTAATAAATGTGTCAGTTTGGTTGGATTATAGAGTTTTGGAGGGGGACAAAAATATATAAACAGCATTCAAAGCTCTTTATAACCTGTCTCCCCTCCCTATCTCTCCTCTCCTCTTCTCTCTCTCTCTCTCTCTCTCTCTCTCTCTCTCTCTCTCTCTCTCTCTCTCACACACACACACACACACACACACACACACACACACATCATTACAGTCTTTACCCATCCATTTACTCTTCTATCCAATGACACTAGTCCCCTGGTGGTTCCACCTTCCAATTTCAAGTATTTTTACCTCCTCATCTTTACCTTCTGGTTTCCTTCAAGTCTCAGCTAAAATCTCACTCTGAACAGAAGTACTTGCCACTCCCTCTTAATCTAATGCCTTCCCTCTGCTCAATATTTCTGATTTTTCCTCCCTTTAAGAGCTTATTATTCATAGTTATCTACATGTCATCTTCCTCAATAGATTGTGAGCTCAAGAGTAGAGACTATAAGGAAAAACTAACCTTTTTTGTATCCCCAGATCTTAAACTTAGCCTTAATATATAGTAGACACTTAATAAATATTTATCGACTTGAGAAATGCCCAACAAAAGTGGAAGTCTATAGAATACTGACTGTAAAGCCACCTTTCTATTTGAACACCAACTAAAAAGATCAGAACAAGATAACAATAATAATCATAATAATTACTGACAAATAGTTCTTTAAGATTGGCAAAGTCCTAAACATGCATCCATTCTTTAATCATCAAAACAGCTATGGCATAAGTATCTTTTTTATAACTAGAGGAAGAACTTGAGGCAAAGAGATAGCATCTGAGGAAGAATCCAGATTTTTCTGATTTCACAATAAGCATTCTTATCTGCTACAATAAGAATAATATCTTTTATCCATGTTATAGTTTTCTCATGTGGAAATGGGAACAGGATTGAGAGGGATTGCTATAGAAATTTACTTGCATAGAGTATATAAAGAAAAATCTAATCCTTTTAATTAGAATTCTGAGAGAATAACTGATAGAACATTCCAGAGTCTATAATAAAGGTTTTATGTGTACATGCTTTTGTTTTTAAACACAAATAAGTCTGACCATGTCAATCAATTAATCACTAAACATTTATTAAACACCTATAATGTATCAAGTATCAAGCTTAGGTTGTGAATTCAAAAAGGGGTAAAAGACAGCCCCCTGCCCTCAAGAAGCTTGCAATTTAATGAAGGAGCAACATGCAAATAAATATATACAAAGCAAGCTATATACAGGATAAGTAGAAAATAATTAACAGGAGAAAGACATTGGCATTAAGAAGGTTGAGGAAGGCTTCCTGAAGGTGGCATTTCAGTTGGGACTTAAAGGAAGTCAAGGATACTTTAACCTTGAAACTTACAAAATTTCTTATTGAAGGAAAAAAAAAGTCTGAGCAAATCAGTCAACAGAATGAGCCTCTATAGTCTCATAAGTGAAATTAAGGGATGTTGGTATTGGCAGGAAAACTGCATGAAAGGCATTATTCTTGCCAAAAGTACCAGGTACTTGGCATTTCATTTCAACAGAATATCCATTTAATAGAGGAGTCTAGAGATACTGTATGTAATTCTCCCAAAATCAACTAGAAGCAGTGGTTTTCACATATATCAGAGACATTCAATTTAAGATATAAATACCTAACTTTATTTTTTCCCTTTGTTTCCTCAATCAAGTGTATTTTTAAGACAAACATAAAATCTGTCCTCGTAATTGTCACCAAAGTAGCTTTGCCCAAGGATAAAATACCATGGTAAAAATCTGGCCCCATCAATACCAAAATGTTATGCTCTTGTTGATATGAAAGAAGTTTCACAAAGAGAGAGATTAAAGAATGGATTCTGTTGAAGAGAACATCAGGTTCTATTTATGTTGATATTTGAATGTTTCAAACTTCTTCATACACAAACTATTGTTAAGAGGGTTCTAATATCATAATTGTTCATTGGTACTTCACTCTTTCTAGGCCTTTATAGAAGAGTATTAAGTATACACATCTCAGCTGAAAACTGATACAGAAAAGTAGACAGAGATAAACCTCTGACTGGTTTGAGGAAGCAGTTTTTTGTTGGCAATGGGTTTGGTACCTTCTCAATTCAAATCGAACTCAGCTCTTAAAATTGGATGACACCCTCACTGACCATCAACTGCTCCACCTTTGAAATGCAGAAGGTATGATTTTCATAAGCCCTGAGAGAAACTGAAAAACTGACTATAAAGACCCTGGCCAGAGGAGAGGTAATCTGATAGAGCTGACGAAGCAAGTCATGAAGATATAGAGAAATTGTTCTTTTCTTGTGGCCAGATCAGAAGTTATATTCCCATTTCTGTTTCTCTATCCTAGGCACCACGATCTAGTATAGAAAGGGAGGTAAAGAGAATAAATAGTTATATAATGCTTACTATGCTGAGAATTTTACAACTATTTGATCCTCACCCATAATCCTAGGAGGTAGATAGTGCTTTTAATCCCCATTTTACAGTTGGGGAAACTGAAGCAAATTGAAATAAAGTGACTTGTTGAGCTCCAATTTGAATGAATCTTCCTGATTTCAGGCCCAACACCACCACTAAGCTGTCTCCTAGCTACCTAGATAAAATTCTTACCCTTCTCTCTGATTATTTAGCAGTACAAGCCCTATCTGGGTATGGTCACTCTCTCTCCTTTCTTTCTCCTTCTCTCTCCTTGGACCATTGTTTTTACAGGGTCAGGGAAAAGGGAAGAGAGAGAAGTCAATACTAATGAGACTAGAGTATGACTATGTAGTTTAGGCTTTTGTCTTTCTCAGTTAGTATTTGCCTATTTTTTAAACCTCCATTGTAAAATCAATGAATTTCAAAGAAAATAATAAAAATATAAAAATTTCATTTGTGGAGAATAAAGAATCTAATCAACCAAACAACTACTAAATCCATATTAAGAATAGACTATAATTTTGTAATTCTTAAAAAAATATGTATTTTCTATTCAATGCATACACAATTGTGAATAACATCTTTCTTCTATGCCTTTACAATATGATATTGAAGTTTTATATAGTCATAATTTTCCTAAATTGATTGTTTATAAATGGAATTGTTATGAAAACACTTGAAACTTGTTATTATAGTGTACAATTTCAATTTATTATGAGACATACAGTTTTAAATGTTTGTTTTTAATTACAAGATTAAAAGGTCTACATGTACATTTGAAAAATAATCAAATATTTAATTATATTTCTCATTTTTAAATAAACAAGATTTCATATCAAAATTGTAAAAATTTGAAAATTTAAGATCCTAGCAAAACAAAAACTTCATTTTTGATTGGCTAATTTTAAATATGTGATACTATATGTCTTGTAATTTCTAAAAAAAGTTATATTTCATCCTATCTCCTCTTCTCCAGCTTCCCTATCTTCTCCTCTCTCCATTTTTTGGCCCTTCCCTGGGCAGTCATTATCAGAAGGCAAAAACATTTCATAGCACTACTCCTTTCTCTTCTCTCCTCTTTTCTATTCTTTCTCTCTAATCCTTTCCTCCTTCCCCTCTTCCTAACAAGTCAATGGTCCAGTGATCTTCTCTTCTTTCTTCCCCTTTCTTCTTCAGTCTTTTACATAAGAGTTAGACCTGGGGGCAGCTAGGTGGCACAGTGGATAAAGCACTGGCCCTGGAATCAGGAGTACCTGGGTTCAAATCCAGTCTCAGACACTTAATAATTACCTAGCTGCGTGGTCTTGGGCAAGCCACTTTAACCCCATTTGCCTTGCAGAAACCTAAACAACAACAACAAAAAAAAAAAAAGAGTTAGACCTGGCCAACTGTGTAATCTCTTGTCAGACAATCCAATGGATTCTAAGGTGATACATTAATTTGTGATTTAATTATATTCTACTTGCAAGACTATGTGTATATCTTTTAAATGATTTCAAACTTCAAGAATTGTCTATATAGATTCTCACTTCATTAAAACAGATCAATATCCCTTTCCATTTTAATTAGACAGATAGCCTTTATGAGTTTCTGTGACAGCAAAAAATATTACCACCCAGTTATAAAACCAGTAGACTGATTTTGCAAAATAGTCTACAGTTAACAACCAGTACCATGGTCTTTCCAGCTTAGTAGGACATGCCAAGGCTCAGATTTCACATGCACAGCTTACAAGAACCCAGGGTAACATCCAGACAACAGTTTGACACCAATACTTGGTTCTCTCTCTCCACCCTCATTTCCAACTCCTTAGTTTTCAAATCTTAACTAGTCCCTCCTTCCATAGTAAGTCTTTCCCCATCGGTCCTCCCTTGATTTAACACCTTGCCCCCTAAAACTAATCTCAATTTATGATGTAAATAATTCATCTGTACACATTTGTTTTCAAGTTGTCCCTCCAGTAGATTGTGAGCTTATTAAGATCAGAGACTAGGGTTTTTTTTGTCTTTCTTTTTATCTACTGGCACACGCTGTTGATCAACAATCAGTCAAATGAATATTGGTCTAGAAAATTATAAAATTCAATTGATTCCTGACCCTGGCTCTGGGCCTATCCCTGATTTATTTGCCCAAATGACCTACTTCACTTTCTTACCTCCATCCCACCACACCCTGAAACTTGGAAAATATAGCAACCACTTTCTGTGATGATAAAAGGTAAAGGATGGGGTGGGAGGAGAAAGAAACTTCAACCTTCTGGCCACCCCAGCCTGATTTCTTCTGCCCAAGTACACTCGAGCACCTACAGCAGAAGATTTAGAATTGTTCCCATGTAATCATTCCGTTTTCCCACCCAGAACTCATTACTTGACATAGACCTGAAGTCAAGAAAAATAAGTATTTGGATTCATTTTATTCATTCACATTTATTCATATTCATTCAATTTGCTCAATAAATTCATATTCATTAGTTTGTAACACTGGGCAAGTCATTTAACCTCTCTTAGACTCACTGCACAATGAGCATAATAATAGTACCTACCTCCCAAAGATTTTGTGAGGGGGAAAAACAATGAGATTATAATTGTAAAACACTTTACAAAATAAATCTGCTGGATAAATAGTAGTTGTTATAATATTAAAAAGTTCTTTAAATGCTTCAGAAGAAAGATTTGGTAATCCAAGACCCATACCAAGGCCCATTCTACCCAACTACTAAGTCATTACATGTATGTAACCTTGTGGACATCAGCACAGAACAGCTAAAGAAGATGTCACCTAAAGCAGATTTTAAAGCTATCAAGAGATGGCTCAAGAATTGCAGAGATTGTACCCAAATATAAATGAAAATCCTCTTGTAAAACTTCATTGAGCCCCAAGAGTGGACACCATCAGGACTAATTAGCACCAAGGCCAGTCCAGTAGTGATAGGGCAATGATCCAATTTGGCCTTGGCATTTCATAAGTCATCTGCTTTCTCAATGAAACAGTGAAGATGGATGCCAACTGTGATGTCTTTCACTACTTTTGCTATAGAGACATTCTGAACTGCTCACTGAGACCATCAATTCCTTTCTACATTGGTCTGAACATAAGCAGTGATGACAGCCATCAGATAGACGGTGCTGGATATGAAGTGCTGACTAGAGAAAAGATTTATAACCCATTACCAAGCCCCTAAGCCATGCCACCAACCTTTAACCAGACATTTTATCATGTCGGTTGCCTCTCTTGGAATTTGCTCTAATTTGTCTCTTTTTCAACATGTGGTATCCCAAACTAAAAGCAGTTGAAATATGTTCAGGCAAGACGATTGCCAAGTAGCTTGAAATAATTACTTTTCTGGTTTAGCACATAATGCTTCCATTAACACAGCCTGATATCACTTTAGTGGGATTTGAGGCAAGGAAGGGAATTTCTATTTCACAAATCTGTTGTATTGTCCACCTAGAGAAAATTATTTTAATAAACTCAAGCTGGGGTCAATAATCAATGATATAAATGACATGCGATATGACTTTAAGTGTCATACCACAGTAAGCCTGGGGAAAATGGGGAAAGGGGGAAGGTGGTCTTTGGGGCCTTCCCACCTTCTTTGTGGTACCCCTTTATCCTACCCTCCCCAGATCTCTACATTGAGTCCCATTCTTGTCTTCATTTAGCTGCCAACTAATCTCCAATAAAAGATCAACTGATAACCAAAATGTTATCTGAAAATGGCTTAAGGAAAAGAAGCTTCCCAATAATTCTTAATTATTGTCAGAGTAATAGACAATAATAATAGTAAGAGGGTACACACTTAACCATTCCTAAGGCTAAGATTGTTGGTTATTGTCCTTCATTATTGAAGAAGACCAAAATGACATCACTATGTTAAAAATGAGATACAGAGTGTCCGACTGTGACTGTTCAGACCAATACAAGCTCAGAATGCTCTACCACAGATTGGGCACAAACAATCCACAAGAACACCTGGGATGGGTTCTCTAAACTTATGTTTCTCACTTTCCTTTAAGCTGTCTCAATTCTGCCTTGCTCATAGAGCATGCCCTCTCTGAGGAGGGCACATCATGCTGGGCAGTCCTGTACAAGTGTCTCCATGCTGCATCAGTCAATTCCAAAGTTCTTAAGAGAGACCTTCAGGTGTCTCTGTATCATTTCTTCTGACTTCCCCTCTGAGTGCTTGCCACTGTGTGAGTTCTCCATAAAATAGTTTTTTGGGCAAACATTTGTCTGGCATTCTCATTACATGGCAAGTCTATCATAGTTGCATTTTCTGTAGTAACATCTGAATGCTTAGCAGTTTAACTCGAGAAAGGATTCCTGTATCTGATATCTTCTCCTTCCAGGTGATCTTCAGAATTTTCCTAAAACAATTTAAAGCTACAACTGTAAAGAAAGAAAAGAGTAGATGCAAGCTTGAAGAGAGGTAAACATTATTCTCTCTCATCCTTCCACCATTGGCTGGCTCTATAGTTAAGACAGCACAGAGAGAGAGAGGAAGCTTTGGTAGGGGAGTGTGAGGGAGCAGGGAAGACACAAAGAGAGTTAGACTAAAGGTTTAGATATAAGCACATTTTGTTTCACCCAATGAATGTTTGTTCCTCAAGGAAAGAGACTAAATAAAGGTCAGGTCCTAAAGGGTACTCAACGTTTTGTATAACCAATACTTAGTATAATGTCTAGCAAAAAGTAAGAATTTAATAAATGTTTGGAAATTCATTGATTAAATTTCTAACTGACCACAGTATTTGTAAAGGTCTTTCTTACTGAATATTACTTGGAATTCAAGATTAAGATTGTGATTTAAATTTTCAGCTGATTTTTCTATCAGGGAAATTATGACCAGATGAGACCAGCAGAGACCTCCAAGTTCAATCCCTATCTCATCTACCTCTCACAATATACTTACTCCCCTCATTCATTCCCCCAACATCCACATATCCACATACTAACCAAAAGTTCCTAAATTTCTATTTCCTATCTAGAAGTAAGGCAGAACCATGTTTTTACTTATCTCGCATATGTGAGGTAGTACCTATTTTGTATGTCAAGAAAGAAAAGAGGAGGCAGCTTGGTGACTCAATGACCCTAGAGTCAGAAGGACTTGAGTTCAAATGTGATCTAAGACCAGTGTAACTTACAAACTGTGTGACCTTGGACAAGGCAATTAATTCCATTTCCCCACCAGAGAAAGGAGGAGAGGGGAAGGGAGGAAAGGGCAGTGGAGAGGAGAAAAAATAAGACTTGAATTCATAGTTTACTGGCTAGGGTAGATTAGAATTAAGTAACAAAGCTGAGAGGGAAAATGGAAACTTCCCCAGAGGATGCTTGGTATGATTTTACCTCCCAAAGGATGCGTGTCTTCACCACTTTACAAAGATGAAATAGAATACATGAATTCTGAAGGAAGTTACCCATATAAAATATTTCAGAGTGATCTAAAACCCTCCACTTTAAAAGGAACCATTTCTTATCACCATCACTATACTAATTTTACAAAAATGCTAAATTTTGACACATCACTCCTCTACTTATGAACCTCTAATAGCTTTCAGTTTCCTTCAATGATGAAATCCAATCTCCTCTGTCAGCTTTCCTGGTCCCTCCATAATCTGTCCCCATTCCATTTGTCCAATCTTCTTTTGCTATTTCTTATGCATAGGATCTCTTAAATGAACCATAACAACTCCAAGGTTGGGTTCATGTTGTAGCCCTATGGGTGATGTTTTCTTCTCACCTCCCCATCAATTTATGGTCTACTCAGACTTCAAGGCCCAGTTCAAGGCTTGAGTCTTCCATACAGCTTTCCATGCTGTCATACATATGATGACATGGTTCTCTGCAGTTATGAAGGACAACTTCTAATAGCTTTCCCCCAAACACTCTAGCTCAGGATAAACTGACACCTGACCCCATGCCCCTTGGCTAAAATTGAGGCCACTCCTATAGCTTGCATCCTGGGTCACTCATTGCCTGAAATTGTTGCTTAATTAATTGTTTTCTGATACTATCTTGATTCTTTATAGGACCTTTAAGTATGTATATTTTGAGAAAAAGGAGGAGTAGGAATCTTTTGTTAAACTGGGAGCTCTGAGAACAGGGACTATCTTTTTGCCTTTCTTTTATTATCAGTATTTAATCTGGAACAATGCTTGATAAATGTTTGTCCATTTGACTTCACACACTTTTTTGTTTCCCTTTGATTTCTAGCACTGTGATATGTACATACTTCAAGATAAATCCATATTTGATGAATGAAGTAAGACTTTTATAAAATCACAATTTAGCAGACTCCTCTTATCAATCAACCAATCAGTAAATATTTATTAATCGCCTATTCTATGCCAGGTACTATGTAGACTGAGTGTACAGCACTTATCCTATTCAACACAAATCAAATAGACCCAACTCAGGGTTAGAATTACATAATTCCTAGCTCCGAAATCTATGATTCTATCATTAAACTTGCTTGGAAAATTGAACTATCAAACTAAAATGGTCATTGCAAACCAGAACTGCCTTGAAAATAAAGTACTAGGGCAACTAGGTGGAGCACTGGATAGAGCATTAGCCTTAAATAATTTTTTTTTTAAAAAATGAGTGAAAATATTTTGGAGGTAGATAGATATAATTCCTGTCTGAGAAAAGAAAAATTATCTACCTCATGGACTTTTCTCTAGTTCCTTTACAAGCAGGAATCAAAATCTCCCTTGCAGGGGCAGCTAGGTGGCACAGTGGATAGAGCACCGGCCCTGGAGTCAGGAGTACCTGAGTTCAAATCTGGGCTCAGACACTTAATATTTACCTAGCCATGTGGCCTTGGGCAAATCACTTAACCCCATTGCCTTGCAAAAACTAAAAATAAAAAATCTCCCTTGGAAAGGGATCAATAGATTTCAGAAATATTGATCCTAACATCCCTTACAACCTCAGTTGACAAAACATGTGGACATACATATACATTACATGAACAACACACATGCCTCTACATTTTATTTGGTATTTACCATGAATATTCAGTATTTTATCAACTCTTTTGGGAAGAAAATATATATAATACAGAGGCATGGAGTTTCTATGTAATCTATAACTCTTTTATCATTCTCATTCCTTCTCTCTGAATCATGTTGCTATTCAGTTACCTTCAGTCATGTCTGACTCTTCATGACCTCATTTGGGTTTTCTTTGCAAAGATACCGAAGTGGTTTGTCATTTCCTTCTCTAACTCATTTTACAGATGAGGAAACTGAGGAAAACAGGGCAAAATGATTTACCCAAGGTCACACAGCTTGTAAGTGTTTGAGGGCTGATTTGACCTCAGAAAGATTAGTCTTTCTGACTTCAGGACCAATACAGTATTCACTGTGGTCTTAGTTACCCTCCCTAAGACATGTCTTTCCAACTATTTCTCTCCATTCTCTCCTTTAACCAATTTTACATTGAAGTCTCCAAGTATCAGAGTATCTATTGATTTAATTTGAAGGATCTTATTAAGTTCTTCTTGGAATTCTTTACATTTACCAGTCTTAGTACCCTGCATTTGTTATGCTATTTTTACAGACTTAAACTTAAAACTACAATACAAAATGGTTCATTATCTCACAAATACTTATGATCTTTAGTCATACGATAAGACCCACTCCAAAAAAATGTAATACTTCATCTTGTTTCACCAAGAAATACCCATGATCCATCCTTCCATTTTATTGCAACTTACTTCTTTCTTCTGTTTCATTTATAAGAATGACAAGACTCATATGATTCATCTTTTCTGGCAATATATCTACTAGTTGGTCATTGGCCAAAGATTTTACATTTAGAATATCAATAGTCAAACTCAAGTTTGACTTGATTACTGTGTTTTACTTGTGTGATTATTGGCCTTCTCTGTCTTCTTTCCTGCCACTCTATCATTGTTATGACAGAAGCAAAAGAATCTCATAGCAATAAGACTTTTTCTTTTTTAATCAATTGCAATTCCCACCAAAAAAATAAAATGAATCACTATTTGGCCATCCTGTGGGGAATGAGTCACTTCATACTTAGTTATGTTGCTCCTTGGAAAGCAGATTTGATCTTCTGCCAGATCCATACTTGAAGTCTTTCCAGTATGGTAAAGCCTGCCAGAGCTTGAACTGTGTTGGCATAATCTTTAAGAATGCAGGGGCATCTCCACAATGTGAGTAGACATTAGAATAAGAACTCTACTATCCCTCATGATGTCAAAGTTAGCAACTTACACCTTCTGATGAAATAGATTGTATGTTTAAAAGCAGGAGAAAAACTTGCTATTAATAGACTAATTCCCTAAATAAGATATCTATGCATATTCAGATCAATGAGCCATCAAACTAAGATCATAATTAGTTTTTAGAAAGAATCATAATAAGAAAAAGATAGTTTATAACTGAAACAAATTAACTCTAGCCTATTTTAAAAAGCAATTAACCATCAAGAGTGGGAAACAGATAACAGTAATACCATTGACAATGACTATAAGAATTTTATTTGGAGGGGTGGCTAGGTGGCGTAGTGGATAAAGCACTGGCCCTGGAATCAGGAGTACTGGGTTCAAATCCAATCTCAGACACTTAATAATGACCTAGCTGTGTGGCCTTGGGCAAGCCACTTAACCCCGTTTCCCTTGCAAAAACCTAAAAAAAAAAAAAGGCATTTTATTTGGAAAGTTAACCAACAAAAATCAATTGCCACAAGGAACCCAGAAAAACAAAAGCCCAGATAGTATCATTGTCATCAGATATCTTACTTGTCCAACAAAGAGATAGATTCCAAAGGAAACATTGGATTATTTTATAAATTTGTTTGTAAAATCTTGCAAAGAATGATGATAGATAATTATGAACAGTGGACAGTAAAATCAATTTAAAGAATGCTGTCAAGATATCCATCTAATCACAGTTATTCAAGGATACTTAATGATGGAAGTGGAAGGAAGACAATAAACAGAAGAAAACAAAGAAGATTCACAGAAATCATTATGATAATTTTTTTCCAACAAGGATAGTAGTCCCAACATTCTTGGGATCCTCACTCAATATCTCAATCCCAGATGTGCTTATAAAGGAGGTAGAAATATCAGTAAAGAGAAAATATATAGCAATAACCCCTAGAATGGATCAAGTATATGAAGAGGAAATCTGTCTTAGACACTACAGAACTGACATGGTGGTGCGGAAAAGATATACCAGCTTTCTGAAGAAGACAATAAAAATTGAGAGGGAAAACAAAAAATCTACTAATACAAAAGGTTACAGAAAAACACTAATAACTACAGACTGATATGCTCACTTTACCATCAATATACAACCCTTATGTGAGTTATCTATACATAATTTGAGGATATTTGTATGGAACAAGCAGGTTTTCACAAATGATGTTCAACAATGATGTTCAATTTCACAATTAACTGAAATGTATAAAGAACATAATATATCATTGCTCTAATTGTTATTTGCCAAAAAAGAAAAAAAGGTTTTGAGATGACTCCCAAATCACCCTTATTCAAATTTAAATAGCTGTACACCCACTTGCCTATTAGCCATTTCCATTGTTACCTCATATTCAAAATATCCAAAACTGAACTCAATGATTTTGTCTTAAAACCATATTCTTTGTTTAATTTTCTTATTTTGTTAAATTGTGCCACCATTTTCCCAATCTCCCAATTTTCCAGTCTAGAAGTTATTTTAACTTTTCATTTGATTCAGTCACCAAGTATTATCTAATCTTTCTTCAAAAAATCTCTCAAAACCTTTTGTCATTCCTACTGACCTCACCTAGTCCAAACTATTATCTCACACCTAAATTATTGAAATAGTTTCCAAAGGTTTTTTCCTCTACCTTCTCTGACCCATTCACCATAAAATCATGTTAGCATAAGATTTTTAGAATTTGGTATATGGAAGCACAGAATCTATGGAAATTAATGGTACTAGAGACCACTCCAGATAATAGAAGGGCGGCAAGATTGAGAAAGTATTTGGTCTTGGAGAGCAAGACTAGTCACTGCTAGACAAGACTTGGAGGACCCTTAAATTCAATTCAATTCAATTCATGGTCCTTGTCTATCTCACATTTATCGAGCAGTCAGAACTGTCCTCATAATTTGAAGCTCAAAACTTCTGGTTTTGAACCTGCTTTGGTCTCTTTTAATCTCTCATGCCCCCTGCTCTTTCCAGCTTATTGATCTTTTTTTCTGGCATTGGCTTGCTGTACCACATTCCTGATCTTCATCTATAATGGAACCGCCTCACCCCTAATTAATAGGGTTCAGTAAACACCAGAGACCTGACTAGGCACAGTTCTTACAAGATGCTATCCTTAGCCCTGCTGAGTACAGGAAAGAGCTTGAGAGATAATATTGTCTTACCTTCTCATTTTTTCAAATAGATAATCTGAGGTCAAGAGAAGGAAGGTAACATCTCTGAGGCTGCTCAGTTTAACAGAGTTAAGACTGAACCCAGTCCTGAGTCTTTCTACAATACAAAAATCTACTCTAAAATTGTGTTTAACATGGTATACTGCATTCTTCCAAAAACAGTCCCTAGCATGGCCTGGGCCAGATTCAAATGTGCTTGGAAAATATTTAATTTTTAAAAATACAATAGTACATAGATGTTAAGATGTAGTTTTCTGAGTCAGTGTGCCCCCACAGGAATCATTATATGTGATTTAGTGGCCCCATTTCTATTTTAACACCACTGGTGAAGACTTCCAAATGTCAAAACAAGGACTTTATGTTGCCTGGAGGTAATAGGGAGAGATAAGAGTTTTTTAAATTAAAAAATGACACCTTCAGAGTTGTTTTTGGAAAATTCCTTTGAATAGAGAATGTATTGGGGTAAAGAGAGAATTTTGTCAGGGAAATCAATTGGAAAGCTATTGGTTTCCCTGTTGAAGTGGGTGGAGAAGATTAGTAGAGTTCTGGCATATGAGTGGAGAGAACTTATACATAATACATTGTGAAGGTAAAAATGACAAGATTTGAACAGATAAACAAGATGAGTGAAAAATAAGGAGTCAAATTCAACACTGAGATTTCAAGTTTGAATGGTTCAGAGGATGTTGTTGCCCTTGAAAAAATAGGAAAGTAGAATGGAAGGTTTGAAGGAAAAGATAAAAAGGGTGATGAATTTAAACCTATAAAACATTCCAATTCAAGAAGGTCAAAGGTCAGTTGGTGTTACGGTACTAAAAGTTGGGAGAGAAGTTAGAGTTAGATCTATAGATTAGAAATAATCTACTATGGCAATGATAATTGAACCTGTGGGAGTTGATGAAATCACCAAGAAAAATAATATAGAGGGAAGAGAGAAGAGAGTCTTTTAGACACAACCTTGGGAGATAAAACCAAAGGGACTGAGAAAGAGCAATTAGGGAGGAGAAGAACATGGTGAGATCAATGTCAAGAAAACAGAGAGAAGAGATAATATACAGGAGGCTTTGGTAATTGACAGTGTCAAAGATTTGCAAAGTAGTCAAGAAGAATAAGAATAGGAAAAAGTCCATTAGATTTGTCAATTAAAAGATCATTGAATATTAACTATTTCATGCAAGTCTATCCATGTTTTATCATGATCATCAAGTTCATTTCTTATAACACAGTAGTATTCCATCATGATTATATACCACAACTTGATAGCAATCCAAATCAACTACAAAAGACATATAATGAAAGGTGCTATCATCATCCAGAGAAAGAATTGAAAAAAGAAGTATGCATAGAATGATTTTATACACACATACACATACACACACACACATACACATTTGTGATTAATAGTATCCATCTCTAGGACAGGGGAGAGAAGGGGAAAAAATAAAATTTCTTAAAAGTTGCTTAATAATTTTATTATATGATTAAAAGGAATAGCAACTTGTATACAATAGATTTGCAGGTTCATATACAATGGTCTTTTTTCTATTCTACTATATTATAGAAATGTTTGAGGAGGTTAGGTGGTGCAGTGGATAGAGCACCGGCCCTGGAATCAGGAGTACCTGAGTCCAAATCCGACCTCAGATACTTAATTACCTAGCTGTGTGGCCTTGGGAAAGCCACTTAACCCCATTTGCCTTGCAAAAAAAAAAAAAACTAAAAAAATGCTTATTTTATTTCTTGTTCAGACTAAAGTAAATATTTTTTTTCAAAAAAAGATCATTGGTAATAGAAATAGCTAGTATTTATATAGTGCTTACTACATGCTAATTGCTTGATCCTCACAACTACCTTGGGAGGTAGCTGCCATTATTTTTTATATTTTACAGATGAGGAAATCAATGCAAACAGAGGCTAAATTTTTGCTCAGGATCATGAGGGAGAACTTTAAGTTAAATAATGACATCAAAAGTCCAATGACAGAAGGTTTAAAAGTGAGTGAGAGGAGAGGGAGTAGAAGAAGCACCTTGCATAAATGTCTTTCTTAGGAATTTATCAAAGAAAGGTAGGAATAATTGAGAATGATAGTCAGAGGACCCCAGTTAAAATTTTACCTCTATTGCTTATCTTGAGCATGTCACTAAAACTCCCTGAAACTCATTTTTATCATCTTCAAAATGAGGGCACTGTACTAAGATGGTCCTTAAGGCACTTTAAGCTCTATATCTATGACCCTACACATTTAGAGCTGGACGGAAGACCTTTCAGGGAAGGAAAATCATCCAGTACAGTCACTTCATTTTACATTTGAGAAACTGAGACTCACAGAAGTTAATACTGGTTTATTAGCCCTTTGTAATAAGAATAAGACTATAATTGACATTTATACATTACCTGCTGGTTGGTATGTGGATAAGTCCTAGAATGAGAACTGCTATCTCTTGGCCCTGAGTATTCTCTCTGGCTGTCCCTCATGCCTAGAATATTCTCTCTCCTCTCTGGCTTCCTTAAGTTCCACCTAAAATCCCACCTACAGAAAACATTTCCTTGTTAATTATCTCTTATTTGTCCAGTATATCACTTGCTTTGTATTTATTTGGTTGCATGTTGTCTCCTCCATTCGACTGTAAGCTTCTTCAGGTAAAATATCATCTTTTGCCTGGCACATAGCAGGTACTTATTGAATTGAACTCTCTCCAGCAATATCCAGCTCACAAACTGCCTATGATTTAGTTGATAGTTAATGGGAAGTTGTCCCAGGCACATGAAAGTTAAATGTCTACTCAGGTTCACTTGACCAAGTGTCAGAGGTAGGATTTGAAGCTCTAAACCCAGTTTTCTATCTACTATATCTCACTGTCTACCAACATATAACATCTGCTTTCAGCCTCACAACAACACTGAAAAATAGGTACTGTAGATATTATCCCTTATTTACAGATGAAGAAACTAAATTTCAGAGAGGTTAAGGAACTTGTCCAAGATCACTCAGCGATTATGTTTAAAAGGCAGCACTTTAACTTTCTAATTCAGCATTCTATTCATTAAATTTTTATACTTTTGAATAAATGATTTGCAAACCAATTTTTGTAAATATATTTGTTTATAAATAAAATATTCACCAGGGCAACTAAGGTAAATTCTACAAATATTATTATCCCCATTTTAAAGATGAGGCAAATTAACCAACTTGCCCTGTCACATAGCTTCATGAGAGGTAGCATTTGAACCCAGGATTTTCAGAATCCAGCTCTCCATTTGTTGGGGTTTTTTGCCTGTGGATGGAAGTCCCAGATAAAACCAAAATCATAAAGCTTCCTCCCTCCTTTGGATCCTTACTCAGGAGGGCTATGTGATCTTTAACAGAGATGCTGCAAGGATAGTCACAGTGAGGAAAGGTGAAATGTGTTGAGCACAATTGGGGTAATCCATTCCAGACATGTGTGTAATGTAGGGGGAAACAGGTGCAAACAATTGAGCCCACTGTCAGTAAGCTCTAGTGATCGCTTTTGATATCTTAATCGTTGGCTGATACATGTGCAACACTGGCAACATCACTGTCATAGCTGACTGAACATCTGCAAGTCTTTTCCAGTTGCTTCTGATGTCCGTGTGAGTCCGTGAAAATCCTGACGTCACAGGAGCCTAAATTGGGCATGATTGCTGCCATTTCCCCTTTTCCGGCTGTAGAACTGGGGAGTTGACAAATGTCAATAATTACTAATCATTCACTACCGTTTGTCATATGCCCCACAAGGCAAGTGTGAAGAGGGATTGCTCTGAGGCTGTGATCTCCAGGCAGCCATCAGGTTGATGGACTACATGTCATTTTTCTCTTGGACAGAGAAGCTATTTGCCTTAGCTAGATCTCCTGAGTTTCTTAACTTTTCCTGCCCCCAGCTGTCTCTTCTTCTCAACCACAATCATGTAAAATAAGCATCTGGAAAAGTCTTAAGAATGAATATATGATTTTGTCATTAGTGAAATGTTTCCGTTCTCCTTTCGACGCAATGCCACTCTCCAGTGATGGGCAATTATCTACAAGAAGAGGCTTGTCTCAAAATCAGAATTATAACTACTAAGTTGTGCACCTGGGGCAAAGTAAAGCATGACTGGAGGTAGTGGGGGGAAAAATCTTCAAATCAACTTTTTAAGATATGACACCTCAAGGCTGATGCTTGAAGTGGGGCATGAAGGGAGGAGTCGGGGTAGAAATGGAGAAGCAAAGGATCAAGAAAGGGAGAGTGGAAAAGAGAAGAATTGGACCAGGCCAGGTGGAACTCACTTGAAATGTGACTCCATGGTGGTCCTTCTGGTAACTTCCTATCTACATTAAGTCTTCTTGCTAAATAGGGACTAAAATCTATTTTTTTCTGATGGGGAAGTGAAATGTTTTCAATAACTTCTAAATTTATCATTCTAAGGGGGGGAAAATCCCATTTTCCCCCTCATTATTACAGTAATGTTCATAATTAGTGACAACACTTATCCATAACCTGATTGAGAAAAATAAGTTAATTTTCACCAGGGATTATCGATTTTGTACACTCATATCAGTGGTGGATTATCGATTTTGTACACTCATATCAGTGGTGGCAATAGATATAGTTTTGACTGGTATTCTCTTCCTCTAGTAAAGATTCAATTGAGAATTGTGGACAGAGATGGAACTACCACTAGAGCCCGAAAGGGGAACAGCAGAATCTAGAATTGAAGGTTCAGAGGGACCCTGTCATAAAGGACAGAGGAGATGGGCAACCCATTATGGTCAATTCCCTGGAGCTATGCCTGTTTTCATAGATTTAGGCTTATAGCTGATAGGACCACAGAGCAAGAGGTTGAAAGGGGCCAGAAGAACCAGCACTCTGACCCCTTCATTTTCCACATGTGGAAAATGATACTGGAGATCTGAAGTAATTTGACAAAGGCATGCTAAATAGTAAGGAACAGCCAGATCCTTGGACCCCAAATTCAAAGTTCTTTCTACAAGACCATGCTGTTCCCTATTTTGACCCCAATTCAAATTGTGCTTTCCAGGTCTCACTGTTTTATTCAGGAAGACTGACAGATGATTACATTTAAATTCTCCTCAGAAAAAAAGGAAATATCTACAAAAATTTAGGAAACTTATATGTATCACAATGAGATAAGGCAGTACTATTGTATCTGTTTTACTGGTTAAGAACGCTATTTTACAGTAAGAATGCTGTTGCTGACTATACGAAATGAATATTCTTACTTGAATTGGGGTAGGAAAAAACACTTGGCATGAGAAGTCATCCTCATAAATATGGAGTCTTTTCTGTCTTGCTAACAGTATAAAACCAGCAATTCACAGAAGATTGAATTCAAACTTTGGATCACATAAACCTGAAATCAAATTCAAAACCAGAGAATATATCCCAACAACCCTTTTGGACTAGAATAACCAATGATATATATTCTAACTTGTCCCTGAGTCTCTCCACCTCCCCTCAAAAAATCAATCAAAATATTTACATACCAACCATAGAATTCCTTAATTTCATTCTTTATCTATCCACCAGCCGCTTATGATAAATTTCATCTGGGACTAATCTGATTCATTAAAATAAAAAAGGTAAGGAAAAGAGGGAAAGTTGCCCTGTGGAAAAAAAATTAGCATTAAAAACTCAAATAACTACCTTTTTACTGTGATTAAATAGATATAAGCATTCTAATAAGGCCTGGGACAACTCTATATATATTTAAGCATAAATAAGTGTTTGAGGTGCAGACATGGAGTAATCACTGTCAATACATTCTCCCTATAATAAAGACAGTGCTGTTCTTATAAATTGATGTTCAAAAAGAAAGAACTTTCAAGACTGACTGAGTCTTGCATAACTCTATTGGATAAGTATGCAAGCAATTTTTCAAAGTAGAGATATCCCAGGCTGATATGATCATATGCCTTAAAACTTGAAGTGACTTTAAGGATACCTACTACAAGTCCTTCCTCTTATAGATAAGGAAATTGAGACCAAAGAGATGAAAAATTTTGATCAAATGTGCTTACTTTCCCCTGAGTTTTTCTCATCAACTAAACCCTGAACAAGCAAAAGCTTCTTTTATTTTCATTTTAGCATGGTGGAAGGGGAGATACATTCAGCATTTCTAATTTCTTAGAAGAACTCAATGTAACTTCATGTAATCATTTATATGGCTTTTAAGTTAAAGAATATTTCCTGCTTTTAAGAGTTATTCTTTGGAAAAGAGCAAAAAATATACATCAAAAAAGTCATTAAATCACTAGATATTGTCCAAAGCAAGTTTCAACTGATTAGAAAGAGGTGATTAAAAAAACAATTCCCAAAATAAAGACTGTTACTTAGACATTCCTCTCCCTGATTGCTTCCATTTGAAAATTATTAAGCCCATTTATTCCTATATCATTACTCTGATGGTTTATCTCTGCCTCCACCCCTCAGGAAAAAATTAAAAACATCATATTTCATAACTAACATGTAGAGAAAACTTCTGGTCATGTGATTTTTACAACTTGCATTTTTGTTATCAAAGCCAGAAAAAGAAATCCAGGAGATTGCTTCTGATTTTCAGGTTATTTTCCATCTCCATATGATAAATTTTGATATAAATTAGGCTAGACCATAAATCTATTTATTAGAAATAAGATTTTTGAGAGGATTGTTCTTTCTTGAGTAATAGTTATATAAATTCCCTATAACTCAATGTATGCTTATTTTCTTAGGATTGTCTGAACTCTTTTTCCATTTGACTATTCACCTTTTAACTAGGAAGGTTGTCTTTTTCTCTCAAAGCAGAATATCCATTACTGAAAATAGAGGTGTGCAAGAAGATTTGTTACTTTTTCAAATCTTGTGACTTTCAAAAAGCCAGCCTGAAGTTTATAACTTTATTGATTCTTTGTCAAGCACCTTGAGCTCATTGGCGAAAATGAGAACAGCTGGGGTGCATAACTTACATAAACCAAGCCTTTTTGTCTACACGAAGTTAAAGGGTCAGCTGGCAATGCTGGCAGAAATTTTACAGTAACTATATCAAACCGTTTCAGAAAGGCAGTAATACCCACTTAAATGGCTATAAGAGCTTATAAATCTTCAAGACCACTCAGAGAAATCCAAATATCCATGAAGCATTCCACAAGGCAGGGCCAGCCCTAGGCAAAATTGCAAAAAAGTTTGTCTAAAAAGCTTCACCTTCCTACCATCTTTCAGGGTCTCTTTTCCTAGTGTCCCCACCCCCATGTCTCCTAGCCCTACTCATTTGGCAGTGTACTATTTTTGCCTAACTGTTAAGAAGAAAATAGTCACAGGGAAAGCAACAAATTATTAATTTTCCCTAAGCAATAAAAAAATTGATAATTTAATATTACTCCTGCCTTAACAATTGACATTTTTATAGATGTCTAGGGTTAACTATGTAATAATATTCTTGTTCTATAATATTAAAAATTATCATTTATAAACCCTTTAGGATGGGACTCCTGTAAGGTAAATAGTACCTCATTTTACAGATAGGTGGCCAGAAGTGACTTCTCAATCAAGAGAATATCAAAGAAGGCTTCTCATACAACTGGTAGATCCTCTGTGAAGGATCCATTGGAGAATATAAATAAGAATCTCATAAAGAAGGTAGTTAGCTAGACGTTAGTACTGAACATCAATCATTACACTGAAGGGGTAAGAAGGGAAAAAATGTCTTTTCATCATGCCAGGTCTCTTGTCCACAGGAAAAATACCATTCCATTGAGCACCAGTCTCAGCCCTTCTAGGGAAAGAGAGAAAGTTCATTTTCACATATTTCTTTGGCGATTTCCTGCACTGGAGGCATGGGAATAAAACCATTCCTTCACTGCTTACAACCTCCCAACAGTGTCCTCACTTGAATTGCCTAAGACCCCAAGAGAACTCCATCCACAGGCCAAATCTTTAGGGATAACTTAACTTATATCACTCATTTCTCAATAATTATCAAATTGTCATATCATCCCCATACCAGTGATCCTGAATCCCTAGTGGTCATCGTTCAAACTTCACTAACCATCTTCCACAACACTGTTGGTGGATTATTCCCCTCAACCCAACCAGTCTCATAATGTCCTGCTCTAAAGCTCTAGCTCCTTCCACTGTGCTTTCCGGAAAGCCTACTCATTAAGGAATAAAATGGACTTTATCTTAAACTTTTTCCTTTCCTACTTCTTGAGACCAGGTTTCCTTCTGATGATTTAGTTCCCTAGAATCCCCTTCTAGTGCAGTCGGACTTTCACACATTCCTAAGCATTCAGTGACTTGAGGTGAGGAAGTTAAAACACTTCTTTCTCCCTATTGCCACATTTCTGATCTGCTTCCACTATTACTCAGTAACCTCTCCTTTGAGGTTCACTCAATCCATATCTACCTTTCAATCAAAATTCTGGTAACTACTGATCTCCAGGACATTCCCCTTCTTGAATGAATGAATTTGGTTCCTTTCTCTTCCTCAACTTTTGCCCTCATACAAGGGACTTCAACATAATAATTTTCTCTTTAAACATCCTAACCTTATAGTTTCTCAATTTGCCCATGTCACAAGACCTACTCCTCCACCCCCACCTCAGCTATACAGAAAAATAAATGATCAAACCCTTGATGTTGCTATTACCCCCCAAAAAAAGACACTTTCATGCATTATAACTCTGAAATCCCCTTATCTGGATCACAATCTATTGTCATGCCACCTCTCCTCTCATGAAACTCCAAATCCTGTTCTTCATTATCATTATAACCTCCAGTTCCTTGACTCCTCAGTTCTTTCCCAGGCTATCACCCCTCCTCTGACTATATTCTCATGTCTTTTCTATCTTGACCCTTTGTTGAATCAGTTCAACTCTACCCTGTCCTCTTCTCCTGAATATCTTGATACTCCCACCATCCCCTGTCTCAGAAGCAATTAATACCTTAGATCTATTTGCCCAGCCCTCAGCTCTCTGCCAACCTCAAGTCTCTCCAATTACTCATTGGACATCTCAAACAGATAGTCAGGCACACGTCTTAAATTCAACCTGCCCAAATTTGAACCCACTTCCCCTAAACACTCTCCACTTCTGATCTTCCCCACTACTGTCCAGAGCATCACCACACACTCAGTCACTCAAGCTCCCAACCTAAATGCCATTCTCAACTCCTTAGTATCTAATACTCCCCTTATACAATTGGATGCCAAGTTTTGACTAGTCTGACTTTGTAACAACTATGGTATAGTCCCCTTCTCTCCTTTGACATTGCTATCACCCTGGTGCAACCCTCCTCACCTTATACCTGAATTACTGAAATAACCAGCTTGAATTACTGAAATAACCAGCTGGCGGGTCTGGATGCTTGCTCTGCCTCTCTCTACTTCTGTCTCTTCTCCACTCTGCTATTAAATTAATCTTTCTAAAGCACTAATGGGGTACACAAATATATACACAAATATATACATAAACACAAACACATAATACATTCAATAAACCGGTAGTGACTCCCTATCAACACAAGAATCAATTAAAAAATCCTGTTTGGCAATCAAAGTTGTTCATAATCTCTTCTTCCCCTTATTTTTCCAGAATTTGGACACCTACATACACACACACACACACACACACACACACACACACACACACCATACAACACAACATACACACAATACAACATATACATACAAATACACTGCCATTCTGCAATCCAGTCAGTCTAACCTCCTTGCTATTTCTCCCATGACTGGAATATTTTCCCTCCTCATCTCCACCTCCTGTTCTTTCCTAAAATCTCATCTTCTAAAAGAAGCCTTTCCTGAACCACCTTATTACTAGTGTCTTAACTCTATTGATTATTTCCAATCTATCCTGAACCTAATTTATTCAAATATAATCATTTTCTTATTGTCTCCCCCATTAGATGAAATTATTGAGAGCAGAGACTGTCTTTTGCCTTTCTTTGTGACCAACATTTAAGCACTATACTATACTATATAGTTGACACTTAATAAATATTTATTGATCAAGTAATTATCTTACAAAGACAACCCAGGGAGGTTAAAATGCTCTAGATCTGGAAAGGATCTTGGAGACCACCAACTTCAATCTCTTCATTTTATAGGCAAGGAACATGAGATCTATGGAGGTTAAGTTTACATACTCAAGGTTATATACAGTAGGTACCCACATACAGTGGTTATCAGAGTGAGATTTGAACCTTCTGTTCCTCACTATCTCCATCCTTAGTCACACAGAAAGCAATAATCAGGATGGAACTCAAATTCAAATTTTCTGACTCCATTCTACCTTGTTTTTATACCAAGTACAAGGTACTACTTTGTACCAAGTTCTTGCTCCACTCTACCATCCCTTCATGTCCTTATTTCTTATAAATTGCACATCTGACATTAATTAATTCCCCAACTTGTCTTCTTTCTAGACTCTGAGACCCATGAAGTATCCTAATCCAAACATTCAGTGATATTCACTGAGATTGGGCCCCAGTTCCATTAAATGAATTCCCTAGGAAAAAGCCCATAACTTGTAACAGGATCCTACCCTCTTGAGTCTGAGTTCCACCTGTCATTCTAGTCTCTCTACAACTGAGACTTCCTTTTCCTGAGTCCTTCTTTCCATTATCTAAAATAATTTCAAAGAAGTAAAGTCCCACTTTTGAAATCTGGATCCTAACTCTAGGTCCCGGGGTTTCAAGGTCTTAGACTCCAAAATGATGGATACTTCTGGCACTGCCTTATTGCATAATAAGGTGTCTATCTGTTCATGAAACAGGTAGAGTTCATAGAAACTTCCTTAACACTACCTTCTCATTTGTTAGAAATCTGGATTTAGAGGTCTAAATTATAGTGTAGGAGGTACTTACCCTTTCAGTTAAGGTTTTTTTGTGTCAAGGAATCCTTTAGCAGTCAGATGAAACCCATGGATCCATTCTCAGAATGATAATATTAAATGCAAAAACCAAACACAAGATTACAAAGGAAATAAATTATATCAAAATATAATTATCAAACTTTTTTTAATTCATGGATCCTATATTAAGAGCCCTTGTTCTAGTCTGTAGTGTCAAACACAATAGAAACAGATTGCTATGGGTAGCATTTTGACTTAGATAACTACAAAATAACATTATCTATGTAGCATTGTATTTTCATTTTATTAAACATCCCCCAATTATATTTTAATCTGACCCAGGTTACACTTGGGAATTCTATGAGTTTAACACCTCTGGATCTAGTTCAACCTCTTCACCTTATAAATGAACAAATAGAGAGTTAAATGACTTGCTCAAATATTATCCCAGGTAGCAAGTAGCAGAGTCAATATTTAAACCCAGATGTCACAAAACTTCCTAGTAGATTAAAACACCGCAGATCTTTTCTAACATCCTGCTTTGAGGAAAACTTATCTAATCACCAGGTCTGCCCCCTTTGGATCTGTCTCAGCTCTGGGTCCTGACCATCCTCTGTCTGGTCAGGTCTGCAGCTTACCAAGCTCTAGCTATAAACAAATAACATATTAAACCTAGAGAATGATTTCCTAATAGTATACTTTTAGGCACTGTAGCAACAAAATGGAAAAAAATATTCCAGGAGTAGGAAAGCCTTAACAGCACCTTTCAAATTCAGCTGAATAGGTAACTTCTTATTCTATCTATGCTTAAGGTCAATCTGCACAATTCTCCCACTGTTAAAAATACTTTCAGTGCCTCAGATTGTGTTTTGTATGATAAACATGCAAAGAAAGGCAGAGAAATTCAATTTATCAAGTTTATCAATCAGACTGAGAGAATTTTTCATCAAATAATTATCTTTCAACATGTACCATAGAATTAGCACTAGGATGGGGCAGCTAAGATGGAGCAGTGCATAGACCACTGGCCCTGGAGTCAGGAGGACCTGAGTTGAAATCCAGTCTCAGACACTTTGTGTGACCTTGGACAAGTTACTTAACCCCATTGCTTTAAATAAATAAAAAAAATTAAAAATTAACACTACTAGGTCACTAATTTTTTCTGTCATAAAGAAGGTTACTGATGTGTGAAATGAAAAAATTAAAGAAAAAAGACAACAGTAATCCGTAAAGGTTTAGGAGTCATTTCCTCCATAATAACCCTATGTGGTAGGGAACACAAGTTTTACTATTCCCATTTTATAGATGAGGAAGATAAGGTACAGAGAGGTTAAATGATCTGACCAAAGTCATACAGCTAGTCAGTATGAAATCTAGGATTTGAACCCACTTTTTCTCTGACTCTGGGTCCAGTACTCAGTCCACTAGACCACCATGCTCTTCATAAGAGAAGTACATAGTTTCACAGAAAGTTTGACTTATATAGTAAAAAAATGTGGAATTTGTATCAGGAAAACCTAGGTTCAAATCCCAAGCCTAATACTTACAAGCTGTGTGACCAGGGGCAAATCATTTTTCCTCTCAGTTTTAGTTTCTCATCAGTAAAATCAGAGAAATAATAGCTGTATTATTTTCTTTTGATAAGAAATAAATGTAATGATAAAACATGAGTGCATAGAACTGAAAATGAAGCATACCAAAAATAAATAAATGAAATGAAGCATATAATTCATATCCTGATGGACTTAAAATGAGAAGATAAAGGAATAAGCATTTATATAATCTACTCTATATCTGGCATATTGCAGAGCACATTTCTTAAAAATGATCCACATAACAACCCTGGGAAGTAGGTGCCACTATATGCCCATTGTATAGTTGAGGAAACTGTGGTAAATAAAGATTAAGGGATTTGCCCAAGGTCACATAACTAGGAACTATCTGAAACCAAATTGGAACTCAAGACTTCCCAACTTCAGATCCAGAGCTCCCTGCACTGCTTTACCAGTTTCCTTCAAAATGTTGAACAACATATATTTTTGGATATGGCCAATGAGGACATTTATTTTGCTGAACTCTCTATATTTTTATAAAGTCTTTTTAAAATTTCTTTGTCTCCCTATCTCTTCCAGGCTGTATATACAAAGACCACTCACCAACCAATCTTACCACTGATTGTTTGACCTGTTCTTTTGCCAACCTGAGCCACTATGTATTCCTGGATCATTGGACCCAGAACAGCTGAACATTTTGGTAGGGAATTTAGTGTGGATACTCATCTAGCTTTATTAACCCTTCTCCATCTCAAAAATTCCAAATGCAAGCAATCCACCAGCTTCTATAGTAGAAAATGTGCCACTGTGTCCTATTTTTTTTCCTTTTTCTTTCAATAGTTCAAGGAGGGATAGGGAGACCATGGAATGAAAAGATGATAAATACTCATAAACATGAATTATATTTAATTAAAAAGAGAATATAATGAGATAAGAAATATAAAGTATTATATGAATGTCTGCTATCATTCTAATAATATAAACTGTTATTATACTATTGCCCGCTAAGTGGTGCAATGCATAGAGAGTCAGAAAGGCATAAATTCAATCCAGTTTCCTACACTTACTTGCTGTGTGATCCTGGACAAGTCATCTAATCCTGCTTGTCTTAGTTTCCTCATCTGTAAAATGAAATGGAGAAGGAAATGACAAACCACTCTGGTATCTTTGCCAAGAAAATCCCAAAAATGGGTCACAAAGAGTCTGACATGACTGAAGTAACTAATCAACAAATTATTATACTTTATATAAGTGCTTGTGATGAAATCACTTTATTTTCTGCTTATTTAATTTATTGTTCTCCATTCAGAAGAGCTAGTATTAAGGAAGGGCAGGGTATCATAGGGTCCTGTTTTACAAAGAGCCCAGATTATTTCAATTTGGGATTCAAAATACCTGGAGTCAAGTCCCAGATCTGCCTCTTACTAAGAGTTATAACACAAATTCAAGTCTGCAAAGTTTGACATGTCTCTTGATACTCTTACCATTCAAATATCTGAAAAGCTGTCAATATAGAAGAGTAATGATATTTGTTCTGCTTGCATAGAACCCAAACAAAAAGGAAGTACTATAGAGAGAAAATTTTCAGTTTGATATAAGAAATAAAAAATCTCCACAATTTTCCAAAAGTGAAATTCCTCAGGAAATATTAATAGTTAGAATTTATACAGCACAATATAATCTATAAGATCTTTACAACAACCCTGTGAAGTAGATGTCTTTATTATTACAATTATTTTAGATGAAGAAGCTGAGGCCAAGAAATTAAATAACTTGTCCGTGGTTACACAATTAGAATTTATGGTAAATTTTAGATTTGGGTCTCCTTGATTCCAGATCCAACACTTAGCCATAATGGCCTATTATGGTTTATAGATGGGATTCATCTTGGAGAGAAGGATTAAACTAGATAACCTGTGACTACACAGATTTAGAGCTGAAAGTCACCTCAAAATCATTCTAGTTCAATTTTGTAATCTTATAGAAGGGGAAACAGAGGTCCCGAGGTGACTAGCCCAGGGTCCCAAAGAAAATAAGTAACAGAAGCTGATTCAAACCCAAGCCTTTGATAGAACCAGCACACTTTTCCCTATACAATGCTGCCTTTACCCTGACACTAGTTTTATATATAGCTACAATCCCCAGATGCTCATGTTCATTCTAACTACTTGGCTGGGGAGAAGGTGAAAAATGGACCATTGATTTTATTCATGCATCCACTTAAACAAGCTGTAGCTATAATTTGAGACTTCTTCAAAGGCTAGCTCAGCACACTATACCATAGCATTAATAAGGAAAAATACCATGGGAAAAAAATTGCCAGACAACCCCCATTACAACCAATTTTCAGTTACTCAATTTTCGGAGACATTTGCAACTAAAATTTCCATTTTGGAGCCCTGACACAAATTATTTTACTCTTTTCTGATCAAACCAATTCAGGTGATCAGGGCACATCAAAATCATACTGCTTTTGGCCTAGGGCCATTGTGGAGTCTTTACAGAGCAAAGAATAGATATAATTTGATATGTTACATAAATTAGAAAGATCAAAGAGAGCAATTAGAATGAGTTTCCCAGTGTAAGACTAGATAATTCCTTTGCATTGATTTCATAAAAATAATGATCATTTTTACCTATAGCATCTAAAGTAACTTTAGCTCTGATTTTTAAATCAGCCACAGAAGAGGGATACACTCTGCTAATTGCATCCTTATCTCTATCTGATACTAAGTAACTTACTTTTCACTATTCTGGATCAACAAGTTAATATTGTTTTCTGCAAATCTCTTATCACCTCTTGACAAACTTTTTCCATATTTTTTTCTCACTTCTTTGACTGCTTTTCTTAGTCTCCTTTCCTAACTTACCATCTATATTATTTCCCCTATCTATAATTATTTCCCAAGGTTCGACTCCATTCTTCTTTTCTTGTCCCTTTATGTTCTATTCTCTTTTATTCTCTCTTCTTCTTCTTCTTCCTTCTCCTTCTCCTTTCTTTCTCCTCCTTTTCCTTCCTTTTCCTTCTCCTTTCTTCTTCCTTCCATTTCTCCTTCCTTCTCTTTCTTCTCCTCCTCCTTCCTTCTCTTTCCCCTTCTCCTTCCTTATCCTTCTTTTTTCCTTCTTCTTCCTTCTTCTTTCTGCTTCTCCCTCTTCCTTCTTATTCCTCTTCCTCCTTCTTCTTCTCTTTGCTCTCTCTCTCTCCCTCTCTCAATTGCCTACTGGACATTCCAAAACCAGACATACTACACTAATACACTATTGATGGAGTGAACTTTTCCAACCATTTTGAAGAGCAATTTGGAACTATGTCCAAAGGACTGTAAAACCATGAATGTCTTTTGATTCAACAATACCACTTCTAGATCTGTATCCCAAAAAGATCATAAAGGTTGGGGGAGGCAGGGGGGAGGACAGAGGGGAGAACATATTTATTCAAAACTTTTTAAAGCAATTCTTTTTGTGATGGCTAAGAATTGAAAACTGAGGGAATGCCCAAACGAAGAGTGGTATATAATTATAATAGAACATTATTGTACTATAATCAATGACAAGAGGAATGATTACAGAAAAACATAGAAAGACTTATATGTACTGATATAAAGTAAAGTTAGTAGAACTAGGAAAATATATTACACAGTAACAGCAATATTGTATAATAAGGAATTGTAAATGGCTTAGCTATTTTCAGCAATGCAATGATCTAAGACCATCCTAAAAGACTCAGATCAAAAAATGCTATCAAGTTCCAAAGAAAGAACTGATATCATCTGAATACAGACTAAAGAATACTAATTTTCACTTTCTTTTTCTTTCAATTTTCTTTCTGTTTTTTTGAATGTTCTTGAATAAAATGACCAATATGGAAATGTTTTATCTGGTTGCACAAGTATAATGTGTATTAGATTTCTTACTATCAGGGGAGTTGAGGAGAGAGAGAGAGGAAGGAAGAATAGAATTTGGATCCCAAAGTAGAATAAAAAATAATGTTTTTACATGTAATTGGAGGGCAAATAAAATATTATTTAAATTTTTTAAAAAACTGAATGTCTAAACCTAAAACTGAACTCATTATTTTCTCCCTCAATAATCTCCTCTTCCAGACTTAGCTAATTCTGTAAAAAATAATGCCCACCTTTCCAGGTTTTCACAATAAAGTAGGCTTTATCCTAGACTTCACAATCTCTCTCATCCCACATTGCTAATCAATTGCCAAATCTTACCATTTTGATCTTCATATTTCTTGCATTGGACCCTTCTTTCCACTCAGTTACCACCTTAGTTCAGGCTTTCATCACCTTTCACCAGGAACCAGTAAGGGGAGGCAGAAGAGGTATGCCTCACCTGTGCCTCAACTATGACTGCATAGTTACAGAAAAACCTGGAAAGGTGTCTGTACTATGATATATATACCTGGCATGCCCTTAAGTGTATATGATCAATCCCTCACAATCAGAGGTGAAGCTCAACTCTGCCTTTCATCTAGATTATTGCAACAACCTCTTAGTTTGGTTCCCTACCCCAAGTCTCCTCAGTCTAGTTCACCCTCCACACTGCCACAAAAGTAATTTTCCTTAAGCACAGATTTGACTATGTGATTCTTCTACTCAATCAACAAAGACTTTTTATTATCTCTAGGATTAAATATAAATCCATTTAGCTTTTAAAGTTCTTCACACCCTTGTGCCAACCTCTTTCAAGTCTCACTGAACATTACTCTATCCTCGCACACTCTTCAACCAAGTCAAATTGGTCTCTGTTTGTCACACATAACCATCCTTCTTCTGTCTTTGTGGTTTTCCTCTGGCTATCCACCATGACTGGAATGCATCCCCTCCTTATTTCTGTCTCTTAGAGTACCTCTTTTCCTTTAAGATGAATTGAGGTCACCATCTTCTTCTGCATGAAACCTTTACTGATTACCCCAACTATTAGTGCCTTATCTCCAAAGCTAGTTTGTTTTTGACTACTTTGTATGTTTTTGTTTATGAGCTTTATATTATTGTAGTATTTATGTGTATATGTACTTCTCCGTTAAAATGTTAAGCTACTTGAAAACAGGGATCATTTCATTCCCTGTTATTGTTTCCCCCGGTGCCTATCATATAGTATGTTCTTGATGAGACATTATTAATTGATGCTTGCTTGTATTAATAATTGCTAACATTAATACATTGGTTTAAGATTTGCAGTTCTTTATTTACATAATTGAACCTCACAACAATATTTCAAAGAATGTATTATTATCTCCATTTGACAAATGAGAAAACTGAAGTTAGGAGGCTTATCCAGAGTCAGACACCACAAGTGTATGAGGCAGAATTCAAATTTAAAACTTCAGACTCCAAGTCTAGAAAGCTATTAATCTCACCAAACTACTTCTCAAGTTACCATCCATCCTCCAGCCTTACCCCATCCTCTAGAATGATTCCAGGGACATGAGACAAAATAAAAGTTCATAAAGTCCTCTAGCACAGTGTATTCTAATTCTGGGGGGACAAAGGCCAGACCCATAGTGGTATATAATCACTGCCCACCTCCCAGAGATAGCCAGTCGCCTTTTGTCTCCAATACCACATATAACACATCTACCCTTAGTCTCCACAGTCCCCTCTCTAGTCATCCCCTCCATTGTATAAGCTCTCATCTCTCGAGTCAAACTAAGGTCTCTTGAAGTAGTTATGAACTAAGACTGCTTGGACAATCAGAAGCAGCACTTATGTACCTTTAGGAAAAACATTCCTCCTTGTCTCCCTTATCAATCATACCTACTTCACAGTTGACATTCTGGTTGATTTTGCTCAACTGCCTTTTTATCTTAATTACAAGGGATAGTTTACTGGGGGGGGGGGGGAGAGTGTGGGGGGGAGGAATATTCAGAAACAGATATGATATACACACAAAAAAATGAAATGAAGAATAAACTAAGTGATTAGCAAATTTCTTCTGCCCCATTCTCTCTTGACAGCAGGGCCAAAAAAACAAAGCAATGTTCCTCATACCTCATCAATCCTCTACTCAAACCAGGTTTGTTTTTACTCAGTTTGTAGAAAATTGCCTTCCCAGATACTAGCCTGCACACCTACCATATGACAGTTTCCCAAGCACCTGCAGAAAGATACTTAGGGCATTGTCAAACTAGGTAGCAAGAGCAATTTATCTAGGCAGAACATTATCCTACAGGAACCACCCACCCTATGTGCATACTGCCTCAGTCATGAAGACTTTGCAGCATATTATTAGTACTACATTATACCTCTACCCTAACCCCCAGAGCTTTAATTCCATAGGGGGTCTCCTTAAGAGATTTAGACTCCTTTAAATTTTCAAAATAAGTTTTATCTTGCATATATGTCATAAAAATTTCACTTCATCATAAAGGTTCCCTTAGGGACATATCATGATCCATGGCCTTGAAATTACTTTCAAGGCCTTTCTCATCCCATATCCTTAATGTGTTCCAAAAGCCATATACATCAGGATACTGACCAGATTTCTGATCTACTTCAAGAGGTATTATGTGTAGTCCTAATTTTCATCAGCATGATGAAGTTTGAAGCATGAGACTTGCTATACCATAATGGTTTTTTTTTGAAAAGCAAAAGCATAAACAAAATGACTCTTGAAGGCTCTACAATGGTGTGGTTACCAGGACCAAGGAGCCCACAAACCTTTGAAGAAAAGGCACTGGACTGAGTTAGACAACAGCTTATACTCTCTAGGACTCAGTTTCCTCATCTATATATGTTAACTATTCCCTATGATGACTATTGCCTACATGTTTTCTAAGATCCATTAAAAACTGAAATTCTATATAAACTCTCCTATTTGGCATTTAAAGCACTTCATAATTGGGCTCCAGTCTATCTTTCCAGACTGATTACTACTTCCCCTCATATCCTCGACTTCCAGCCAAATTGGCTTACACTTGCTTTTTCCTGTAAACAGTATTCCATCTCTGTGTCTTCACACAGACTGACCACCACATCTGGGATGCTCTTCCATCAAACATACCCTTCTTGTAATCATACCTGCCTTCAAGTCTCAGCTCAAAAATCTCATCCTTACAAGAAAACTTTCTAGATTCTCCTAGTTATTAGAACCACTGCAGAAAATTACTTTGTATTCCTTTTGAATATGATTTATGCTTACCTATCTGTGTACATGTTACCCCACTCCCATGACCTCACTGAGACCAAGAATTGTTTTGTTTGGGTCTTTTTAGCTCCTATGCTTTGCATAGATTCTATCATGTAGTAGGAACTTAATAAGTGCTTACTGAATTGAAGGAAGGAAGGAAGGAAGGAAGGAAGGAAGGAAGGAAGGAAGGAAGGAAGGAAGGAAGGAAGGGGGAGGCTAGGTGGCACAATGGATAGAACACTGGCCTTGGAGTCAGGAGTACCTGGGTTCAAATCTGGCCTCAGACACTTAATAATAATTACCTAGCTGTGTGGCCTTGGGCAAGCCACTTAACCCCATTTGCATTTCAAAAACCTAAAAAAAATGAAAGCAGGGAGGGAAGGAGGGAAGGAGGCAGGGAGGAAGGGAGAGAGGGAGGGAGGGAGGGCACAGAAAGAAAAGAAGTATTTATTAATTGCCTACTTTGTAAAAGGCACTTTACTAGATTTTGACAAAAATGAAACCCTCAAAGAGTTTATATGGGGGTTTATATAGAGGTTTAGGAATACCAAGTGATGTTCCTCCTTGAGAGAAAACATGAGCACCAGCAATCCCTTTCTAAAAGTTGCTCCCTGAGAAACAAGATGTAACTAATGTAATTGCTCTGGTGCAGAATTATCTTAGTTATACTATCTAAGAGAATCCAATCCAAGAATGCAGGTGAGTGACTCCTACACCCCCAATTTTGCTGATGGAGGTATAACACTTGTGGTGGCTGTAGTCACAGAGTTCTCATTCACTAAAGATTTGAACCAGTCTTCAGGAAGTTGTGTCAGTTATGGTTTTATTTCTTTGGAATAGTTTATGAAGGGACATTGCCCAGATTTCTTCAAAGGGAAGAGTTTATTGACATTAGCTAGGGACCATTTTTCATGCTGGAAAGTTTTAACTATAAGCCAGCATACTGGGAGGGGCAAAGTAGTCCCTGGCAGTCCACTTGCTAAGGATAAATTTTCTGACAAGGGTGAGTGAAGTTGATGAAGTTCCTATTTCTTGAATCCAGGAAGACTGCTTAGTCTTCTCAATTAGCCCTAAGAGGCATGTTCAGGATGTCTAATACTTTATTTCAGGGTATGAAATTTGATACAGCTCCAAGAAGCTTCCTTTAAAAATGTAAATTTATAATCTTCACATTACATTAAAGCATTTTAATATTAAATATTTAATTAAATATAAAAATGTATAAAGAATGACTTGAATTATTATACTTGTGGGGTTTGGCAAGTTTTTGTTTTGTCTTGCTTTGTTTTTAGTATTTATGTTTCCTGATCATGAATCTAGCTCAAAGGTTCTTAGCCTTTTTGTGTGTGTTATGGACCCCCTTGGCAGTCTGGCAAAACCCATAACCTCTTTCTCTAAACAATGTTTTTTTTAAGTGCATAAAATAAGATACATAGGATTATAAAGGATCCAATTTTATTGAAATAAAGATGTTATAATTTCCCATCTAAATTCGTCACCCCCTGAAATCTATCTTTAGATTCCATTCGTGATTTTGAGAAATCTCCATCATTCCTACTAGAGCTAGGGATTAGGCCTATACTTTCAACATCATAGAACATTCTCAGAGAAGGAAATTCCCTCTACCAAAGGTCAATTCCTTCACTGCAATTTACAACCTTTGTTAGTTGTCTAGAATATTGATGGATTCAATCACTTGCCCAGGGTTACCGCAGCCAGGATGTATCAAGATCAAACCTAAACTCAGGTCTTCCTTCCAAGTATCTCTAGTCACACCTCCAACATGCCTCTCTTCATCTACTGATTCCAAATAAAACTTGGTTTTCTGAAATCATTGACTTAGTTTGTGTTTGAACTCACAAAATCATAGAATCTCAGAGTTCTAAGTGAACTTCAAAATCTTCTAGGATAATCTATACCTAAGCAAGAATCGTTTTTTATATATCTACAAGTGATTATCCAGAATCTCTGCAAAGATTTCTGGTGAGAAGAATCCTACTACTTCCCAAGGGATCCCCTTCCATTTTTGGACTGGTCTCTGATTGTCAAAGAAATTTGTCTTCCTTCAAGTTTAAATCTGCCTCTTTGTGACTTCTATCCCTTTTCCCTCTTTCTGTCCCTCCATCCTGAAACAGCTCCTCAAAGATGAGGTGACAGTTATTATACCTTCCATGCCCCCCCAATCCTTCTCTTCTCTAGCTTGAACATAAAAAGTCTACTTATCAGTATACACAATACACACACACAAGTGTTCTAATCAGGATATGAAGTGAATCCATCACCAACCTAGTCCAAGACATTGTAACTCTACTCTGAGGCCGTTGTAGCTGTATGGGCTACCATAGCACCCAGTGACTCATATTGAGCTTGTTCTCTTTTTTTTTTTTTTTACTCATTTTCAGTCATGTCTGACTTTTCATGACCCCATTTAGGGTTTTCTTGGCAGAGATACTGAAGTGGTTTACCATTTCCTTCTCCAACTCCTGAGGAAAACAAGATCTTAATCAGGTTCACACTGCTGATAAGTGTCTGAGGTCTGATTTGAATTCAGATCTTCCCAGTTCTAAAACTGGTATTTTATCCACTGCACTATCTAGCTGCCACATATCAAACTTGCACTCCAATAAAATAATGAGATATCTTTTTTCAAACAGTTGTCCAGGCCTACTTCCCTACTTCAGCTTGCACTTGTAAAGTTAATATTTTAAACCAAAAACAAGACTAAATTTATCCCTATTAAGGCTCATTTTATTCAATTCAGTGAAACATTCTAAGCTGTTAAGATCTTTCTGGATCCAAACTTCAATGTGTTAGCTTCCCTTCCTAGCTTACTTTTATAATGAAATTTGACTACTTTGATAGATATGTTTTTTGTTAAGTTACTGAAAAGAAAATGTTGAATAGGAAGGATCAAGGAGAGATCCCCAGGAGTCATTAATGAACACTTATCGGCCTCTTGGTACAGTGGAAAGAAACTAACTCTTACATCAGAGGACCTACATTCAAAGTCCACCTCTGATGCTTGCTGCCTGTATGACCTTGGGCAAGTCACTTACCTTCCTTTGTTTTCATTTTCTTCATCTGTAAAATAATAACAGCTGGCATTTACAGCATTTTTAAAATTCCAAAGCTATTTATGTTGCTGACTCATTTGATCCTCACAACCATTCTATGAGGTGGATGCTGTTATTACCCCCATGTTACAAATACAGAAACTGAGATTAAAGGAGGTTAGGGGATTTTCTCAGGTTCACTCAGATAGTAGGGGTCAAAAATAGGATTCAAGCTTAGATCTTCTGACCTCCAAGTCCCTCACTCTATCCACTGTACCACCTGCTGCCCTATTGGACTTTTGAGGTTCCTTCCCAATTTAACTCTCCAACTGAATGATGTAGGAATTCTCATTCTGGTATAGGTTTGATTAGGTGGCATTTGAAATTGCCTCTATTTATGAGATTCTTCAATAACATGATAGGATCTAGTTCAATCAAAGGATTTTAATTCTTTGTATTTATAGAAAAAAAGCTGGCAATTAAATTCCCAAAAGGCAGAGTCAATAGCTTTAATCACCATCTCTGATAAGAAGTTAAGAAAAATGAACCTGAAGACAGAACAATGAAACTTCAGTAAGATGACTTCATTCCATTCTCTCCACAAAAAAACATGCATATCCCATAAAAGATTCTCTTATTTAATATACAATAAACCTGTATCTTCTAGGAAAGTGATAGTTTAAAGTTTCATTCTATTATGATTATGCTAGTGCATGTATTCCCTTATGACTCCACTAGCAGATGTTAACCATATCTGAACACACAGAAATATATTTAAACATAACTATTCAGTTGGAAGCAAAGTTTGATTTTTAAATTAAAAAAAATTCTAAGTCCAAGTTATTCACACTGCTTCAAAATGTTTCTCTGTGGAGACAACCAATGTCATAAAGTCTACATAGAGAAAACATTAAATATGTATCTGTTCTATAAAATGTAACTTTATTATAGACATCATGGGATTTTGATGACATATACATGTCTTCACATCAAACCAGACCGTATATCCACTAGAGTTAATGAATGGGAGTCCTAAAATTTATTTCATTATAAATTGTGCATTCATCTTACCGAAAAATTAATGAGTTAGTACTATGGGTACAAAAAAGGGAAGAGAACAGTTAATGCCCTAGAATGAAAGAATGAGGCAGCTAACATAGCCACTGTTGAGTACATTGTGGAATTTAAAACAGACATGCTCATCCCTGATGCAGTAACCAGCCTGAGGGTAAATGTCTCAAAGAAATTTAGCCTATCAGAGTTTCAAATAGTTGAAAAGCATTGTCCCAACCCAACAGTAGGAAAATAGGGAACTATGTATGTTTATAATCCCCCTTTTTTCAACACTCTTTCCATCTTTTATGATTATACCAGAAAGAGATTTACCAGTAGGTACTAATATCCCTTGGTAACCTGGTTTCAACTTGAGGACTTTCATCTACCTATCACAAGTATAAGAGCACTTATGGTACAGTAGATAGAGTCAACGTTGGAATCAGGATGTTCTAGCCTTAGAATCAAAATAACCTGGGTTCAAGTCCATCCTTTGACATATACTGGCTATATGATACTAGACAAATTACTTATGTTCTCACTATGCTAAGCAACTTTCTAAGACCATAAAAGTCAAGACAGTTGTCACTCTAAATTGGTAGAGGAAGTTTACTCCCTGGGAGTATGCTAATGAAATCACATCTACAGACCACACCCCTACCCCATTAAAAAAAATTTAATATTACATGATTTTTTCATTTACATTTACATGTAAATTCCCTTTTACAGGAATTTCTTCTGCCCCCAAGAATGGGGAAGGTCTCTTTGTACTGGAAGAAACTGAGACAGCTCATGAATAATAGGTCTTACTCTTTCTAAATTTATTTTCCTGCAAACAGTCAAGAGTGATAGCAAGACTTAAAAAAAAATAAAAGCACACAAAAGCTAGCTGAATAATGTGAAACAAAAGCTATTACATGATTGCAGATCTAAAGCTAGCCAGGAACTTAAAGGCCATCATCAAACCTCCTCATTTTACAGTTAAGGAAACTGAGTCTAAGAGAGATAAAGTGATTTGTCCAATGTTACAGAGCTGTCCTTGAGGTAGGATTTGAATCTAGGTCTTCCTGACTTTAGATTCAACTCTCTGCCATGGTTCAAAGTTTTCACTCTTCAAGTAGTCTCCAATTATTCTTTTTTAAAAATATTATTATTATTATTATCATTCACTTTATAAACCAATAAATGAAAAGAATAATTGGTAGCTTGGACACCCTATGTGTCCAAATTCTGGAAAATATATTATTACTTTTTAAAATAATTCATTCTTCTGAGTATGGACAGCGCCAGTTTCTCAGATATTCCTACAAAGTGTACACTTCATTTTGGAAAGATAGATACAGCCAGCATTTTCCTCTTCAGTTTCTTTTCTTCCCTGTTCATGCTTCTAATCAAAAAGTAAGGAGGGAGGGGCTTGATAGGAAACAAGTTCTGGGGCAGCTAGATGATGTGGTGGACAGGGCCTGGAGTCAGGAGGACCTGTTCAAATCCAGTCTCAGACATATAATAATTACCCAGCTGTGTGACCTTGGGCAAGTCATTTAACTCCATTGCCTTGCAAAAACTAAAAAAAAAAAGTTCCATTTCTGGATCAATTCTTCGACTTTATTTATTGCTTGAATAGTTTAGTAGATGTGTGTTACATATTTTATTTGATCCTTTCCCAAACAAGAAATTATACAATCTATACCGTACACATCATTAATACTGAAATAGGACTTTGTCAGAGGTCTCTCAGGTCATTAGCTATGAATCTCCCCTATAAACTGAAAAAGTCTTCAGTAGGGTCATCATTGTCATCTTCTCTGAAATGAATATTAAGCTGGGTCAAAGGGTCAATGACTGACCCCACAGTGAGTTACCAAAAGGGATGGGATTCTCTGACTTTCAAGCCAGGGATCTCATTTGATGAAACCACATTGTATCAGCCATCCTTCCAAAAACCACAGAAACTAGAGCAGTATGATCTTACAAAAAGTCTCCCGAGAGTTGTATAACTGACAGAAAAGCTCCCAGAGAAAGCTTGAACCTACTTGCCAGTTCTAGGCTAAGCTGGAAGTTATGCTTGGTTTTTCCTATGGAATTATTTTTGTCTTCTCAGACTCCTCTCACATCACTGTTTTGCAACTACTTTCAGTCACTGAAACTACTATAGCAATATGGTAAAAAATCAAAGGTACATAGAAGATCCACTCTACACACCCTATTCCTTCATTCATATGTCATCCTATGTCTGCAATGTCATTCCTTCCCATCCTTCTGTACTCACTAAACTTCTACCTGTACTTTAGAACCCAGGACTGTTTGACATCTTGAAGTTGGAAGCCTCCTTGGAAGTTTTTAGTCCAATTCATATTTGAACAAAAATTCTATCTGTAACCTACTGCACAAGTAACCATTCAGATTTTATGTAAAGACTTTCAAGGCAGAAGGACCCATCAAGAGGTGGCATATCGAGCATTAGACAGGAAGACAAGAGTTCAACTTTGGTCTTAAATATTTAATGACTGTGTGACTCTGGACAAGTAACTTAACCTCCATTTGTCTCAATTTCCTCATCTATGATTGAGAGTAAAATAGCAAACCACATAGGGTTGTTATAAGGATCAAATAAAATGATATTTGTAACATGTATCTGGGACTTAGTAGATGCATAATAATAATAATAATAATAATAATAATAATAATAATAATAAATATTTCTTCCTTTCCCCGATGAAGGCCATTCCACTTTGAACATAAAACCTAAATGTACTTCATTGCAATTTCTGCTCCTGGTTATTCTTCTTCGAGATAAGCAGAAAAAACCTAAAACTTCTTCTATTTGACAGTCCTTCATATCCTTGAAGACAGCTATCATGCTTCCTCCCCTCAAGTCTTCTCCAGGATGAATGCTCCCAGTTCTTTTAACCCAAGACTTAACTTGGGATTCACGAACCTTTCTTTTAAAAATCATTTAAGCAAGGTGGTGCAGTGGACAGAGCACCAGCCCTGGAGTCAAGAGGACTTCAGTTCAAATCTGGCCTCAGACACTTAATAATTGCCTAGCTGTGTGACCTTGGGCAAGTCACTTAATCTCATTGCCAAAAATAAATCATTTAATAACTATTTCAATGTGATTTTCTTCTTCTGGAATTCTATGTATTTTATTTTATACATTTTTAAAGCATTTTTTTCTAAGAGGTCTATAGGTTTCACCATATTGCCAAAAGGATCCACAGCACAAAAAGAATTAAGAATTCTTACCTCAAAAAAATACTCCTAATGGCATGGTCTCCATGTCTTTCACTGTTCTGATTGCTCTATAGTTTATCAACATCTTTTCTCAGTAGAATTGCTCAGAAAAGAACATACTCCTGAACAGAGAAGAGACCAGCAGAACTATGACCAATCTGGTCCAGAAAGCTATTTCGTGCTTTATACTACCTAAGACTGCAGTTTGAGAACTCCCTCCCATGGTCGCTCTCCCAGGAATCCAGGGAACCTCACCTAGGCTCTGATCTCCCTCCAAGATTTCCCTTCCCTTCCAATTCGCAATGACCTTCCCACCCCCTGCCCTCATGTGCGTACTTTATTTGCCCTTGTCATAAGCACTTCTATGCATTAGTTTGTATTACTTATGTTTGTATCATTCAACCTACCCAACTAGGATGTAAATTTGATGAGGACAACAAGCAATAATAGCTAATATTCATTAAGCATCTGTTCTGTGAAGAGAATCATATCATACTAGGTTGCAAACTTTACCTAAGATATATGTACCTGTTCTGCCTTCATGAAGATTGCAGTCTAAAGAGGAAAAAAGACACCAACACAGGCAACTACTGTTGCCTAACACTATATGAGAAGGGTGTTTTGTTGCTGAGTTCTTTCAATCATGTTCAACTATTTGTGACCCCATTTGGAGTTTTCTTGGCAAAGATATTGGAGTAGATTGCCATTTCCTTTTCCAGATCATTTTATAAATGAGGAACTAATGCAAATAGGGTAAAGTGAGTTTCCTAGGGTCACATAGCTACCTAGCTGACCTGATAAGTGCATTAAAGAAATACAAAACAAAATAAAGGGAATGTACCACAGAAGATGGAGTTGTATGGCTCAGAGTATTAAGTGCTGGACCTGGAGTCAGGGACATCTGAGTCCAAATTTGACCTCAGGTACTTACTATGCCATCCTGGGCAATCCACTTAACCTCTGTTTACCTTCCATCATCTTTGCCAAAAATAGGAAAAAAAATTGACAATACTGGTGTGATAGGGTCAACAGGGTCACAAAGAGTTGGACATGACTGAATAACAATACCAACTATAATGGAAAGTGATGTTTAAGCCATAAAATACTATACAGAGGCTTCTGGCCAAGATGGCAGAGAGAAGACAGACATTGAGCTAAGGTCTCCTTCTTTACCCTCAGAAATAATATGAAAGAAATCCCTTAACAGAAATCCTATAGACAAAACCCAGAAAGAGAAGCTAGAAGAATATCTACCAAAAGGTCTGTCTCCAAGGATTGTGGGTAAGCCAGGGGCAGAGAGCAGAGAGTCAGAGGGGGCAGGGTGAGAGCCAGACTAATCTAAGATCAGCCCCAGAGGCTTTGACTGTGGGAGCAGAGGTCTAGGGAGCCCCAGCACAGAGAGTTGCAGAGTGCTGCTGGATATCAATGGCTCCTCCACTTGGCTCAGGGCCATGAGCTCCATACTTTCAGCAGAGCCCTCTTACCAGAACAAACACAGGAACTCTACCCCCTCTACCCACCCAGGCTCAGGTGTGGGCAGCAGAACTCCCTCAGATAAAAGGGAGATTAACATTTTCAGCCAGGGTATTGTCCATATGGTTCAAGGATAATTCAGACCCTGTTGTCACCCCTCATCCTCTCCAGGCCTAGGGAGAGGGTCTCAAATCAAGACCACAGACACTCCAGAGAAAGCAACCAGCACCCCCTACTGGCCTTGGAGTTACTGAGCCAAGTGAGCAAAGCCCCTAGGGATTTCAAAATCAAACCTCTATGAGCCAACCCCTCCCCCAAACACAAGATCCTAGGAAAATAAAAAAAAAGACCAGCCAAAAGGGGCCCATTGAAAACTACCTAGAAGATAAAGACCCTGACTCAGAGAGATCTAGAACTTCTGAGGAGAACATGTATTGGTCTCCAGCCCAGAAAAACTTCCTAGAAGAAATCAGGAAGGAGTTTAAAAATCAATTGGAAAAATTGAAAAACAGAAACTCAAGAGAAAATTAACACCTTGCAAGAGAAAATTAACATCTTGCAACAAGAAAACAAATCCTTAGAAAATACAATTGGACAAATACAAAAAGAAAATAATTTTCTCAAATCCTCAATTGGGCAAATGGAAAACTCCTTCAAAAATAGAATTGACCAATTGGAAAAGGATTGCAAAAGGTTAATGAAGAAAATTCTTCTCTAAAAAAAAGAATGGAATCTGTAGAAACTAATGACATCATGAGACAATGAGAATTTGTTAAACAAAACAAAAAATTGAAAAAATAGTATAAATGTAAAATACCTCATCAGCAAAAACCACTGACCTTGAGAACAAAATGAGGAGAGATAACCTAAGAATCACTGGGTTCCTTGAAAACATTGAAGAGGAAAAAAAAGTGGACTTAATATTATAGGATTTAGTGATAGGAAATTGCCCTGATATTATGGAACCAGAGAGCAAAATAGTTATTGAAAGAATGCATCAATCCCCTCCAGAAAAGGAAAATGAAAACACCAAGGAAAATTATGGCCAAATTCCAGAACTATCAGATAAAAGAGAAAATCCTGCAAGCAGCGAGAAACAATTTAGATACCAAAGAGCCACAGTAAGGATTGCACAGGACCTGGCTGCATCAACATTAAGGGATTGAAGAGCCTGGAATTCGATATTCCAAAGACCAAGGGAGCTTGGAATGCAGTTAAGAATTCACTATCTGGCAAAACTGAGCCTTCTCTTCCAGGGGAAAAAGATGGACATTTAATGAAATAGGAGACTTCCATCTCTTCCTAATGAAAAGACAGAGCTAAATAGAAAATTTGGACATCAAACAGGAGACTCAAGAGACACATGAAAAGGTCACAAGGGGGGGGTAAAGAAAAAAACTGCTATACAATAAGATGAAACTGGCTATATCCTCACCTAGGAGAAAGATTCTCATAGCACTCAAGAAGTGTAACTCAATTAGAGACAGTATACTTAGCCAGAAGTGATGGGCACTCATGACTTATCAGTGACTGATAGAATTATTTAAAAACAATATCTCTTTAAAAAGGGGGGACAGTAAAGAGGCGGGAAGATGAAGAAGATTGAATAGAGTGAATCACATTACATAAAGAGGTACAAAGGATGTATTGCAATAGAGGGGAAGAAAGGAGGAGGTGAGAACCACCTGAATCTTACTCTTACCAGATTAGGTCTAAGGTTAGCATGTATACACTCAGTTAAGTTGAGAAACTTATCTTATCTTATCTTTCAAATATAAAAAGGAGAGGGGGGGAGAGGTAAAGAGGAACTAACAGAAGGAAGAAGGGGCAAAGGGAAAGGGGAAAGAAAGGGGGGGGGTTGGATACAAGAGGGTAAATAGACTGAGGTAGTGGTATTCAGAAACAAAATACTGAGGAATATGGATAAAGTATAAAAAGGGAGAAATATAAACAGAAGGAAGATAGCAAAGAGAACAATAAAGATTTAGTAATTATAACTTTGAATGTGAATGGGATGAACTCTCCTAAAAAAATGTAAGCAAATAGCCAACTAAAATACAAAACAGAATTCTATAATATACTGCTTACAAAAAACTCATTTGAAGCAGAGAGATACAGACAGTGTAAAGATAAAAAGTAAAATATATTTTGCTTCAGCTGAAGTGAAAAAATCAGGGGTAGCAATCCTTATCTCAGACAAAGCAGCTGCAAAAATAGATCTCATTAAAAGAGATAAGGAAGGAAATTATATCCTCCTAAAAGGTACCATATATAATGAAGCAATTTCAATATGAAATATGTATGCCCCAAGTGGTATTGCATCCAGATTTTTAGAGGAGAAGTTGAATGAGTTACAGGATGACATAAACAGCAAAACTCTACTGGTGGGAGACCTCAACCTCCCAATCTCAGATTTAGATAAATCTAACCATAAAATAAACAAGAATGAAGTTAAGGAGGTAAATAGAATGTTACAAAACCTAGACATAATAGACCTTTGGAGAAAGTTAAATGGGGATAGAAAGGAACATGCTTTTTTTCTACAGTATATGCCACTTACCCAAAAATTGACCATATACGAGGGCATAAAAACCTAAAAATCAAATGCAGAAAGGCAGAAATAGTGGATATATCCTTCTCAGATCATAATTCAATTAAAATCACATGCCATAATAGACCAGGGAAAGATAGAGCTAAAACTAACTGGAAACCAAATAACTTCATTGTAAAGAATGAGCGGATCAAACCACAAATTATAGAAAGAATCAATGATATCATCCTAGATAATGATAATAATGAGAGAAATTATGGGATACAGCCAAGGCAGTTTTCAGGGGATATATTATATCTTTAAATGCTTACATGAATAAATTGGAGAAAGAGGAAATCAAGGAACTAAACATGCAACTAAAAAAATTAGAGAAAGAACAAAATAAAAAAAAAAAAACCCCAGATTAGAAATCTAAAAATTAAAGGAGAAATTAATAAAAATCAAAAGCAAGAAAACTATAGAATAATAAATAAAACCAAGAGTTGGTTTTATGAAAAAAACAATAAAATTGAATTACCAGGATCATAAATGAAAAAAGGTGAACTCACCACCAATGAGGAAGAAATTAAAGTAACAAAGAGGAATTATTTTGCCCAACTGTGTGCTAATAAATTTGATAATGTAAGTGAAATGGATGAATATTTACAAAAATATAAGTTTCCCAGGTTAAGTCAAGAGGAGATTAAATACCTAAACAACCCTATCTCAGAAAAATAAATTCAACAAGCCATCATTGAACTCCCTACGAAATAATCTCCAGCACCAAATGGATTCACATGTGAATTCTATCAAACATTTAAAGAACAATTGGTTTCAATTCTATATAAACTCTTTAACAAAACGGGTGAGGATGGAACTCTGCCTAACTCTTTCTATGACACCAATATGGTTCTGATACCTAAACCAGGAAGAGTCATAACAGAGGAAAGAAAATTATAGACCTATCTCCCTAATGAATATAGATGCAAAAGTCTTAAATAAAATTTTTGCAAAGCAATTACAGCAAGTTATCACTAGAATAAAACACTATAACCAAGCAGGATTTATCCCAGATATGCAAGGTTGGTTCAATATTAGGAAAACTGTTAGTTTAATTAACTATATAAATATCAATCCTATCAGAAATCATATGATTATATCAATAAATGCTGGAAAAGCCTTTGACAATATATAACACCCATTCCTACTAAAAACAATAAAGAGCATAGGGATAAATGGATTGTTCCTTAGAATGATAAGCAGTATCTATCTGAAACCATCAACAATCATTATATGCAATGGGGATAAGATAGAGCATTCCCAATAAGATCAGGGGTGAAACAAGGATGCCAATTATCACCACTACTATTCAGTATTGTGTTAGAAATGTTAACTTCAGCAATAAGAGAAGAGAAAGAAATTGAAGGAATTAGAATTGGGAGGGAAGAAACAAAACTCTCACTCTTTGTAGATGACATGATGGTATACCTGTAGAAAAAACTACTAGAAACAATTAACAACTTTAGCAAAGTCACAGGATATAAAATAAACCCTCATAAATCCTCAGCATTTCTATACATTAATAGCAAGATACAGCAGCAAGAGCTAGAAAGAGAAATCCCATCCAAAATAACTTCAAACAATACAAAATACCTGGGAATATACCTGCCAAGGCAGACACAGAAACTCTATGAAAACAACTACAAAACACTTCTCTCACAAATAAAATCAGATTTTAAAAACTAGGCAAATATCAACTACTCATGGACAGGCTGAGCTAATATAATAAAAATGGCAATTTTACCTAAATTAAACTACTTATTTAGTGCCCTACCAATCAAAATCCCAAAAAACTACTTTAATGAGTTAGAAAAAATTATAAGTAAATCCATATGGATAAATAAAAAGTCAAGAATTTCCAGGGATTTAATAAAAAAAATTTCAAAAGAAGGTGTCCTAGCCCTACCAGATCTAAAATTATATTATAAAGCATCAGTCATCAAAACTATCTGGTATTGGCTAAGAAATAGAGTGGTGGATCAGTGGAACAGATTGGGTGCAATAGCAGGAAATGATTATAGTAATCTGCTGTTTGATAAACCCAAGGAGTCCAGCTATTGGGATAAAAACTCTCTCTTCAATAAAAACTATTGAGAAAATTAGAAGTTAGAATGGTAGAAGCTCAGATTAGACCAACACCTCACACCTTATACCAAGATAAGATCAAAATGGATACGGGATTTAAACATAAAAAACAATATTATAAGCAAACTAGGAGATCAAGGAATAGTTTACCTATCAGATTTATGGAAATGGAAGCAGTTTATGACCAAGGAAGAGATGGGGAACAACATTAAAAACAAACTACATAATTTTGATTACATTAAATTAAAAAGGTTTGGCACAGACAAAACCACTGTAACCAAGATCAAAAGAAATGTAGTAAATTGGGAAACAATTTTTACAACTAACATTTCTGACAAAGGACTCATTTCTAAAGCATATAGAGAACTAAGTCAAATTTATTTTTTTAAAAAAGCCATTCCCCAATTGACAAATTTTCAAAGGATATGCAGAGGCAATTTACAGAAGAGGAAATTAAAGCTATCCATAGTCATATGAAAATTGCTCTAAATCATTACTTATTAGAGAAATGCAAATTAAAGTATCTCTGAGGTACCACCTCACACCTCTCAGACTGGCCAATATGACCAGAAAGGACAATGAAAGGATGTGGGAAATCAGGGACACTAATACATGTTGGTGGAGCTGTGAACTCATCCAACCTTTCTGGAGAGCAATTTGGAATTATGCCTAAAGGGCAATAAATATGTGCATACCCTTTGATCCAGCAATACCACTACTGGGTGTATACCCTGAAGAAATCATGGAAAAGGGTAAAAACACCACTTATACAAAAATATTCATAGAAGTTCTATTTGTGAAAGCAAAGAATTGGAAACTGAGTGAATGTCTATCCATTGGGGAATGGTTGAACACACTGTAGTATATGTATGCTATGGTACACTATTGTTCTATTAGAAACCAGGAGGGATGGGAATTCAGAGAAGCCTGGAAGGATTTACATGAACTGATTCTGAGCAAGATGAGAACGAGAAGAACATTGTACACCATAACAGCAACATATGGGGGTGATGAGCAATCTTAATGGACTTGTTCATTTCATTACTTCAACAAACAGGGACAATTTTGGTATATCTGAGATGGAGAATACCATCTGTATCCTGAAAAAGGATTGTGGAGTTTGAACAAAGAGCAAAGAGCAAACCTTTAATTTTTAAAAAAAAAAAGTTATCTTATTATGTAATATTGCTATCTCTTATATTTTATTTTTTCTTGAGAATATGATTTCTCTCTCAACATAGCCAATTTAGATTAATGTATAGGATGTAAAAAGTATAAAGATTAACAGACTGCCTTCTGTGGGGGATGGGGGAAGGAAGCTAGATTTGGGGAAAAATTGTAAAATTCAAAAATAAATAAATTTATTTTAAACATTAAAATAAATAGTGGGGCAAGTCAAAATGCTATTTAAATGCAAGATACAATTACAAAAAAAGCATGAAATCTCATAATAATAATAATGATAATAATTGTAATAGTACTCCATTAATGAAATTGACAAAAATTCAATAGGCCAACAAAGAAGCCTAGAATAAATGGTGTACTATAAAAATCTCTATCTAAACACAGAGGAGTTTGTGGTAGTGATTCAGAACTAGGACAATGGCATCAGAAATTACAGAAAGATTATCCTTAAGTAGTGAGAACATTAATTGATTCAGATTATGCAATTGTGTCATTGAAGATATATAGCACATCATTGCTGGTTTCAAATACATTATTGATATGGAAAATGAATTGTGGTAAGAAGAAACTTGAGTCAGGGAATTAAATTAGGAGGAACTTGAAATATTCCATGTTAAGAAATGGTGATTTCTGAGCTAGATTAATAGTTGACAGATCTCTGTACTACAAATATATAGTATTATAAAACACACATACACACACACACACACACACATATACATATATATATATGTATAGTATTATAGACCATAAAGCCCTTTCCAAATGTTAGTTATTATTTTAGTTTATTAAGTAACTATGAGGAAGGTAAAGTTTATATGTTTAGAATGTTAAATTGGGACATAAATGGAAAGTGTCTAAGAATACAAATTCTAGAACTTTCTTAATACTAATTATATGACCTTGAAAAAATAGTACTGGAAAGAGCATTGGACTGAGTCAGAAGATTGTTTAGGGGGTTCAGATCTGCTATTTAACATCTGTGGGACCTGCTGTGAGTAATTCACCTTAATTTCTTCATCTATAAAATTAGGCATTGGACAATGCAGAAGTCTATTATGACCCTATCAACTCCAACTTTCTATAGGTTGAACTTGGTGACTTCAGCTTCCTTATTTATAAAAGTAACAAAGCACAGTGGAAATAATATTTTTCCAAGAATTAGAGGATTGGGTTCAAATCCCACCTCTGCCAGTTAATACTGTGTGACTTTAGTCATTTCATCTCTTCAGACCTCAGTTTCCTCATCTGCAAAATGAGAATAATGAACAATATGATCTCTCAGGTTTCTCCCAGATTTAAATCTATGATCTCATAATCACTATGGCAAAACTTAAAAGTGATGTTTGAAGGGTCACTTCAAATTTCCATTTTCAGATAATATATTGATGATTACAGCCCTTCTTACATTAATACAAATAACTTCTTGAAAGAATAGTTTCCTATATGTGGCACTTGAAATGTTAGACTTTTTCATCCTGTCTTCTTCACTTTTAAAAATGTTTGTTACCACTATTTTCTTTTCCCTCCTGTACTTCTTAACTCTTTGCAATATGACTTTGGATCTCTTCAATCAATTAAAATTCTCTCTCCAAAGATACCAGTTGTTTGCTATCTTAAATTTTAAATCTGATGACCTTTTCTTAGTCTTCATCATTCTTGAACTATTTTCTGAAATTATACCATTTATTGCTCATTCTCTACTTCTAGATATTCTTTCTTTTCTGAGTTTTCATGCTACTGCTCCCTCTATTTCCTTTGACTGTTAAGTTCATTGAAGGGCAAGAACTGTTAAGCTTTTGTCTATCCATCCTCAGTACTAAACGAATCATGTAGTCCATAGCAGGAGGTTTATAAATGCTTGCTGATTGAAAGAGTTTAAGAAGACTTCTTATCAAGCAGCTTCTACTAGAAGAAGTATGTTGCCTATTTAATAAATAGAATGAGGAGTTCCAGGGTACCTACATGTGACTGCCCAGGCTCACTCTCTAAAGATCATCCTCAACATTTGTATTTCCAATTTCTCTATCAAATTTGTAACCCAATCAACAAAAAGAAGCTCATCACCTTTTAGTAGGTCCATAAGTTTAAGGACTTTTTTTTGGTTTGAAAGCATGATCAAAAATGTTGGTTTATAAGAAATTAGGAGCTTTTTAAAGTTTGGAGTTGAAGTGAGTGTAGAATTTAGGAGTTTATCTTGTCTTGACAAGCTTATTTGACTATTTCTTCTTTTAAACCAAGTACATAAAGAATTTTGTTCATCATAACTCAAGAAGGCAGTATAGAGTTATAAAAGGAATTCTGAATTAATTCATAGCCAGAGAACTTGGGTTCAAATATCAACTATGCTACTAATTATTTCTGTAACCCTGGGCAAATAACTTAACTGCTCTGCTCCTGGCTTTCTTCACTGGTAAAATAAGAAGAGGATGGGTGTTGGACTGATGACCTCTAAAATCTCTTCTAGCTTCACATCTATGATTCTATGACTAAATGATCTATGAGGTCCCAACTAGCTCTTAATCTTTGCTACTATGGCTATTACAATTCCCAAAATCAAACTTTTCCTTGGGGAAAACTATCCACTCCCTTAGGCAAACTTGATCAGCAACTAAGTCAACATAAAGCACTCCCTTCCCTGTCTCCATCTTCATCTTCATTCCTGTGTCTATCCTGATCCCACTCTCCTTGATCCATTTCAAAACCAAACAAAATATGAAAGGGAAGGGTGCTTTGATACACACAGCTATTTTCCATAGTTATCTATCTTGTGAAAAAGTAAATAGAGGAAGATGTCAAGACATCCCACATTCTGCTTAGAATTATCCACAGTAGATAGCATGTCTTCATACCAGTTCTAAGAAATCACTTTACCAAAAGGGCACATAAACCCAGTTGGGCAGTTTTGGAGACCTTTCTTGTTGAAAGTTGTTTTGATAAAACAGGGTGATGTCACCTTGGGTTAAACCTTTAAGACTCAGAAATGGTTATTCTAGAGATAGTCCACCCTGGGGAACTTGGTATCCAAAGACCTGATAAGGTTAATCCAAATTACTCGGGAGATTAGCCATGAGACAGCCAATGGTTCCACAAACATCACTGCGGCTATCTTGAGCAAAGAAATTTTATGCTTCACTTTGGTTAGCATTTTCAAGGAGACTAAACCTGAACATGCCAGTGAAATGAAGACCTCAGTTTATGGATGAAGCTGTCACTCCATGTCTGAATTTATGGGGCTAGGCTTGTAGTAGCTTCCAAGTTACAGGTCAGTCCCTTCTGGGTCACTCATGTTCACCAAACACAATATGAAATTTCAAAGGCCTTTATCTTTAGTTTTATTAACACTGCTCCCCTTCAAACTTGGATTATATGGGGAGAAAAAAGAACAGGGAATCTGTGTGTTTGTATTATCATCTTTATCCATTGTTCTTCACCCCTTGCTTTCAAATAGTCATGGATAATCCATTATTCCGGGTACATGTGGGGGCAGCAGGGTGAAAAGGCTGACAGGATCAGTGCACTTGGAACCCTCACTTTTTCTACACTTTAATGACTTTAACCTCTGAAATATTGTTAGTAAACTAAGCAGTTCTAAAATTTTCAGTGCTGATCATTCAGTCTACATCCATCAGTTTTATAGGGGGAAGGGAAAGGGAAAAAAACCCACAAATCCCCATATTTTCATTTGAAAATTGCACTACATGGGAAATGCACAAATGAAAGACAAAGATCTTTTATTCACTTTCATTAAAAAGCAAACAAACCAAAATTTAAGTAATCACATGTGCAAATAGTGTGATTTGCATGGCCAAGTGACTGTTTGCACATGCAAATGACTATTTGGACATAATAATGTGGAGTTCAAACACACACACACACAAAAAAAATTTGAACATGAAAACAGGTTAGTTTGTGGACAAAGAACCACTATTTTGGTACAATTCAGTGGTTTTCTTATTCAGTTAACCTATTTACCTACTTGTAGATTTGAGAGTTATATCTACAGCAAGTCAAAAGCAGAAATGATTTTCTTTATCTTACTCTAAAATGATTTTTAAAATTTCTTGGAATTAAAGTAAATGGTTCAAAAGGATTACAAATAAAAACAAACTAAAGACAAAATAGGCCAAATAAGCACAGATTATCAAATTAGATGCTTATCCATATAATGTATTTAACTCAATATTACAAAGATCCTTAAATTTATTCACATGGATAACTCCCTCCATGGATACAGATCCTAAACCTTCCACATATGTTGTTGTTGAGTCATTTTTTCAGTACTGTCCAACCCTTCTTGACTCTTTTTGGAGTTTTCTTAGCAAAAATCCTGGAATGGTTTGTCATTTACTTGCAGATAAGGAAACTGAGACAAACAGGACTCACTCAGGATTACACAGCTAATAAGCATCTGAAGCCAGATTTGAATACATGGAGAGAAGTCTTCCAAACTCCAGGCCATTGTGCCACCAACTATATACATATATATATATATATATATATATATATATATATATATATATATATATATACACACACATAAGTATCAATACATGTGAATATATATACATATATAACATATTTATGTTACATATATAATAACATTTATATAGTACTTTTAGGGTTTGCAAAGCTCCATTGATATTATGTCATTTGAAAGATAATACAGTTCCTTATGCATTTTTGTCCATTAACATTGAATTAAACACTCTTTCAAAGTTTAGATAATACAGTTAGTAATCTTAAATCAAAAATGAATGTTAATAATAGTTCCCTATCAATAACTTAGCTTCCTTGGACTAAGGAAGCCAGGTACTATAGCAGATGGGATACTAGGCTTGGAGTTAGGAAGATACTTAACCAGCTATATGACCTTGAGAGCATCACTTAATCTCAACCTACATGTTTTGAGAACTATAAAAAGGCGATGATAATAATAATAATAATAATAATAATAATAATAATAATAATAATAAATACCTATTCCCAGAGTCATGGTGAGGATCAAGTAAGATAATGTTTGTAAAGCAACTTAGCGCATGTTGGTATACAATAGGAACTTAATAAAAGTTTGTTTCCTTATCTGTAAGAATGGATGGATTGGTCTTAAGATCCTTTGAACATCTACATTCAAGTTAAGTTGTGTCATCAATTTATCTCAGAAAAAGACTTATTTTTATTAGTAAATACATATGGCAGCTAGGTTGTGCAGTGGATAGAGCACCAGCCCTAGAGTCAGGAGGACCTGAGTTCAAATGTGACCTCAGATATTTAATAATTACCTAGCTGTGTGACCTTGGGCAAGTCACTTAACCCTATTGCCTTACCAAAAAAAAGTAAATAAATGAATGTATAATGTTAAAAAAATGCAATCCTTTTTTTGTCAGCATTGAAGGCAGTTTCCATTTTGCTAGTGACTTGGAACTTAAAAAATTGAATTTTTGTTTCTGGAATGCTAAGGATCTAGAAGGGGGTAAAAAAAATCAGTCATTTTTTAATGACATGTGGGGGCTCTATGACCACAGTCAAGTTAGACTAAATAAAAAAAAAATTAGTCATCTCAACTGACAACAGGTCTTTATACTCCTAACTATATATAAGAACAAAGAACCATAAATCTCACTGTATCTCCAATGATCAGAAAACCCCCAGTGTATCATATAAATGAAGTGTTTCCATTCCAATTCATATGGAACTCTCCCTTGCCATCCTATTTCCACTCATTTCATTTATGCTTAGGTCCCTTTGAGCTCCGAAGACACATTCTCTTTCTTTAAGGAGAAAGTAGGGAATAGAGATATTTACTATTCAAACGTGGAATCTGATGGGGGTATCCTCATTACATCTCTCAACAGAGTCTTGGATGCATTGAGGAAATACTAAGACCAAGCCATAGACCCTGCTTCATATAAAAGCATATAATACTACACCCAAATCGCGACTAACAAGTTCAATTCCCACAATCTACTCTTTCTGTTCACCTTCCAAATCTCTCACACAACCATAGGGGATCTGTGCTCCCAGACACTCTCTTCATCTCCTCCCTACTCATTCTTCAAAAGGCTAGTATACAGTCAACATTTCTCACCATATCCTCATGACTAAGGAAAAGACTTCCAGAGACCATGTTGTGGAGGAACAAAAGCATTCTGATTTGAACCTCTTGCTCTGGGATGTGCTGATGAGAGCTAGGATTATAACTAGCTTGCACCAGACCCTCTCCAACCCTATTTCTCCCAGACATTTTCCTACCATGTCAGTACCTCCTCCCCTACCCCATTCCCTTTCTACCTCCTACTCTGGAACAATAATCAAATCAACACAGCAGGTAAATGAACTGACTTATACCTGTCTTCACCTTTTCTGTGACTTTCCCCAACCAAAATACTCTGTCTAGCCAATATTTTCCTTTATATTTTGTCTTCCTCTATTAGAGTGCAAGTTCTTTGAATACAAGGGTTCTATCTATTTTGTATTTGTATGCCCCATATTTAGCACTGTGTCAGACATATGTCTAATACTTAATAGATGCTTCTTTATCCATTCATTCATATAAATATATATATATATATATATGTATGTATATATATTTGACAGCTATGATTATGCAGGAGTACCACCTCTCATGCAGAATTGTGCATCATTTTCTGGTATTCTCCATTCAGTTATATGCTAAATATAAAAATATTTTCAAGTATGTCAATCTGATCAGAGCTTCCTTAAAACTCTAGGATTCTCTGAAGAAATTAAAAGAAAATACAAACTAATCCTTAGCAAAAAAAAAAAAAAAGTTACAAGTCCAGTAAAAAGAAAAATATATCTTGTCAAGTTTATATTCAACTGACACAAAAGGTGAACAAAAATATCAATAGATTCTTATTCAACAGTTAATCAGATTGTCTATTGATGAGTTGTATAATCAGAAGGTCCATGGGATCAATTTATAAGTTAACTCCAGACCTAAAATAAAGCAGGGTCAAACCCAGGAAGAATTTATTTAAGTATTCCTGTGCTCCATTCCTTAGCTAAAGGACATGCACAAACCATCAGATTCTGATTGGTGCTTGTATGTCATTATGACTGGCCCCTCTATATACACATATATATATATATATATATATATATATATATATGTATATATATACCCCACTTACACATATACACAGTACCATTAAGCAATACAAATGTATGTGCATTTTTAACACAAAGGAAAAAATAATATATTCAGGTCATTCTAAACAATGTCCTAAAGTAAACAAAATGAATTTTGAAATATCCAGCAGAAGAAAAATTTATCTGTTGTCTATGGTCAAGCTGAGGCAGCAAGGTGACACAGTGATAGAGCATCCAGCTTGGAGTCAGGAAGATCTGAGTTTAAATCTAGTCTCAGCTATGTATTAGTTTGATATTTGTCCTTTCTCCTTGAAGATCATGACATCAGAGAGGTAATACCATGACATGCATAGTCAAGTTGTCTGCCTCCACTTTTCCTCTAGAGTCAACTGTGTCCAATAACTAAATATGGATGAGGACAAATGAAGATGACCCTGGATGCAAGGCAATCAGGGTTAAGTGACTTGTCCAAGATCACACAACTAGTAAGTATCTGAGACACTTTGAACTCAGCTCCTCCTAATTTCAGCACTCTAACCACTGTGCCATCTAGTTATGTGACTCTAAGAAAGTCACTGAACTCCAATGGTCTCAGTTTCTTCACCTGTAAAGTGAATTGAAGAAGAAATGGTGAAATATTGTAGTTTTTGCCAAAGAACCCCAAATGGGACCATGAAGAGTTGAACATGTCTGCAAAACAACTCAACTGAATCTTGGTCAATCTGAATCTCTTCTAGACCTCTAGTTTACTCAGCTCTCTAAATGCTATCAAAGCCAACAAAGTAAATGGAGTCTAGGGGTTCAAAAGTAAAAAGAAAAATATACCTTATCCTCAAGGAGTTTATATTCAACTGACACAAAAGGTGAACATAAATATAAATAGATTCTGATTCAAGAGAGAATCAGATTGTCTATTGGTGAGTTGTTCAATCAGATGATTCAGGGGATCACTTCATAAATTAACCCCAGACTCAATCTTCCCTGTACCCTATGAGTTTCCTCTGACTCCTTCCTCCTCACAGAAATCAGGAAGAATATTTTCATCTGTTTGGAGGCAGGAGAGTAAAATCAAAGAATCATACCTGGGAAAAACCAATCAACCAAAAGCAAAAGGAAACGGGATAGTGTATCTCTATTCTGGATATTTGTTGTCTCTCTTGGTTAAAAACAAGAAAATGTTTCATGTCCAAGGTTTGTGTGTCTGCACAATCTAGAGAAGCTCTTGTCCCCCAAGGCTATAGCATCTCACTGTCCTTAATGCTACAGATCCATGTGACCACAGAGGCAGGAAGGTACAGCAAACAAACCCAACAAGGTCACTGCCAGGGGCAGTCAACAACAACAAATGAGTGAGAAAAGCCATGAAAAAGAAAAGAAAAGAAAAAAGCTTATACATGCTACTAAAAGAAACAAGATCAGTGCATCTCCTTGTAGCCAGGTAGGCTCACCTTTTTGGGGGGCTAGTGAGTGCCTGTATATGAAATGCTGAGGTTTTAGAAAACTAGCTGATGAAATATAAAGATGAGATAACAACCAAGAGATAATGTTAAATGGACTCTAGTAAGCTCAGGCTATCAGGTTTCTTTGAAATGGCATGTGACCTCACCAAGAGATCAGTTTCGTGTGTGTGTGTGTGTGTGTGTGTGTGTGTGTGTGTGTGTGTGTGTGCACGCACGCGCATGTGTACACGAGGGACTTGGGGTAAGGGATACATGCAGAGCCACTGCCATCTGCTGGCTGCTGGCTGATTGAAGGCTGGGCTGCCCCTGGTTACTCTCCCAAGACATCAGTGGCCACAATTGTGATTTTAGGGTCTGATGCACCACAGAGAACATTGTTTTCATGAATCTTGATTGTCTGTTTCAGCAGTCCCAATAGTAACTCGTTTTTTTAAACCTAATCATCATTTAATATTTTCTGTTTCTCCTTTTGAAATTTAAGTTTCATATCACTGCAAATTAAAATATAATTCTTTTGTACTTGACTGGTAAGGTCTCTCAATCAATGAGATACATAACAAATACTCTATGAAATGGCCAATTCATCATCCAAATGTATTACTATAGTTCTGCAGGTATAGATGTTGAGTATACTCAAGATTATTGATCAGTTTTGATGATAGAAACAGTGACTTGCAATCTTGAAAGTGATGGAAGCAACTGTGGTGCAGTGAAAGGATCAGAGAGCTTGAAATCAAAACCTGTCTCCCAGTGCTCTATATGATCTTAAGTCACATAACCTTCTGAAGTCCCAATTTTCTTATGTGTAAAATGAAGGGGGAGGACAAGGTGGTCCCTGAGGTCCCTTGCCAACTCTGGGTCTTTGATCCTCTGATTAGGAGAAATGGAATGGAATGTTTTATCTGAGCACTCAATTCAGAAGCCAAGTCTTAAAAACTCCTCAGAGTGCCTACACCCTCTGGGAATGTATTTCCCATGTGGTACAAAAAAAATGGAAGGGGAACAAAAGGTCTGAATTATGCTGTCAACAGCAACCTCAAGGTGTAGAGCTGCCAATTAATCTTTCCCTACAGGGTGAGAAGTCTCTGTGTGTCTCTGTCCCTGTGTGTGTGTGCATGCATGTATATGTGTCTGTCCGGGTTTTTTTAACTGTCTGAAAAGACAACACATGGTTGGTGCTATCTATGGAATTGCTGAGGGTTTGGAGGGAAGGAGGAGGAAGAAAGTTTATTCAGCCCTTCAAGGTCTAAGGATATTACTCTCATTAATGTGGATGCAATTTTTTCTCCCAATAACATACCTCCAAAGGGAATAAAGATGAAGTCCAGGGGCAGATCCAAATTTTTTGAACACAAAAAAGTCAGTCAGGCTTCACAATAGGTCTGGAGAATAGTCCAGAGAGTTAACTGCCTTCAAGATCCAAAACACCACCTTCCTAGGAACAATGCACAGATGGGGGGGGGGGGGGGGATTTAAGAAGTTCTAGGGAAGAGGAAGCAAAAACAAGAAAAGAGAATTTATAAAGGAAGCTTAAAGGATTTTGTCTAGGAAAAAAGTAGTGAAATACTACCCATGTATGTGAAAACTTCTTATAAAGAAAGAATTGTTGAGCAGTTCTTCACCATCTGCAAAAAATATAATGAAATGGAGAGACAGAGACAGGGAGATTGATCAAATGAGTTATATTATGTGAAGCATTTTTAAACCTTCAATTATTACATGAATATTATTATAGTCTTTGAAGATATAATACATAACATTTACATAGCACTTGGTAGAATACAAAGTACTTTACAAATATTATCTCTTGATCCATACCACTCTGAAAGATAGGTGTTATTATTTATCTCTGTTTTATAGATAAGGAAACTGAGATAAAGGTTAAATGATTTTCCCAGAATTACACAATCAATAATTCAGATTTTTTTTGACTCCAAGGTTCATGCTTTCTCCAGTGCACCACCTAGCTATCTAGATGCTTCAATATTAAAGATTGGTATTAATAATCATTTCTCTAAATTAAGATTAGGTTGAATTCTATTGAGGGTGAACTTGAACTTCCAAGGAGTCCCTAAATTCTCTGTCAGAGAACAGCTTTGGTTCCAACCAAGAAGATTTGGCCCATTGATGCAGGGCTGATGGGGCTGTTTGATTTGTAGGTGACCATGAAGAGTGGTGAGCCTGTGACTACAGAACAAAGTTCATGTTTTCTTCACTATCCATACATGCTCTGCTTCCAATTGGTTTGACAGTGAAGACTATATTAAAACAAGAAATAAACATTCTCTACACTTAGCTGCCATACTCGCTCCCCATTTGCCTTTGTTTTTTTAGTTTTGTTTTTTTTTTTTTTGGAAGGCAATGGAGTTAAGTGGCTTGCCCAAGGCCACACAGCTAGGTAATTATTAAGTGTCTGGTCGGATTTGAACTCAGGTACTCCTGACTCCAGGGCCGGTGCTTTATCCACTGCACCACCTAGCCACCCCTCCCCCACTTACCTTTCAAACATAAAATTATTTTATAACTTGCCCAAGATATCACTCCCTATTTACCTTTGAATATAAAATTATTTTATAACTTGTCCAGGATATCAGATGGTGATAATTGTTTTATAAGAGTGCCTGGTCCTTCAAAAAGAGACTAGACCAACAGACCTAGCCATTGGCAGATATGCAAGTTGCATCATTTTTTTTCCCCTGTGTTCTATTACTATACTTTGCAGGCTTCCTTAGACAAACTTTTCCCTCTCTCACTATTAAAATATAAGTTCCTTGAGGGCAGAGACAGTCTTAAGTTTGGTATTTGTGTCCCTAAATTTAGATTAACAAATACTTTATATTCAGTCATTCCTTCATCCATCCATTCCCACACACTTACTTATACCAGTACCTTATGGTATACAATATTTCTACCCCCCATCAAACCACTCTATTTTCTCATTTTCTCAGATCCTAGCTCTGCTTACTGAAAATTCTATAGTTCACTGGCATTGAAAAAGTGTTTATTGAACAACTATGCCTGCCCAAGGCAACTTGACCTAATGCAGTGGCTTCCATTTAATAGAGCATGAACCACTTAGAAGTGCAAAATGATGATCCAAGGGATTTAAGCTAAAAATTCTTTAATGGTACCTTAAGCAGTAAATAATTGCAAAATATTATGAGTAGCACATTAAACTACCCTGGAGGTTCACAACACATTTTGTTGAAAGCAGTTTTCCCTGGTCTAATGGATGGGGCCTGGCTTTGGCCCAGGGTTGGCCTGAGTCAAAAAGATTTGGGTTAAAGTTTTGCCTCTGACATATGTACTACCATGGTCAAATAGCCTCTTAATCTCATAGTGCCCTAAGCAACTTTCCAAGATTTTAAATTACAAACAAGTTACCCATCTGCATTGGTAGAGGGATTTTCCAGACACATATTTCCCCATACCCAATAAATCACATGCCTAGACTCAAAATAGAAATTTTGCAAGCCACTCTGCTAGGCAAGGCATATACA